>NC_081849.1:33896520-34222770 GCF_963259705.1 Myotis daubentonii
TGAATAATTATTAATTCCATTGGGTTAAATATGAAAAGAAAGAGACATGAATTGGGCTATCAGCTGTTAAAGTGTGTGTACATTTTGGGGGACACCAAATATCTATAATAATAAAATCATAATATGCTAATTAGACCAGACATCTTTCTAGAGGAAGCTGGGGCTATGAGGGAAGCCCAGATCCCAAGTGCCCGAGGCAAGGCAGTGCCAGCAGCCGGGTGAAGGAAGGCCTACTCTTGCACAAATTACATGCACCAGGCCTCTACTATAGATATAAATGCTTTTAACACTTCTTCATAAAGCTAGAGAACATTTTCATCACCTAGAGAGTGCTCTCATGCCCCTTTACAATGCCTCAATCCTTCACTGAAAATCAATGATATGATTTCTATCTCTAGAGATTCATTTTGTTTAGGCATCTTTTTAATATACATTTATCATCTCTACTTATTAAAACAAACCCTCATTAGTGCATAGCTAAGTACTTAAGAGCATGAGGTACTCCTGGAGAGCATTATGGACAAAGACACCTGATCAGGTCAGCAACAGTTCTACCTGGGGCTAGATGGTTTGATAGAATGACCCTCAAAAGGTCTTTCCAGCTGGTAAAGCTATTTTTATAAACTGTATTTCCTGATCTTCACTCATTTCTTGTCTCATGCACCCATTCATTCCAATTACTTTGCAATGATATTTTGACAAAAAGTCATCATATCTCAGGAAATGCTTTTGAGTTCCCTTCAGATACACAGGTAGCCTGGGTCATGTTCACATATTGTGAGCTGGGGCTGAGGTCCATGGGGAAAGTGACTTCATGTAGAGATCATTTTACATTGGGAAGAGGGTTCCCTTCACCTTGACCTCAGTGTCTAACCCACAAAACAGGAACCTTGAGCTGGAAAATCCCCCTTTGTGTTCTGGGCTTGTGTGGGTGCCACTATTCTGTGCTGTGTGTCCTTCTGTGTCCAGGACCAGAGAGTTTCTGGGGATAAACACGGAGCCCATTTGTGGGCTGGCCAGGCCCCAATTCAAGGCTTATCACTGTGCTTCCAGCATGAGGCTCCTCCTCCAGTTCTGACTTTAGATTCTGTGTCCTCTTCTCCTAGGCCTGGATGTTGTGCTAAAGGGAAATCCGCACCCTGGGAGGTGACCACAGATTTGAAACTAAAATTCATGTACTTGAGACCTGCTACACAACTGGCAGATTCCGTGGTCCAAATAGTAATGCTTTGAAGATAATGATGGCAGGGCATTGAAGCAAGTGTGGGGTCCTTCTACGCATGGGACTGTGTAGATTAGATACAGGGTTTTCAGAGCCATTATATTTATTATTTAATTAATGTCAGTGATACTTTGCAAGGAGATAGTCCCTGTGGAATGGATATCTCAAACTATAAAATAACATTTTTTCACTCACTCACCCTGGAGTTGGCCACCTCTCCCCAGGGCCCTAACACATCTGTAATCCATGGTGCCAGTAGTCATCTGCAGAGCTGAGCAGCCACAAAGAAAGGTTGGTCACAGGTATGAGCTGGATCTGCTTGCCACTGTCTCACCCCAAACACAGGAAGCAAATGCTCTGGGGAATATGATTTCACTGTGAGATGGGTGGGCTGGGGCCTAATTACAGCCCCCTAACTGCATGTCTTTCTCTCAGACCCATACTGCCTTGCTGTCTGTGTGGGAGAATTTGGGTCCTGGCTCAGGGCTTCTCTTTGGCCACAAGGAGGAGCTATGACTCTACTGAGAAGCAGGGAGCTCTGAGGGAAGGTTGAGGAAACTCCCTGGAAGGGAGAGAGGGTTAAGGGCAAGTCTGGTTTTGTTTAAAACACAGGAGAATTGGGTTGGCCGAAGCTGGGAGTCAGTGATTGAATGTGAGGGGTTAAATACAGATTGTTCTGCTCTGTGTTGATCTGCGGGTGTTTCTGTACCAGACTGCACCTCCAGACCAGTTGCTTGGGAGCCTGCAAGCGGTTAGAAGGAAGAGGGGTTTGAGGTGGGGGCAGTGAAGCCTGCAGGCAGATGCAGGTGGAGGACATTCCTGAAACAAGAAGAGGGCTGGGAGTGGGGTTGGGGCTCAGCATTCTGTTCATACCAATGCATAAAATTATACCTAAATGCTGTCTGCCTCCTCTCAGCTCAGTCCATCCTGCTGGAATGGGAGCTCCTGGACTCAGGCACTGAGAGGCCACAGGTTGGTTGGGATCTTGCAGAGATCACAATAACTTAGGGCTATCTATTCACTCGGCCAGGGGAGCCCTGGAGCCCCAAGTCCCTCACTCCAGAGTATAGGAGGAGTTTTATTCTTGTCCCTCTGCTGGGTGGTCTTCTGAGTTTTGGAGCAGGAAATGACAGGAAGCTCTTCTGGGTCTGATGAAATGGTTCTATCAAAATACCATCAGCTGATTTACTTCTGGACCTTATCTCCAATCCAATGACCCATGGCAGCTCAAATTATCCAGACTCAAGAATACTTGATACCAAAACACCTAGAGATAGAAAAGACAGACATCCACATCCCAGATCTGAGAGAAGCTTCTCATTTTTATAACTCAAGGTTCCTGGTGTTTTTTGTTTGTTTGTTTTTTAACTGTTGGAATTTTCCTTATTTCTTAAAAATCTTGGCAGTCCACAAAATTATATTTTATGTCAACTCTCACTGAATGTAGAAGAAGGAAGTTTCAGAATAGCTACCTAGTCTACCCAACTGCCTGAAAGTGAAAGTCTAGCTCACAAGTAGTTTAACAGAAAAATGATTAGTCCTTGTTTGAAAGTTAGTTTTGTAATTCATCTAAGAATGGAACACAGGAATCTGATAAAGACAAGCAACTCATTTGCCTACACTTAGATAGAAATTATTTAACTTTCTGTATTATGAACAAGTTTCAACATCTGTTAAAAATTATAAACATTAGAAACTGCAGGAAAACACACTTCACACTTTTAAAGTCAATATTGAATATCCTATGTGACTAACTTTAACTTAAAGATTGAGAATTCAGGGTCCCCCTGGACCCCCCTCACTCACAAAACATCTGCAGCTTCTACCAAATAATAAAAATAAGGTGACACATAATCACATTTGAAAGTTAATAAATAATGCCCACACACCATAGTATTGCATTGAATTATTGTTAATTGTTACTCATATTACTTTCAAATGGCTTGAAGATGAAATATTTATAATCCATATTAGAATAGAAATAGTAAGCATAAATATTTTGAGTAGCTAAATGAAATTTCAATAGCTAAACAGGCCAATAGTATGAACTGATGATTTATGAATATGAATGACCTGTAGGAGCAGGCTTTCCCCTCTTATTTTGATCTGAATTTTCATTTGCAAAACTGATGGTCCTTGGACCCCCTGCAGGCATATGACCTCAAGAGTCAATGTGTGCCCAGCTCATGCAGCTCAGTGGTAGAGCATAGAGCCAGGAACCAAGAGGTCACAGGTTTGATTCTCAGTCAGGGCACATGCCTGAGTTGCAGGCTCGATCCCCTAAGAGGGGTGTGCAGGAGGAAGCTGATCGATGATGTTTCCCATTGATGTTTCCATCTCTCTATCTCTTTCCCCTCCTCTCTCTAAAAAATTTCAATAAAATATATAGTTTTTAAAAAGAGTCAATGCGTATATTGACTCTGTATTTTTATCCGAAAGAAAAGGGACTTTTTCAAGGTCAGAGCTACCAGTAACTAAGAGCCAGTTGAGCAGAATGGAAGGGGAGTCATGGCCCTTGGCCCCTAGCAGGCCCTAGAAACCAGTTCTGAGCACCAGTGAAGAGTGAGGCTGAGTCAGATGTAACTTTAGTCTTCATGGAACTCTGTGTCCAGGTAACTAAATTTGACAGAATTAGACACAAGAGATTTTCCTTCCTGCCCTTATCCCAGACCACAGAGCCTGGTCTTCCCGCTGAGTTCTCAGGGACTGGTGGCTGGAGAAAGCTCTGTCCTTGTTAAAGTCACCAAAAGCAGAGGCAATGATGGAGGTTTTGTTTCTAGAATGGAAAAAAGATTCAGCTTTAAAACATCACAACACACACACACACACACACACACACACACACACACACACACACACACCCCTTTTCTCATGAATACCCAAACTGTTGGGAATTATTCAAATATAAGCAGGATTTTAAATATGGGACAACCCCAAATATAACCAATGTCCAAAATATGCACCCTGCTATCATCCAGCCCACTCCCCTTTGTTCCAGTTCTTCTTGAGCCTCATCCCCACAGGTCGTAGGACTCCCCACCTCTTTGTGGATGAAGTTATCTTCATGCTAAAGTTATTGCATATTTCTTCCCTCTTTTACTTTTGTGCTGTGATCAAACCCTGGCATTTCCCAAGCACCCAGCGACAGCCCTCCCTTCTTTCTGTGGTGGCTTCCCCTGCAAAAAAAGTGGCAGAGAATCCATTTCTTTATTTCATCCTTTCCTTTGGACAATTCTTAATAAGCAACAAAAATTTCTTGTTTTCTACCTCTCCTGTTGAAAATATAAGACAGCCAGCACAACTAACCCTATGCCATGTGGCATGTTTCTTACAGGGGTTTCGTCTGCATCTTGTTGGATGATGTGCACCTCATTTTTCAAGAGCATTTGCAAAAAACACTGAAGTAAATAATTCATCTGAAATCTACTCATTAAGCATAGTTCTGTCTTCGTATGTGCAGAATTATTATTATATGTAGCCTCTTATCCACGTTTTTTACTATTTTCTTCTTTCCTCTCTCCCTCCCCACCGTTCTCCCTCCCTCTACCTCCCCCCTCTCCCTTCCTTTGAAAAGCTTCACATGTAAACTATCTGGTACAACGAGGTAGGTACTTCGGACACTGCATTCCCAGTTCTCTAGCCCAGGAAACATCTAGAGATATCTCCAGTTAGCGTCATACAACTTTAAAACTGACAGAGACTGGGAAATTATGTGTTGCAGCCCATTGTTTTATCGATGAGGAAATGAGACTCCATGCAAAGGACAGTATTTAACTGTGTTAATACTGATTATACTCCTAACCTCCATATGGTACCTCTTTTATATTTCTAGTCTAGGGGATTCTCTAAGTTTTTATCAGAATATAAGCATCATGAGAGTGAGCATATTGTCTTACACACGCTTTGCACTAAGAAGCCATTCAATGACCATCAACAAATCAAAAATGCTAGATGTTCCAGCAAGGATGGTGGTGTTTTCTGATTTGTTTACTGCTGTATCTCCAGTTCTTGCTTTGTGTTCACTCAAAAAAAAAAAAGAACCACCGTGGGGGCTGGGGTGTGGGGGTTATTTTTGAAGGGGTTTCACGAGGAATGAACAGCTAGTGTTTCCAAACAGAGAGAGAGAGAGAGAGAGAGAGAGAGAGAGAGAGAGAGAGAGAGACCTCTGTGGCAGTCCTGGTTCCTTGGCCTTACCCAGGTCCTTGCTGACTTGGGTTTCTTATGGGCTGAAGCCTGGCCCAGTGGGCTGAGATATGAGAACTGTGCCTTGCTGACCACTAGGCGGTGCTGTGGCCACACCAAAACCCCTGAGGTTGGTCAAGGACAGAAGGAATAAAGGAGAAGCTGGCTCTCAAGAAGGGTGATTTGGAAATATCTGGAGATATTTTTGATTGTCATGACTGGGGGGTGGGCAGTGCTACTGCATGTAGTAGATGGAGACCAGCGGTGCTGCTAACCATCCTGTCTTCACAGGACCCCCCCACAACAAAGGATTATCCTGTGCAATATGTCAGTAGTGCTGAGGCTGAGGAACCCTAGGCTAGACACTGAGTTGTAAACTGTTACCAAAGAAAAGGTGACCTGTAGACAATTCAAGGACAGTCAAATCATTCCACTTAAATTTCCCCAACTCCATTCTGTTATTCACCTGTGTCACTTGTTTATCTATCATATCTGACTTCTAACTCCCTAGCAGCTCCTTATTCCCCACATAGCTCTTGCCTCTGGACAGATAAGAAAATCACAGGGAGTGGGGCTGCAGTTTATCCCCACTCAATCAACTCAAGGACTATTAACTGGACTTGCTCCTAACTAGCATCAATCCAGCCAACGGGAAATGGCCTGAAGCTGTTTCTCGGGGGGCACCTCATAGTCAGTGTCCCACAACTGACACAATGTCTGAGTGTAAGTCAAATATTCAAAGGAGCCAGGATGTGGGTGGTGTCATCCTGCATTATTGTGAAGGAGCCAAGGCAGACTCTGAGAGGAGGCCTGAGAGGGAGAGGAAGAGAGGACGTGGCCAGATGCTGGGACTGGGACAGCAGAGGGAGGCAGCTGTTGGCACAAGGATGACGGCAGAGAAATATCCTTGAGACAACATGCCCTCCCTCTCAAACTGTCCCTAGAAATCCCAAATTCCTTTAAAGGAGAAGTTAAAAAATTTTTTTAAAGGAGAAAGTGTAGGAAGTGAAAAAGGAAGAGAGCTCATGTGAGGAGAGCTAGAGAACTGGGAAATCATTCTAGGCTGTGACGTTACAGCAACGCACCTGTCAGGACTTGGAGCACTGTAGCCTGGTCTTCTTACCACTGGAGAGCAGAATTCTGGGCTAGGGCCTTCCCTGTTTCCCTGTTTCCACCATGGGCTCCAGGCTCCTGTGCTGTGTGGCCCTCTGCTTCCTGGGAGCAGGTGAGTGAGGGGCCCAAGTGGCAAGATCCACTCTGAGTCTCTACGCCCTTTCACCTCTCCAGCAACAGGCTGCCTCCTAGGACTTGTCTGAATTCTGCCTCTTTTCTTCTCAGGTTCCCTGGACACAGCAGTTCTCCAGACTCCAAAATACCTCATCACGCGGGTGGGAAATCAGAAGTCCCTAAGTTGTGAACAAAAGCTGAACCATAATGCTATGTACTGGTATAAGCAGGACTCCAAGCAATTGCTGAAGGTTATGTTTTCCTACAATAATAAGGAGCTCATTCTAAATGAGACAGTTCCAAGTCGTTTCTTACCTGAATCTCTGGACAAAGCTCATTTGAAACTTCATATCAACTCGTTGGAGACGGGTGACTCTGCTGTGTATCTCTGTGCTAGCAGCCAAGACACAGCCCTGCAAAGTCACTGCCTCCCTGTGCACAAACCTGCTGGCCCAGCCAGGAAGCTGTGGGAACAACATGTTCACCCAACACACCCTGCTGTGAGACCCCTGACTGGAGTTTCATCTGTAGTATAACTCACAGTACACAATAGAGTTGTTCTGTAGTTGGTATGCTCAAAAGTCTTCCCAATTCTACTCATCAGCTAGAGCAGGGGTTTCTAGTAAATTTACTGAAGTACTCAGGACTCTGCAAACAAGTAATGGTCCTGTCCCAAGCACTGAAGATCTTAACTCATGGAAGAAGCTATTCCTTTACTTTCTCTGCTGTACATATTATACGTAGTATGCATATTACACATAACAATATTGGTAAAAACATACTTCTGGCTCAAAACGTTTGATGAGTGAAAACTAAAAGAAGAGGTGAAGTTTCTAAGACCAAAAGGAAATTTAGATTATCAGTGAGTTCCCTGGTTAATATAAAAATATTTAGAGAAGCATGAAATCCATGGCAATAGATAAATTAGACAGAAAGGGTGAGGGGGAAGAGCCAATAGAGGTACACTTGTGCATTGCAGGCTCTCTTTTAGAAGTATGACCAGTATGATTGTTCCTAATTCTGATTGAGTGTCATCGCAGAAGTTTCCTCCAGAGAAGACAGTAGCCAGATGATGGAGAATATTATGAGACATGGAAAGAAAAAATGGGCAAAAATCTCTAGGTAGTAACTAAGCTAGTCTTTGATCCTATCTTAAGTAAGATAACGTGATAAAATTTTTATTTTGGTACCATAACAATGGTAGCAGTATGGGTCAAAAGGGGAAATAGATTTTGGGTGGAATGAATGACTAAAGAAACTACTAAAATATTCTACATGAAAGATATAAAAGGATTTCTGTGGGACATTGTGGGTGATGTAGAATAGAGACTCCGGATTACGTTATGTTCTTATAAAGAGTGTTAGGATTTATCCTGGCAGGTATAAATGCAGGATTTGCTAGGGTTTATTTTAGTTTATCCCTTTATTTTAGGGAGCCCTAGCATCTCTCCTTATTCCTAGTGCATGGCCTTTCCGGGGCCTCAGTGGGAATCAGCGTATTCGCCAATGTGACTGTCTTCTGAAATCTCAGCTCTCCAGCCTTTCACCACCTGTTTTCTCCTGAGCCTTCTAGAGTCCATCCTGTGCATGCACATTAGAGACTGGCCAAGGAAAAGGGATTTCTTTACATGTATTCTTGGGGCTCCTTTTCAGAACTCTATACCCCAAATCTGAGATGTCTTGGAATCAGTTATGTCTTTCCTATTTACCTCCAAGCAACATATGCCATTGCTATTTTAAATACACAATGTTTGCTTGAATATACTTATATGTTTACCATTCACTTTTTCACTATTCCTTAATGCAATCAGACCACCCTTAGATTATTTTCCTTCTTCAGGCATATTCCCTAATTGAAATAACTTAAATTCACCTTTCACCTACCTCTTGCTTTGGGAAATACTTATTTTAGCTAAAGTTTCAGGGCAACAGAGCTTTTCACTTTCACTCATTGTTTGAGGTTTCAATTTAAATTATGTTGTTTGTCATCTTTGGAATTTTCCTTATTTATTGGGAGCCAAACCATGCAATGAAATTCTATTTATTCAGACTTTTGCTGTTTCATGTAGAGGGTCCAGGTAGAGTGTCTTCTTGTACAGTGGTTATCCATCATCATAATTGTAATAGTAACAATGTTAGCATTTTAATGAGGGTTAATTTTAGGTTCTGATATGAGAATGGATTACCTCCAACTATAGTGGATTGGAATCCCTTCATATATGCAACATTCTCAGGGGAGAATGTCCAAACCCTTTGCTTAAATTCTTACCCATTTCCCTTTGCATTTTTTATGGTCCACATTAAAAAAAATCTCATAAAATTTGTCACATTATAAAAATGCTAATATTTTCCTTCTGACCAAGCACATCCCTGGGCTAAAAGAAATTTAATTATCAACTCTTGACTTAAAGCATGTATAACTACCCTCCTTACCCCAACATAGATAGATATAAATTCCTGTTATGCCAGTTTGGTAATAAATACCTAACATAATAATAAATGGTAAAAATCATTTAGCAGTTATAGATCATTTCATTTTTATGTTTATCCATACATTTAAATTTTCTAAAATAAAAATTCAATGTTGGCAAAATGGTACATTTAAAAAATAGCTGATATTCCAATAACTAAGCCTATAAGAAGCACAAACAGCTAGTTTACATAGGGAAGTAGAAATGGCTCACAGTAGGTCATCCTAGGTAGTCCCAAATTGGAAAGCCATCTGTAGAAATGATGGGCCTGGTTTGATTTCTAACATTTTAGCATGGACAGGTGTTTGGGGGTCATATCATTGCAGTCCCTCTCATGTAAGAGTTGAATAGAATGTCACACATATAAAGTGACTTAATCACTTGAATACAGAATACATTTCCCAAACATCATATGATATGTTTTATTCCCTGGTCATTATCTGTGAGTGTGTTTGATGACCTCACTACAATAGAGTTCTGTGGATGAACATGATGTGTTATGCTTGCTCATAGCAGTTGCTCAGTGAGCATTTGTTGAACCAGTCAAGCTGGCCTATAAGTTCCACATAGGCTGGCATAGTATCTGCAGGGCTGTGTTTTGTTTATTATTAAGAACCCAGACATAGCCAATTTCTGTTGAGCAAACATTGGCAGTCCTAGGTATGTGGATGAGCGGTACTGTTGCCAACTATTTTTGATATTTTGGATGCTTCTTTCCTCTTCAGACTTCCCTAGGTTTTCATATCCAGAATGAGGAATTGGTCTGGATTGCTGACACTGGGCTGGAGAGAGGCCTGAGATCTGGGAAATGTGCCGCTTTGGCCACAAGGAGGAGCTGTGGCTCTACTGAAACCTCTGAGCTCGGGGGAAGGGAGAGGACTGGGAGTCAGTGGAGGGGTGGCATGAGGAGGAAAGCTAGGGGTTTGGGACTCCATCTTTTTTTATTTTTTAAAATATATTTTATTGATTTTTTACAGAGAGGAAGGGAGAGGGATAGAGAGTTAGAAACATCGATGAGAGAGAAACATCGATCAGCTGCCTCCAGCACACCCACTATTGGAGATGTGCCCACATCCAAGGTACATGCCCTTGACCAGAATTGAACCTGGAACCCTTGAGACCGCAGGCTGATTCTCTATCCACTGAGCCAAACAAGTCAGGGCGGGACTCCATCTTTATGTCATTTAGGGGCATCAGTTGTAGACATCCCAACAATAATAAACTAAAATCTTTTCCAAATTCATTTACCTTTGTCTTGCACCAATGCCTGTGTTCTCTTTTAGCAACCTGTTTGCTCTAAGCCCAGCCAAGCCTTATACCCTCAATACAGAGGCAGACGCTGGTTGTCCCTTGTATGGTTCCCTCAGCGGCCTTCCCAGTGTCTGGCTCTGGGCCTGCATCACAATCATGCACTTTAAGTGATGGTCACTATTCCGTCCAATCTACCTCCCTCCATGCAGTTGGGCAAAGGCCTCTAATGAGCCTAGACTCTGAGGGGAAACGGAATTTTGAGCGAAGTCCTGCCTGACTGAGCAGGGAAGGATGGAGGAAATTATCTGTGGCTGAGAGGAGTCCTGGCAGGAGGAGGATAGAGAGAGAAACTGTAGGATGAGGAAGGCAGCTAATAGCAAAAGAGCAGCTGCCAGAGGAATAACCCATCCGGATCCATTGAAATCCATCCTCTATCAGAGTCTATATAAGGCATGAGAAGGGGAGGAAGGACTGTCCCCTGCAGCAGGGGAAACTGTCAGGGACAATGACATCATAGGCAGAACCACCAACCAAGGCCTAGGAGACCAGAGCCCAGCCCCCCGCCATAATATCCCAGTTAGAAGATGCCACTCATCCTGATTCCTCCATGGACTGCAAGCTGCTCTGCTATGTGGCCCTCTGTCTCCTGGGAACAGGTGAGTCTTGGGCTCAAATGGCTGTCCTTTAATTCCAAGCCATTCCCCTGTGGCTGCAGCAATACCCTTCTTTCTAGGCTGTGTCTGAATTTTGTCCCTTTCCCCCCAACAGTCCTCATGGACACTGGAATTACTCAGATGCCAAGACACCTGGTCATGGGGATGAGAAGTAAGAAGTCTTTGAAATGCAAACAACATCTGGGGCATAATTCTATGTACTGGTATAAACAGAGTGCTCAGAAGCCACCAGAGCTCATGTTTCTCTACAACTATAAGGAACTCGTTGAAAATAACACTGTCCTGAGTCGCTTCTCACCCGAATGCCCAGACAGTTCTCAGTTATACCTTCACGTGGATGCCCAGGAGCCAGAAGACTCCACCGTGTACCTCTGTGCCAGCAGCAAAGACACAGCCTTGCAGAGTCACCTTCTGGCTGTGCAGAAACCGCCTGGGTCCAGTCAGGAAACTATGGGGCAAGCAAGGCTTGGTTCAGCATTTCCTGTGAGAGCCCAGACAGAAATCTCAGAGCACAATGCTGCCTGTCAATTCACTGGCTATGACAATGTTAAATCCCATGCAGACCCAACAGCCTGTGGCCTGGCCTTGTCTTGAACATGACTACGCCTGGACAGAAATGTGCAAGTTCTTCATTATCTTCCTATCAGCTTGTGTCCTGGGACATCTTTCATGAGGCACCTCACACCCTAGTCACAGCAGGCCTACCAAGCCTGCTTCTAATAGGTACCTTTCCCTGACTTCTGTTTCCAAACAAGTTAGACCCGGACCACAGCCCTGATCCCAGCTCAAAATGTGCTCAGACCTTTTCTAAAACACCTTCTTCCCTCACCTTGTGGCTTTGTCAGTTCCCACCACTGAGGATAATAGTTTCCTCATCCAGTTTGGTTGTTTTTCCCTTTAGTCTCTTGATCAGAACTGTGAGTCACAGAGTCCATGCCTCTAGATCGTGGCTTTGAATTGGCTGTTGGAGAAGACAGTGAGTCCTGCTTGTGTGGTCAGGTCTTCACACCCAGCCTAGCTGACCTAAAGGCCACATTGGCCAAGGAACCTTGTGTAGCTACAGTATTTCACTTAGGGCCTACAGGCCTGCATGCTCCAGGACACATGGGGCTGAGCCAGGGGCATCACATGTCTGCACAGGCACTAAGGCTCAGGGTGCCTGTCCTTACCTAAGAACACCAAAGCATTGAGCTGGGGAACACCCCCATTTCCTGACCTGCCATGTGTACCAGGCTGCTCTGTTTTGTGGCCTTGGGAGCCACTGAATCCAAGAAACAGAAGGAGACTTTTGATGTGGGCTTTTCAATTCCAGATCCTCATTATTTCCTTCATCTGGACAACTAACAGAAGCCATGAAAGTGCAAGTCAAGCAGATGCCAAGATCCCTATTGTAGAGATAAAAAAAAGAAGCTGGTCTTTGAATGTTCTTAGAAAGTGAACCACTCTCTGATGTATTGGTGTCAACAAAACCTAGGATGAGGCCTAAGACTGATCCATTGTCCAGTGCTGAATTTATAGGCAAAGCAGATGTGCTTAAGGGCACCTGTTTCAAAAACAAACAAACAAAGTTACCATTAAAAATTCCCTCTAATAGTTTAAGCAAGCTAGACTTGACCCTTTGCCCTGAATTGGGTATTTGTCCTCTACTTTCAGTAACAGGGGTGCACAGCTATAGTCACTCCCTGTCCATGCACTCTCTCCATCACTGACTCCAGCTCCTGGGAGTCTTTCTGTGCCTCTGGTTCTGCAGTTGAATCCTTATCAGATTCTGTTTTCCCAAGTCCCTTTGTTTATTTTTTTTTTATTCATTCAGACTGGCCAGTACCTCCTAGCAGACTAAGTATAGAGGGTTAGAATATTTTATTTCCTACTTGGGCATTGGAGAAAATCTTAGAGAAAATTAATCACATACACATGTGTTCTCACATCTGGGTAAATGGGCATTATATTATTATCAACTAGTAACCCTGTGCACGAATCCAGGTGCCAGTAGCTCACCAGTAACTTGCTGCTGTCCTCCAGTAGCTCTCTGCATGCTGCCCGCCCTCCTGTAGCTACCCTTACCTGCCTTCCCCTCACCCCCCTCATAGCTCTCTGTCCTGCCCCCCTCTGTAGCTCTCCACTGCCTGCTTGTAGCTGGCTGCCCACCCTCCTGCTGATCTGTGATCTGGTTGTTACCCAGTCAGTTGTTATGCTTCATGGCTAATGACCATTTGCATATTACATCTTTATTATATAGGATGAACAGAGGCCAGAGAGGATCTCTGAAAAGAGAGAGTAGAAAAGAAATTCTCCAGCAGTGTGGGAACAGCAGGTAACATTATTTTTCAAATTGTGGAGGGGGGAATAAGCTGATTAGTGGGCACCGTGCAAAGAGGCCTTTCTAAATAATCTGCCTTAATCTAGCTGTTGGTGTCATCGAAGATAAAACAACTTCTGCCCTAACTGGTTTGGCTCAGGGGATAGAGCATCGGCCTTCACACTCAAGGGTCCCAGGTTCGATTCCGGTCAAGGGCATTTACCTTGGTTGCGGGCACATCTCCAGTGGGAAGTGTGCAGGAGGCAGCTGATTGATGTTTCTCTCTCATCGATGTTTCTAACTATCTCTCCCTCTCCCTTCCTCTCTGAAATCAATAACAATATTTTTTAAAAAGCAAATTCTGCTAATTATTAATCATCAAAAAACCTTGGGATGCCCTAGCCGGTTTGACTCAGTGGATAGAGCATGTGGACTGAGGGGTCCCAGGTATGATTCCGGTCAAGGGCATGTTCCTCAGTTGTAAGCTTGATCCCTGGTCCTGAAAGGGGCACATGCAGGAGGCAACCAATTGATGTGTCTCTCTCACATTCATGTTTCTCTCTGTCTCTCCCCCACTCTTCCACTCTCTTTAAAAAAACCAATGGAAAAATATCCTCAGGTGAGGATTAACAGCAATAACAACAAAATCCTTAGGAGTCTATTTGTAGTCCATCTCCATGACCTCCTTTTTTTCTCTTACAATAAAAAATCCAAGATCAGCTAGAACTGAATTTTTGTACCTTTAAATTAAAAAAGAAAAACACAGTGCAACAAGCAAATGGTAAAATCATTCCTAATTTAAAAATATCCTAGGACTCTTGCCCTCTTGTATCATGGCTAACTCTAAATCTTGGTTACCAACAAAACACATCACATGGGGGCACTGTGGAACTGCCGAGCTCCAAAAGTTTCTGGGGCAGAGCTAGGGATCTGCGCTAGCTGCCTGGGGCCAAGAGGGTTAAGCAACAGCCTTGTTTGGTGTTTTTATCTGCTATACGACTTAATACCATAAACACTATTTTGCAGGTGCTATCCCAGCCAGGAGTCATGAATTTCAACTGTGCAGTGATTAGGAGGCTCTCTGAGCTTGCAAGGGAAAGTGAAGGGTGCAGAGCTGGTAGGAGGCAGCCTGTATGCCCTGGGAGCAGGGACAGGTAGAGGAACAATTGCCTCATGGAAAAGCAAAGGAGCTGTCATACCAGCATGCTACGGAAACCCAGCCCACCTCCACCAGCCCCGCCAGCCACACATGTCATGCAAGAGGCTTAGCAGGAAAAAGCAGGGTGCCTAGATCAGCTGAACCAGGGACCTGGCAAAGGAGGCCAGGCTCATGGGAACCAGCATAGACAATGACACTAGAGCAGTGACATCACTGTCTAACTTCCAATCAGAAGGTGCCCAGAACATTAGTTCTTACAGGAACAGACCTCTGAACCAGGAGACTCCTGCCCAGTTCTGCCCCACTCTGCCATGGGCTTCAGGCTCTTCTGCTGTGTGGCCCTTTGTCTCCTGGGAGCAGGTATGTCCTTGGCACAGGTGGGGCATCTGTTCTAAGCCTGAAAGCACCTGCATCCAAGGCAGCATCAGGGTCCCTCCCCTGTTCTTTTTCCAGCTTCTGTCTCCTTCCCTCACAGGCCCAGTGGATTCAGAAGTCACCCAGACTCCAAGGCACCTGACAAAAGCCAGAGGACAGACAGTGACACTGGGGTGTTCCCCGATCTCTGGGCACTTGGCTGTGTCTTGGTATCAACAGGCCCAGGGCCAGGGCCTCCAGTTCCTCATTGGGTACTACAATGGGGAGGAGAGAGCAAAAGGAAACATCTCTGATCGATTCTCAGGGAAACAGTTTGATGACTACAGCTCTAAGCTGACCATGAGCTTGCTGGAGCAGAAGGACTCTGCCCTGTATCTCTGTGCCAGCAGCTTAGCACAGCCCTGCAGAGTCACCTGTGTTCTGTGCATAAACCACCCTGGCCCAGCATGCAGCAGCCTCAGTGCTGACAGGGCCGTGGGAACCTAGGGGTCCAGTGGAAACGCAGAGTGACTGGGGGCCTGAGAAGTGCAGCCTAGGGCTCTTCTGAGACAAAAGCCAGAGGACAGATATTGACACTGAGATGTTCCTGAGGAGACAAAAAGAGCTGGTCAGATGCTACATCAACATGTCCGCTCCCAAATTCCCTTCCTTGCCTGCACTCTATGTGATAAAAGTAGAAGAAGGGTCTGTAATGTAATAGCTCTCACCCTCTTTGCGGAGGGGGAAGAGTTCATTTGAGGATCAAAATTGTTGGTTACGGCCCGAACCAATATGCTCAATTAATATTTGACAAAGGACGCAAGAACATACAATGGAGCCAAGATAGTCTCTTCAATAAATGGTGTTGGGAAAATTGGACAGATATATGTAAGAAAATGAAACTAGACCACCAACTTACACCATACACAGAAATAAACTCAAAATGGATAAAGGACTTAAATGTACGACGGGAAACCATAAAAATTCTAGAAGAATCCAAAGGCAACAAAATCTCAGACATATGCCGAAGCAATTTCTTCACTGATACAGCTCCTAGGGCACTTGAAACTAAAGAAAAAATGAACAAATGGGACTACATCAAAATAAAAAGCTTCTGCACAGCAAAAGAAGCCATCAACAAAACAACGAGAAAACCCACTGTGTGGGAAAACATATTTGCCAATGTCATATCTGATAAGGGCCTAATCTCCAAAATTTATAGGGAACTCATACAACTTAACAAAAGGAAGATAAACAATCCAATCAAAAAATGGGCGAAGGACCTAAATAGACACCTTTCAAAAGAGGACATTCAGAAAGCCAAGAGACATATGAAAACATGCTCAAAATCACTAATCATCCGAGAAATGCAAATCAAAACAGCAATGAGGTACCATCTCACATCTGTCAGACTGGCTATCATCAACAAATCAACAAACGACAAGTGCTGGAGAGGATGTGGAGAAAAAGGAACACTTGTGCACTGCTGGTGGGAATGCAGACTGGTGCAGCCACTATGGAAGACAGTATGGAGTTTCCTTAAAAATCTAAAAATGGAACTCCCATTTGACCCTGTGATCCCACTTCTAGGAATATATCCCAAGAAACCAGAAACACCAATCAGAAAGGATATATGAACCCCTATGTTCATAGCAGCACAATTCACCATAGCTAAGATCTGGAAAGAGCCTAAGTGCCCATCAGTAGATGAATGGATTAGAAAACTGTGGTACATCTACACGATGGAATACTATGCTGCTGTAAAAAGGAAGGAACTCTTACCATTTGCAACGTCATGGATGGAACTGGAGAGCATTATGCTAAGTGAAATAAGCCAGTCAATAAAGGAAAAATACCACATGATCTCACTCATTCATGGACAATAGAGACCATTATAAACTTTGGAACAATAATAGATACAGAGGCAGAGCTGCCTCAAACAGATTGTCAAACTGCAGCGGGAAGGCCGGGGAGGGTTGGGGGGCAGGAGGTAGGGGGGTAAGAGATCAACTAAAGGACTTGTATGCATGCATATAAGCATAACCAATGGACATAAGACACTGGGGGATAGGGGAGGCTAGGGGACTGTCTAGGGCGGGGGAAAAAATGGACACATATGTAATACCCTTTGTAATACTTTAAGCAATAAATAAAAAAAATTGTTGGTTAAATGTGTGGTCTAGAAGATAAAAACCACAGGAATTTGTTTTATGTAATTTGTGAAAAAGAAATTGAAATTTGGGGAAGATATAAGAGAGAAAATATGACTGAAGATGTTTGAAAATAGAGATAAAGCTAAAAGATTATTTTAAAAAAACTGTTATTTGTAACATGATCATTTTCCTCTTCCCTCTCAAAATTTTCAATGCCCAGAAAATATAAAGCAAGGCCTTATAGCAACCAGCATCCCAGTGGTAAGCCCCAGGTGAGGGCATCAGCACACAAGATGATGATGTGAGAACCCTGCGGTTGATTCTGACTTCTTTCTTCTTGATTTCTTATCCCAATCTTGCCTCCTTGGGGTACAGTCAAGTACCTCTTAAAACACAAAGAAGGTCATGCCCCTTGACTATAAACGGGCAAAAGCACTCTGGCTGCTCTAACAAAATCCCATAGACGGGGTGGCTTCGACCACAGACATTCATTCTCCCACGGTTCTGGAGGCTGGGAATCCAAGATTAAGGGGCTAGGATTGGTTTCCGGGGAAGGTTCTGGTCCTGGTTTGCGGGTGACTGACATCCCCGTGTGCTCACATGGTCTTTCCTCTGCGCTTGCACAGAGATATAGGAAGAGCTCTCTGGGGTCTCTTCCTCTTTGATAAGGCCACTAGTCCTAACAGATTAGGGTCCCAACCTTATTACCTTATTTCTCTTAACTACCTCCCTGAAGGCTCTATTTCCAGGTATATTGGCATCAGCTGTGTGTTCTTCAACATATGGATTTGGGGGACAAAATTCCATTCAAAACTACATTCCCTTTCCTTTACTTTCATAGGAAAAACTAAATTAAAATTAATGCTCTTTGATACTTGTGAAATGGATATGGATAATAAATGAAAGAAATCAATGCCCACTGAGATGGAATGCTGGTCATTCTGGGCCGGCATGGCTTTCCACACCCCTGTGTGTGATCTCAGCAATGTGTTCTCATAGCTGGAACTGAGGATGAGCAATGTAAAGTGCCCTGAGTGAATCTAAAGCTGAAGGTGCCACTGCTTTGTCAGGTACAGAGAAAAGAATGTTACAGTGTATTTGTCCAGTCTCATGATCCTGTAAAAAATTTTCCCTCGGTAGTCTTGGCTCCATGAAGACATAAGTGGGCCTGAGTTCAGCTTCAGAGATTCTGTAAGCCCTAAAGAGCTAATCGAAGAGGCAAATAGGTGGCCCACATTTGACACTGGAAGGTAAATGTGTCCTGGGAGGTGGCAGCTGGGGTACCATGGGCTGCGGGGTGGAGGTCAGTCAGGTGGGGAAGTTTAAGACAGAAATGAGTAGCTCTTTCCGTTAGTTTTGCACCACTGAATACACTCACAGCTGAGAATCAGCCTCACAAATAATTCTCTATGACTGAGTTTCAAACTTAATGACTGAGAAAATTTGAAAAGTTTACTTAAAAAATGTTTTTGCCCTTACAGTCCACCACATCTTTAGAGACATCTCTTGCCATCATCAAAGGTATTTCTCATAAATGAGCCTGAAAAACTGATTTAAAGATTGCTGTACTCAAGAATAGGACCTTGGTATACTTGTCACTTAGAGGATGTGTGTGTGTGTGTGTGTGTGTGTGTGTGTGTGTGTGTGTAAACACAACAAATGGAAAAGAGTTTCTCTCTGGTAGGTATTTATGAGAGGGGCCCTGTCACTGAGTAGGGCTTGTAGGGGATGCTAGGTAATGACAGCCCATGTCAGCCCAGGTAGGTCTACTGGGTCTACCTTACCTAGAGCTCACTGGGAGGCGCTGTGGACTCACAGTAGGGCTGTTTCTTTCAAGATGTTTTAAATAGGTAAACTGTATAAACCTTCTTTATACAAATGTGCTGTCTAAAGTGTGGTAATAATTACCTTAAATACATATTTGGAAATATAGGGACCTGATTAATGGGAGGAGCTATGAAACAGAGTGTTTCCAGGCTGGATCCACTGTTTAGCTTTATGACCTGTATTATTCTGGCTGTCTCTTCCATTTTCGCATACGGATTGCAGCAAATTTTTTCCTTCTTAATTGAAATGTTGGTTCATACAAACTTTTGCCTCCAAACAAAGAGGGGATTTGAAGATCAACCCTAAATCAGCCAGGCTGGGAAAACAGTGGAATCAGGAAATGGGAGGGGAGGGGACTTTAGGGCTAAGGGAATTTCTGCTCTTAATAGAGAAGGATGTGAATGCATGAGACTGTGGATAGTCAGCCACTGGGAGGCGCTGTGGACCCACAGTACTGCAAGCTACCTGGGAAGGGTTGAAGGAGTGGCCCAGGAGAAGACAGTTTAAGGGAACTTTGGGGCTACATGCCTGCATTGGGGGAGCAGTTTGAGTTCATCAAACAGGCAAATGCCTGTGGGCCCTGGGCCTGTGGAATTCACACAGACTCCTCACTGCCCAGGAAGTGCAGAGGTGCTTGAGCCTCAGTATGAACCAAGGAGGCAGCCTCCCTGAGGCAGTCTTCCCCTCCCAGGGAAGGGGGGATGTAGGGGCTGGGGTCACAAGGGCTGGGAAATTAGGGTGAGGCAGGGGCAGGTAAAGGAGAATAAGGTAAGTTGTAGGCATGTGGGCACAGCTTTACCTGCAGCCACACTTTGCAGAGAGGCTGTGCAGGACAGGGAATGGTGAATAGAGTAGCTGACCCTGGGACCAAGGGGTACAGAGGCCCAAGAGACAGCCCACATGGAGAGTCACACAGAGCAGGGAAGACATCAGAGCAGTGATGTCATAGGCAAATGCTCCTATCAGGGACTGAGAGGTACAGAACTTTTGACTGCTCACCCCAGGAGACTCCTCCCTGAGCTAGGAGATGTCTTGGGATGCTGCCATGGTCTCTAGACTTCTCAGCTGTGTGGCCCTTTGTCTCCTGGGAGCAGGTGAGCTGTGGGCACTGTGTGTGAGCCTCTGATATGGGTTTACCATCTCTGAAATACAAGCCTGCTGGTGATGGCAGCAGTGGGAGGCTTCCCAGTGCCCTGCTCTGAGCTCCCTCTGTCTCTTTTCTAACAGGCCCAGTGGATTCTGGAGTCACTCAGACCCCCAAACACCTGATCAAAGCAAGAAAACAGCAAGTGACACTGAAATGTTCCTACATCTCTGGGCACCTCTATGTGTACTGGTACCAACAAGCCCAGGACCAGGGCCCCCAGTTCCTCACTCAGTATTACAATGGGAAGGAAAATACAAAAGGAAACATGCCTGACCGATTCTCAGTGGAACAGTTCAGTGACTATCGCTCTGAGCTGAACATGAGCTCACTGGAACTCTCAGACTCGGCCCTGTATCTCTGCGCCAGCAGCAAAGACACAGCCCTGCATGCTAGGCAGCCTGCTGTACAAAAAGTTCCTCCCCAGCTCAGGAAGTGACCGACCTGGAGGGTGGCAGCTGCCAGCCACACAGGCGCAGGCCGGAGCAGAACAGACTGCCTCTCCCAAACATACTTCTGCTGCTTACAGATGTGATGTGTATTTATGCTCACAGAAATCGTGTCACAGAAGTACTTCTTACCCATTTCTCTATGTCGTGGTAGAGAATAGGAGACATTCCCAGGTCTCATATTTCATAACTGGCAGAGCAAGAAATCAAACTCAAGCCTATTCCTTTACTCTTGTGGTTGTTCCCCAACCCCCAGCACTGTCCCACATCTGGCTTCCCTTTTCCAGGTCCAGACTATAGGCCTGGGAAGATCTCACATCATCTGTGCTTGTTGTAACCTCTCCCCTGGCAGCTTCATGAACATTTGATTTCAAGCAATGCATATCCATTGACCCTTCATTGTCACAAAAATGAAAGGAACTACTTTCTACACTCTAGCCACCCCCCACCCGACCCCACCGAGCTGTTTGACATCTTTCATGGGGGCTGTGTGAGCAGACAGCTTTCCAGATGTGTTTTCCCAGCTGCAGCACAAAGGGAATGAGATATTTGCCATGAGAACAGTCTTCCTGCATGGGACACAGTGGCCACAATGGGAAGGTTGAAGAGTAACTGTTACTCCTTCCTTTGTCTTTTTTGTTCAATAATTTCTGCTCCTATATTTTGTACAAGGAATTGTATCACATAAAACAGAAAATAAAAATGTCTGTTTTTTTTTGCCTTTGAGAGTTTTAAGGTCTAAGTTGTAAAGTCTACTGATTTAAATGTGAATCTCATCCAAAAACACCCTCACAGAAACACCCAGAACAATGTTTGGGTACACCTCATGGTCCAGTCCCGCTGACACATTAAATTGCCCATCAGAACATCTCCCAGGGTTGAATAAAGACACAATAAGGTTAAAATAGGACATAATTGGAATCTGGATCTTGAGTCCCTTTTTACTCTCTGACAGTTTTTCCTACCATATCTTATGTGCAAAGTAGATACGGACACACTTTGTCTAGGAACCCTATAGTTCAGGATTTTAGAAGTCACATAAATGGAAATATTTATGCCTGATGATCCATTGGATGTTGTTCACTAGAGCATGTAACATACATCTGTGTTTATTCATTTAAATAACTATTACTGATGTGAGTTATATACAATAAATATTACAGACTTTAAGTGAAGAGAGCAATGACTTTTGAGTAATATAAAGGGTGTCCTAAAAATGTACACATCACTTTGAATAATTATTAATTCCATTGGGTTAAATATGAAAAGAAAGAGACATGAATTGGGGTATCAGCTGTTAAAGTGTGTGTACATTTTGGGGGACACCAGATATCTATAATGATAAAAGCATAATATGCTAATGAGACCAGACATCCTTCCTGAGGAAGCCAGGGCTGTGAGGGAAGCCCAGGTTCCGGGTGCCGGAGGCAAGCCAGTGCCAGCAGCCGGGGGAAGGAAGGCCTACTCTTGCACAAATTACATGTACCAGGCCTCTACTATAGATATAAATGTTTTTAGTACTTCCTCATAAAGCTAGAGAACATTTTCGTCACCCAGAGAGTTCTCTTATGCCCCTTTACAATGCCTCAATCCATCACTGACATCCAATGACATGATTTCTATCTCTAGAGATTATTTTTGCTTAGGCATCTTTTTAATATACATTTATCATCTCTACCTATTAAAACAAACCCTCATTACTGCATAGCTAAGTACTTAAGAGCATGAGGTACTCCTGGAGAGTATTATGGACAAAGACACCTGATCCACGTCAGCAACAATTCTACCTGGGGCTAGATGGTTTGATAGAATGACCCTCAAAAGGTCTTTCCAGCTGGTAAAGCTATTTTTATAAAATGTATTTACTGATTTTCACTCATTTCTTATCTCATGCACCCATTCATTCCAATTACTTTGCAATGATATTTTTACAAAAGTCATCATATCTAAGGAAATGATTTTGAGTTCCCATCAGATACACAGGTGGCCTGGGTCATGTTCACACGTGTGACTGGGACTGTGGTCCATGGGTAAAGTGACTTCATGGAGAGATCATTTTACATTGGGAAGAGGGTTCCCTTCACCTTGACCTCAGTGTCTAACCCACAAAACAGGAACCTTGAGCTGGAAAATCCCCCTTTGTGTTCTGGTCGTGTGTGGGTGCCACTATTCTGTGCTGTGTGCCCTTCTGTGTCCAGGACCAGAGAGTTTCTGGGGATGAACATGGAGCCCATTTGTGGGCTGGCCAGGCCCCCATTCAAGGCTTATCACTGTGCTTCCAGCATGAGGCTCCTCCTCCAGTTCTGACTTTAGATTCTGTGTCCTCCTCTCCTAGGCCTGGATGTTATGCTAAAGGGAAATCAGCACCCCGGGAGGTGACCATGGATTTGAAACTAAAATTCATGTACTTGAGACCTGGTACACAACTGGCAGAGTCCGTGGTCCAAATAGTAATACTTTGAAGATAATGATGGCAGGGCATTGAAGCAAGTGTGGGGTCCTTCTACGCATGGGACTGTGTATATTAGCTACAGGGTTTTCAGAGCCATTATATTTATCATTTAATTAATGTCAGTGATACTTTGCAAGGAGATAGTCCCTGTGGAATGGATATCTCAAACTATAAAATAACATTTTTCCACTCACTCACCCTGGAGTTGGCCACCTCTCCCCAGGGCCCTAACACATCTGTAATCCATGGTGCCAGTAGTCATCTGCAGAGCTGAGCAGCCACAAAGAAAGGTTGGTCACAGGTCTGAGCTGGATCTGATTGCCGCAGTCTCACCCCAAACTCGGGAAGCCAATGCTCTGGGGAATATGAAGGTGTTCTGGCTGCATTTGGAAGGTGTCCCATCTGACAGGGAATTGATAGGAAGCAGAGGGAAAGGAGTCCTCCAATGTGGACAAGCCTGCCCCTGAGGCTTGGCAACTAGAGAGCAGGAAGATCCTTGTGAGTAGAAGGACACTGATGGGATGGTGGTCAATTAAGCAAAGTAGAAAAGAATGCTTGAAGGACTGTTTGGTACCCATGTGTTAGAGGATGCATCACAAAGCCATCAGGATTTTCCAGGAGATTCAAAAGTACAGAAATATGTAGATACACAAAACCAAAGTATGAATGAAGACTTATATCACAGGAAGAAAATTCACCTAAAGTTACACACTTGGTGCAACTGCTGTCAAAAGATTAGGGACGACTTGTAAAACTTGTGTCAATTCAGCCCAAAGTAGTTTCCTCATTCTAAGCTGTTCACTTGTACATTTATTTTTTTAAATACATTTTTATTGATTTTAGAGAGAGGAAGGGAGAGGGATAGAAGCATCAATGATAAGAGAGAATCATTGGTTAGCTGCCTTTCACATGCTCCCTGCTGGGGATTGAGCCCCAATGCAGGTATGTCCCCTGACCAGGAATCGAACTGTTATCTCTGGGTTCATAGGTCTACACTCACCCACAGAGCCACACCAGCTGGGCTTATTTTTGATTTGATGATCTGGGGTAAGGGGCGTGGCCCCAGTGACAAGTTGGCTCTGGGCTCTAGGCAGTGAGCATGACATCTCAGAATGACTCCCTGAAGAGCCCTGTTCCCTTTCATCAGCACACAGACCCAGAGGAAAACTCCATCTGCCCTGCCCCTGCCATGGCTACCTGCCACCTGAGCTGTGTGGCCGTTTGTCTCCTGCAGGCAGGTGAGTCCTGGCTGGGTCCTCCCCATGGATGAAAATTTGAAGAGTCCACCGCTAAGCCTTTCCGTGGGGGCTGCAGCGTCAGTTTTATTTTCTTCATCACAGGTCTGGTGAACGCTGTCATCACTCAGACCCCCAAATTTCAGGTCTGGAAAACAGGACAGAAAGGGACATTGAGATGTGCCCAAGATATGAGCCACAACTACATGTGCTGGTATCGACAAGACCTGGGCCATGGGCTGAGACTGATCCATTACTCAGTCGGTGCTGGGGTCACTGAAAAAGGAGATGTCCCCGAAGGGTACAGTGTCACTAGATCAAAAACAGAGAACTTCCCCCTCACCCTGGAGTCAGCGACTCTCTCCCAGACATCTGTGTACTTCTGTGCCAGCAGTGTATCCACAGCGCTGCACATCTGCCTCCGCTCTGCACAAAAAGGCAGGAAGAGGCCCTTCACCCTGGACTTAGGGGAGCCCTATGCAAACTCCACACCATTGAGTCCCCGGTGGCCCAAGCCAGCAGGTTGAACCTCTGTGTGTGGTGAGGTCCACCTCCAGGGAAGTGTCTGCCAGGCCTAGACCAGAACCACAGCCTCGGACCCCCACCCCCACCCCCCCTCCCACCGCTATTGCTGACTGTCTGTCTGTCCTCTACAGCCTACCTGTTAGCTGGGAAGCTGCTTTCTCAGCTCTACCTTTTCTCATCATCAGCCTGAGTCTGATGCCTCCAGGGTGGAAGGTCATCAGTAACTCAGATTCATAGACCCTCTTGTATATTAAACACTAGTGTCCTAAAAATCAATGTAGTGGAGTCCTCTTCCATAAAGAAGCTATAGGAAACCTATTGTTAACTGCATGGTGACCTAGAAGGACATGAGACTTTGCTATGGGCTCAGGAAACATAAAACAACATGGAGGTTAATGCACAGAGAGGGCACTTGGTCATGACTTGCGGAAAAATAGAAGCTTCAGCTCAGGCACTTTCCCAGGAGTCATTCCATCTCTTGTATCTCTGAATATGACAGTGCATTCCAGGGCAAAGCCTAGTCAGACCTGGATGCCAACCCTCACCTAAGAAATGGATTAGGTTGAGCATGTGTTATTGGTAGAGAGGAGAGCATGGTAACAGAAAGAGAGATGCTCACAGGAGATCCTGACTTGCAGATAAGACAATGAATTCACCCTTTGGTATCTGGTATTGATGCTGCTGCTAACTGGTCTTAGTGAAAATGCCAGGGGACAGGAATGACTGCTAAGTGAGAAGAAAAGCTCGGAGATGTGGTGAGATCTCTGCATCCAGATGGCACAGGAGTCCACAGGGACAGCCACGCGTTGAATTTGTTGAAAAAGGAGTTACAAATATTTAAATACGTCATCCAAGAGTGCTGTAATATGCATCACATGTCCCTGAGTTTGAGGGGATTGATAGTACTTTGATCTGCTGATCTGTATTTTGGATATAACAATAATTCTCTTTTTTCTCTTTTGCATTTTATATATCTGTAGTAATGAAGTTAAAAAAAATCTTCACACTTCCATTTGTTTGTCTTTCTTCCTATTTTAGACAAAATATTACTTCCTTCCATCCCTCCTTTCCTCTCTCTCCTTTTCACAAAATAGTTTTAAGGAAGCCTATCTTAGACTACAGCTGCCAGATAATGAGATAATAGTTAAGTAGAATGAGGGTGAGATATTAAGTGTGGCAAGTCAAAGGAATAGAGTTTGGGTTTGAATTAATATTGACATTAGAGCTTTCAGACATTGAGCATAAAAGTTAAAGGATACTGTTTCTGGAATATTCTCCCTGCTGATCCTGCAAACTCTTCCCAGCATCCTTGGGGCCACTGCAGAAGAAACAATGAAGAAACTTGAATTCTTGGCCACCAGATGGCACTGTGATGCCATTGGTATCTAAAGAGCTCTGGAGAGGTTCTGGAAAAACAGACAAGAGTTAAGAAAACTAGGGCATGGATCCAACATTGGGCAGATGTTGAAGTTTTCAGTTATTGCTAGGCTACCTATAGCTACGAAAGAGGTGGGAGGTCCCTCTAAACATTAATGAGATCAATAGTGGAAGGATTTGGGCAAGGTAGCCTTGATGGCAGGGACAGGTGCAGACAGAGGCAATTGTCTCAGAGAAATGTGGGAAACCAAGAGGAGGGGTGCTGCCTACACTCAGTGCATCCAAGCCACACCCCATCTCCCCTGCAGGCCCTGCTGAACTATGTCTATGAGAGGAGTTGCTGATTCAACCTGAGTCAAGTCTGTAGGAGCCCTGGGCCATGGAGCCTCTGCTGGGTGGGGGGCAGTTACATCCCAGGAAAACCTGTGTACTCACTGGGGAAGGGCCCCTGAGCTCCCTCTCAGTCTGTGGTCAGAGCATTTAGCTGGGACAGCACCATCTCGCCCTGACCTGGCTGGCCATGAGCCCTAACCTATTTTGTGTGATGCTTTGTCTCCTTTCAGCTGGAAACCTCTGCCAGGGGTTCGTGAAGTCCCAGCTCCAATCCCCCCCCCCCCCCGCCCCTTTCAGTATCCAGCTTATTCCTCAAGTCTTGTCTTTACTTACATCTGTTTCTCCAACAGGCCCCATGGATGCTGCAATCACCCAGACCCCAAGATAACATATTATACAATCAGGAAAGAAGGTGACCCTGGAATGTTCCCAGGACATGTACCACTTTGTGATGTACTGGTATCCACAAGACCCAAGACAGAGCCTGAGGCTGATCCATTATTCACGCAGTTTCTGCAGCACTTCCAAAGGGGATGTCACAGAAGGGTACAGTGTCTCCTGAAACAAGAATGAGCATTTTCTCTTGACCCTGAAGGTGGCCAACACCAACCAGACCTCTTTGTACCTCTGTGCCAGCAGTCGGTACACAGCGATGTGCAGCCAGTTGCCCTCTGCACAAATAGGGCAGCCATAGAGTGGGGGGCACTCCTTCCTGAGGCACCTGTCTTGTCAGGAGAATAACCTGCCCCTCCTGATGCTCTCACCCGACTGCTCTGCAATGGAATGTCAGCCTGAGGGGCTCCAGTGAGAACCTCAGCAGCGTGACGCTCCGTGTGACCTGAGGTCCATCATCTCAGGGTGTGCCTGTGTATGTGTTGGTGTGTAAGTGCAAATAGCACTTTATTAGGAATATTCTGGTAACTGAATAAGCAGAGGAGCAGTAGCATTCAACATGAAATTTATATTTGGTGGCTACTTGGGAAAGCTGTTCCTGTCTGCAGAGGCTCCATTTACGGGAGAGAGGCCCCATTTATGGAGAGAGGCCATGTACTAGTCCTTAAAGAACTGTGATCATCTTTCTGGGTAGAAACAATAGCATTGTCTAGGATGGTCCAAGAATAGGCCAAAGTCCAAGATTTGCCTGAATGATTCAGATTAACGCTTTATTTTATTTTTTAATTAAATCTTTATTGTTCAGATTATTACAATTGTTCCTCTTTTTTCCCCCCATAGCTCCCCTCCACCGGGTTCCCACCTCACCCTCCGCCCTCACCCCACCCCCCACTGTCCTCATCCATAGGTGCATGATTTTTGTCCAGTCTCTTCCCGCATTCCCCACACCCTTTCCCCCGCAAGAATAGTCAGTTCACTCCCTTTCTATGCCCCTGATTCTATTATAATCACCAGTTTATTCTGTTCCTCAGATTATTTATTCACTTGGTTTTCAGATTCACTTGTTGATAGATGTATATTTGTTGTTCATAATTTGTATCTTTACCTTTTTCTTCTTCTTCCTCTTCTTAAAGGATACCTTTCAGCATTTCATATAATCCTGGTTTGGTGGTGATGAACTCCTTTAGCTTTTCCTTATCTGTGAAGCTCTTTCTCTGGCCTTCAATTCTGAATGATAGCTTTGCTGGTTAAAGTAATCTTGGTGGTAAGTTCTTGGCCTTCATCACTTTGAATATTTCTTGCCACTCCCTTCTGGCCTGCAAAATTTCTGTTGAGAAATCAGCTGACAGTCGTATGGGTACTCCCTTGTAGGTAACTGACTGTCTTTCTCTTTCTGCTTTTAAGATTCTCTCTTTGTCTTTTGCTCTTGGCAGTTTAATTATGATGTGTCTTGGTGTGGTCCTCTTTGGATTCCTTTTGTTTGGGGTTCTCTGCGCTTCCTGGACTTGTAAGTCTATTTCTTTCACCAGGTAGGGGAAGTTTTCTGACATTATTTCTTCAAATAGGTTTTCAATATCTTGCTCTCTCTCTTCTTCTGGCACCCCTATAATTCAGATGTTGGTGCGCTTGAAGCTGTCCCAGAGGCTCCTTAGACTATCTTCGTATTTTTGGATTCTTTTTTCATTTTGCTTTTCCGGTTGGGTGCTTTTTGCTTCTTTGTATTTCAAATCTTTGACTTGATTCTTGCGATCCTCTAGTCTGCTGTTGGAACTCTGCATAATATCCTTTATTTCAGTCAGTGTTTGCTTAATTTCTAGTTGGTCCTTTTTCATAACCTCGAGGGTCTCACTAGATTTATCGGTGGTCTCACCAGTCTTTTTGAGGGTCTTACTAAATTTATTGGCAGTTTCTAGAAAGTTCTTGAAAAACCTTAAAAGTGTGGTTTTGAACTCTATATCCAGTCGTTTGCTTTCCTTCATTTCTGTCATTTGTGACCTTTTTCTTTGTCTCTGCATTTTTTATGCTTCCCTGTGTTGGTAGAGTGGCTTTGTGTGCTGGGTGTCCTATGGGGCCCATTGACACAGTCTCCCCAATTACCTGAGGTGGACACTCTTGGTACACCCCTTTGTGGGTTGTGTGCACAATCTTGTGTAGTTAAGCCTTGATTGTTGTAGGTATCACTGGCAGGAATTGACCTCCAGGCCAATTGGTTGTGAGAATCAGCTGTGTCTATAGTGGGAGAACTTCTGTGCTGAAGACATCCTTCTGGGGCAAGACTTACTTCAGTGGGGCATTGGTTCTCACTGAGTCTGCGCCCTGAGTGTGTCCCTTATGGATCTGAGGAGTTGTAATCTGGATGGTCCTGCTCTGACCACTGGCTAAACTGGCTCTTGGATCTAAGGAGGTGCTAATTTAGCCTCTGCCTGAGGCTACCCAGAAGGAGCTATGAAGAGATGTGCAGTCAAGTACCTCTTAAAACACAAATAAGGTCATGCCCCCTGACTATAAATAGGCAAAAGCACTACAATTCTCTCACAAACAAATTCTGTTTTCCTGGAATAGCTTTCTAACACATCACCATCCTAATTCAGTGACCTTCAGAGTATCCCTTCTTGGAAGTCTCAGGATGAGTCCTACTTTGTGACTAATCAGCTCTTTGCAACATTTCCTAAAACACGGATGGCTGGGTGGCCTTTAAATCCTCGGCATTTGCTCTTGCTATTCACATAGCATAAAAGGCCCTTCCTTCTCCCCAGATACTACTCCTCTTTGGAGGACGGACTCAGCCGTGCCTTCCTCTTGCATCTTGCCCTGACTTTTCACAATAATGTAGTTTTAATTAGACTGCTCAGGCTGCTCTAACAAAATGCCATAGACAGGGTAGCTTCAATAACAGATATTCATTTCCCACAGTTCTGGAGGCTGGGAATCCAAGATTAAGGGGCTAGGGTTGGTTTCTGGGGAAGGTTCTGGTGACTGACATCCCCGTGTGCTCACATGGTCTTTCTCCTGTGCTTACACAGAAATTTAGAAAGAGCTCTCTGGAGTCTCTTCCTCTTTGATAAGGCCACTAGTCCTAACAGATTAAGGTCCCAACCTTATTACCTTATTTCTCTTAACTACCTCCCTGGAGTTTCTATTTCCAGGTATACTGGCTTCCGGGTGTGGACTTCAACATATGGATTTGGGGGACAAAATTCCATTCATAACTACATTTTCTTTCCTTTACTTTCATAGGAAAAACTAAATTATAATTACTGCTCTATGATACTTGTGAAATGGATATGGATAATAAGTGAAAGAAATCAATTCCCACTGAGATGTAATGCTGGTCATTCTGGGCCGGCATGGCTTTCCACACCCCTGTGTGTGATCTCAGCAATGTGTTCTCATAGCTGGAACTGAGGATGAGCAATGTAAAGTGCCCTGAGTGAATCTAAAGCTGAAGGTGCCACTGCTTTGTCAGGTACAGAGAAAAGAATGTTACAGTGTATTTGTCCAGTCTCATGATCCTGTAAAAAAATGTTCCCTCTGTAGACCTGGCTCCATGAGGACATAAATGTGGGCCTGAGTTTAGATTCAGAGAGTCTATAAGCTCTAAATAGCTAACTGAACTGGCAAATATTTTCTGGTGAGGCCAAGAGGTGGCCCACATTTGACACTGGAAGGTAAATGTGTCCTGGGAGGTGGCAGCTGGGGTACCATGGGCTGCGGGGTGGAGGTCAGTGAGGTGGGGAAGTTTAAGACAGAAATGAGTAGCTCTTTCCGTTAGTTTTGCACCACTGAATACACTCACAGCTGAGAATCAGCCTCACAAATAATTCTCTATGACTGAGTTTCAAACTTAATGACTGAGAAAATTTGAAAAGTTTACTTAAAAAATGTTTTTGCCCTTACAGTCCACCACATCTTTAGAGACATCTCTTGCCATCATCAAAGGTATTTCTCATAAATGAGCCTGAAAAACTGATTTAAAGATTGCTGTACTCAAGAATAGGACCTTGGTATACTTGTCACTTAGAGGATGTGTGTGTGTGTGTGTGTGTGTGTGTGTGTGTGTGTGTGTAAACACAACAAATGGAAAAGAGTTTCTCTCCGGTAGGTATTTATGAGAGGGGCCCTGTCACTGAGTAGGGCTTGTAGGGGATGCTAGGTAATGACAGCCCATGTCAGCCCAGGTAGGTCTACTGGGTCTACCTTACCTAGAGCTCACTGGGAGGCGCTGTGGACTCACAGTAGGGCTGTTTATTTCAAGATGTTTTAAATAGGTAAACTGTATAAACCTTCTTTATACAAATGTGCTGTCTAAAGTGTGGCCGTAATTACTTTAAATACATATTTGGAAATATTGGGACCTGATTAATAGGAGGAGCTATGAAACAGAGTGTTTCCAGGCTGGATCCACTGTTCAGCTTTATGACCTGTATTATTCTGGCTGTCTCTCCCATTTTTGCATACTGATTGCAGCAATTATTTCCTTCTTAATTGAAATGTTGGTTCATACAAACTTTTGCCTCCAAAACAAAGGGTGGATTTGAAGATCAACCCTAAATCAGCCAGGCTGGGAAAACAGTGGAATGAGGAAGTGGGAGGGGAGGAGACTTTAGGGCTAAGGGAATTTCTGCTCTTAATAGAGAAGGATGTGAATGCATGAGACTGTGGATAGTCAGCCACTGGGAGGCGCTGTGGACCCACAGTACTGCAAGCTACCTGGGAAGGGTTGAAGAAGTGGCCAGGAGAAGACAGTTTAAGGGAACTTTGGGGCTACATGCCTGCATTGGGGGAGCAGTTTGAGTTCATCAAACAGGCAAATGCCTGTGGGCCCTGGGCCTGTGGAATTCACACAGACTCCTCACTGCCCAGGAAGTGCAGAGGTGCTTGAGCCTCAGTATGAACCAAGGAGGCAGCCTCCCTGAGGCAGTCTTCCCCTCCCAGGGGAAGGGGGGATGTAGGGGCTGGGGTCACAAGGGCTGGGAAATTAGGGTGAGGCAGGGGCAGGTTAAAGGAGAATAAGGTAAGTTGTAAGCATGTGGGCACAGCTCTACCTGCAGCCACCCTTTGCAAAGGGGCTGTGCAGGAAAGGGAATGGTGAATAGAGTAGCTGACCCTGGGACCAAGGGGTACAGAGGCCCAAGAGACAGCCTACATGGAGAGTCACACAGAGCAGGGAAGACATCAGAGCAGTGATGTCATAGGCAAATGCTCCTATCAGGGACTGAGAGGTACAGAACTTTAGAGGGCTCACCCCAGGAGACTCCTCCCTGAGCTAGGAGATGTCTTGGGATGCTGCCATGGTCTCTAGACTTCTCAGCTGTGTGGCCCTTTGCCTCCTGGGAGCAGGTGAGCTGTGGGCACTGTGTGTGAGCCTCTGATATGGGTTTGCCATCCCTGAAATACAAGCCTGCTGGTGATGGTGGCAGCGGGAGGCTTCCCTGTGCCCTGCCCTGAACTCCGTCTGTCTCCTTTCTAACAGGCCCAGTGGATTCTGGAGTCACACAGACCCCAAAATACCTGATCAAAGCAAGAAAACAGCAAGTGACACTGAGATGTTCCTATATCTCTGGGCACCTCTCTGTGTACTGGTACCAACAAGCCCAGGACCAGGGCCCCCAGTTCCTCACTGAGTATTACAACAAGGAGGAGAGAACAAAAGGAAACATCCCTGACCGATTCTCAGTGGAACAGTTCAGTGACTATCGCTCTGAGCTGAACATGAGCTCGCTGGAGCTGACGGACTCGGCCCTGTACCTCTGTGCCAGCAGCAAAGACACAGCCCTGCATGCTAGGCAGCCTGCTGTACAAAAAGGTTCCTCCCCAGCTCAGGAAGTGACCGACCTCGAGGGTGGCAGCTGCCAGCCTCACAGGCGCAGGCCGGAGCAGAGCAGACTGCCTCTCCAAAACATCCTTCTGCTGCTTACAGATGTGATGTGTATTTATGCTCACAGAAATCATGCCACAGAAGTACTTTTTTACGTGTTTCTCTATGTGGTGGTAGAGAATAGGAGACATTCCCAGGTCTCATATTTCATAACTGGCAGAGCAAGAAATCAAACTCAAGTCTGTTCCTCTACTGCCGTGGTTGTTCCCCAACCCCCAGCACTGTCCCATATCTGGCTTCCCTTTTCCAGGTCCAGATTATAGGCCGGGAAGATCTCACATCATCTGTGCTTGTTATAACCTCTCCCCTGGCAGCTTCATGAACATTTGACTTCAAGCAATGCATATCCATTGACCCTTCATTGTCACAAAAATGAAAGGAACTACTTTCTACACTCTAGCCACCCCCCACCCGACCCCACCAAGCTGTTTGACATCTTTCATGGGGGCTGTGTGAGCAGAAATCTTTCCAGATGTGTTTTCCCAGCTGCAGCACAAAGGGAATGAGATATTTGCCATGAGAACAGTCTTCCTGCATGGGACACAGTGGCCACAATGGGAAGGTTGAAGAGTAACAGTTACTCCTTCCTTTGTTCTTTTAGTTCAATAATTGCTGCTCCTATATTTTGTACAAGGAATTGTATCACATAAAACAGAAAATAAAAATGTCTGCTTTTTTTTGGCCTTGAGAGTTTTAAGGTCTAAGTTGTAAAGTCTACTGATTTAAATGTGAATCTCATCCAAAACACCCTCACAGAAACACCCAGAACAATGTTTGACCAAATATCTGTGCACCTCATGGACCAGTCCCGCTCACACATTAAATTACCCAGCAGACCATCTCCCAGCGTTGTATAAAGACACAATAAGGTTAAAATAGGACATAATTAGAATCTAGATCTTGAGTACCTTTTTACTCTCTGACAGTTTTTCCTACCATATCTTATGTGCAAAGTAGATACAGACACACTTTGTCTAGGAACCCTATAGTTCAGGATTTTAGAAGTCACATAAATGGAAATATTTATGCCTGATGATCCATTAGATGTCGTTCACTAGAGCATGTAACATACATCTGTCCTTAGGCATTTAAAATAACTATTACTGATGTGAGTTATATACAATAAATATTACAGACTTTAAGTGAAGAGAGCAATGACTTTTGAGTAATATACAGGGTGTCCTAAAAATGTACACATCACTTTGAATAATTATTAATTCCATTGGGTTAAATATGAAAAGAAAGAAACATGAATTGGGCTATCAGCTGTTAAAGTGTGTGTACATTTTGGGGGACACCAGATATCTATAATAATAAAAACATAATATGCTAATGAGACCAGACATCCTTCCTGAGGAAGCCAGGGCTCTGAGGGAAGCCCAGGTTCCAGGTGCCAGAGGCAAGCCAGTGCCAGCAGCCGGGGGAAGGAAGGCCTACTCTTGCACAAATTACATGTACCAGGCCTCTACTATAGATATAAATGTTTTTAGTACTTCCTCATAAAGCTAGAGAACATTTTCATCACCCAGAGAGTTCTCTCATGCCCCTTTACAATGCCTCAATCTATCACTGACAACCAATGACATGATTTCAATCTCTAGAGATTATTTTTGCTTAGGCATCTTTTTAATATACATTTATCATCTCTACATATTAAAACAAACCCTCATTAGTGCATAGCTAAGTACTTAAGAGCATGAAGTACTCCTGGAGAGCATTATGGACAAAGACACCTGATCCACGTCAGCAACAATTCTACCTGGGGCTGGATGGTTTGATAGAATGACCTTCAAAAGGTCTTTCCAGCTGGTAAAGCTATTTTTATAAAATGTATTTACTGATTTTCACTCATTTCTTGTCTCATGCACCCATTTATTCCAATTACTTTGCAATGATATTTTGACAAAAGTCATCATATCTCAGGAAATGCTTTTGAGTTCCCATCAGATACCCATGTAGCCTGGGTCATGTTCACACATTGTGAGCTGGGGCTGAGGTCCATGGGTAAAGTGACTTCATGGAGAGATCATTTTACATTAGGAAGAGGGTTCCCTTCACCTTGACCTCAGTGTCTAACCCACAAAACAGGAACCTTGAGCTGGAAAATCCCCCTTTGTGTTTTGGCCTTGTGTGGGTGCCACTATTCTGTGCTGTGTGTCCTTCTGTGTCCAGGACCAGAGAGTTTCTGGGGATGAACATGGAGCCCATTTGTGGGCTGGCCAGGCCCCAATTCAAGGCTTGTCACTGTGCTTCCAGCATGAGGCTCCTCCTCCAGTTCTGACTTTAGATTCTGTGTCCTCCTCTCCTAGGCCTGGATGTTGTGCTAAATCAGCAACCTGGAAGGTGACCACAGATTTGAAACTAAAATTCATGTACTTGAGACCTGCTACACAACTGGCAGAGTCCGCGGTCCAAATAGTAATACTTTGAAGATAATGACGGCAGGGCATTGAAGGAAGTGTGGGGTCCTTCTACACATGGGACTGTGTAGATTAGCTACAGGGTTTTCAGAGCCATTATATTTATTATTTAATTAATGTCAGTGATACTTGGCAAGGAGATAGTCCCTGTGGAATGGATATCTCAATCTATAAAATGACATTTTTTTCTCTCACTCACCCTGGAATTGGCCACCTCTCCCATGGTCCACACACATCTGTAATCCATGGTGCCAGTAGTCAGCTGCAGAGCTGAGCAGCCACAAAGAAAGGTGGGTCACAGGTCTGAGCTGGATCTGATTGCCGCTGTCTCACCCCAAACTCGGGAAGCCAATGCTCTGGGGAATATGAAGGTGTTCTGGCTGCATTTGGAAGGTGTCCCATCTGACAGGGAATTGATAGGAAGCAGAGGGAAAGGAGTCCTCCAATGTGGACAAGCCTGCCCCTGAGGCTTGGCAACCAGAGAGCAGGAAGATCCTTGTGGGTAGAAGCACTGATGGGATGGTGGTCAATTAAGCAAAGTAGAAAAGAATGCTTGAAGGACTATTTGGGACCCATGTGTTTGAGAAGTCATCACAAAGCCATCAGGATTTTCCAGGAGATTCAAAAGTACAGAAATATGTAGATGCACAAAACCAAAGTATGAATGAAGACATATCACAGGAAGAAAATTCACCTAAAGTTACACACTTGGTGCAACTGCTGTCAAAAGATTAGGGACGACTTGTAAAACTTGTGTCAATTCAGCCCAAAGTAGTTTCCTCATTCTAAGCTGTTCACTTGTACATTTATTTTTTTAAATACATTTTTATTGATTTTAGAGAGAGGAAGGGAGAGGGATAGAAGCATCAATGATAAGAGAGAATCATTGGTTAGCTGCCTTTCACATGCTCCCTGCTGGGGATTGAGCCCCAATGCAGGTATGTCCCCTGACCAGGAATCGAACTGTTATCTCTGGGTTCATAGGTCTACACTCACCCACAGAGCCACACCAGCTGGGCTTATTTTTGATTTGATGATCTGGGGTAAGGGGCGTGGCCCCAGTGACAAGTTGGCTCTGGGCTCTAGGCAGTGAGCATGACATCTCAGAATGACTCCCTGAAGAGCCCTGTTCCCTTTCATCAGCACACAGACCCAGAGGAAAACTCCATCTGCCCTGCCCCTGCCATGGCTACCTGCCACCTGAGCTGTGTGGCCGTTTGTCTCCTGCAGGCAGGTGAGTCCTGGCTGGGTCCTCCCCGTGGATGAAAATTTGAAGAGTCCACCACTAAGCCTTTCCGTGGGGGCTGCAGCGTCAGTTTTATTTTCTTCATCACAGGTCTGGTGAACGCTGTCATCACTCAGACCCCCAAATTTCAGGTCTGGAAAACAGAACAGAAAGGGACATTGAGATGTGCCCAAGATATGAGCCACAACTACATGTGCTGGTGTCAACAAGACCTGGGCCATGGGCTGAGACTGATCCATTACTCAGTCGGTGCTGGGGTCACTGAAAAAGGAGATGTCCCCGAAGGGTACAGTGTCACTAGATCAAAAACAGAGAACTTCCCCCTCACCCTGGAGTCAGGGACTCCCTCCCAGACATCTGTGTACTTCTGTGCCAGCAGTGAATCCACAGCGCTGCACAGCTGCCTCCGCTCTGCACAAAAAGGCAGGAAGAGGCCCTTCACCCTGGACTTAGGGGAGCCCTATGCAAACTCCACACCGTGGAGTCCCCGGTGGCCCAAGCCAGCAGGTTGAACCTCTGTGTGTGGTGAGGTCCACCTCCAGGGAAGTGTCTGCCAGGCCTAGACCAGAACCAGAGCCTCGGGCACCTCCTCTCCACCTGCCCTCCCCGCACACACACTATTGCTGACTGTCTGTCTGTCTTTCCTCTACAGCCGCCCTGTTAGCTGGGAAGCTGCTTCCTCAGCTCTACCTTTTCTCATCATCAGCCTGAGTCTGATGTCTCCAGGGTGGAAGGTCATCAGTAACTCAGATTCATAGACCCTCTTGTATATTAAACACTAGTGTCCTAAAAATCAATGTAGTGGAGTCCTCTTCCATAATGAAGCTATAAGAAACCTATTGTTAACTGCATGGTGACCTAGAAGGACATGAGACTTTGCTATGGGCTCATGAAACATAATACAACATGGAGGTTAATGCACAGAGAGGGCACTTGGTCATGACTTACAGAAAAATAGAAACTTCAGCTCAGGCACTTTCCCAGGCATCATTCCATCTCTTGTATCTCTGAATATGACAGTGCATTCCAGGGCAAAGCCTAGTCAGACCCTGATGCCAACTCTCGCCTAAGAAATGGATAAGGTTGAACAAGTGTGACTGATAGAGAGGAGGGCGTGGTAACAGAAAGAGGGATGCTCACAGGACATCCTGACTTGCAGGTAAGACAATGAATTCACCCTTTGGTATCTGGTATTGATGCTGCTGCTGACTGGTCTTAGTGAAAATGCCAGGGGACAGGAATGACTGCTAAACAAGAAGAAAAGCTCGGAGATGTGGTGAGATCTCTGCATCCAGATGGCACAGGAGACCACAGGGACAGCCACGCATTGAATTTGTTGAGAAAGGAGATACAAATATTTAAATAAGTCATCCAAGAGTGCTGTAATATGCATCACATGTCCCTGAGGTTGAGGGGATTGATAGAACTCTGAGGTGCTGATCTGTATTTTGGATATAATAATGTCTTTTTATTTTCTTTTTTGCATTTTGTTTATTTTTAGTAATGAACTTAAAAGGACCTCCTCACACTTCCACTTGTGTGTCTTTCTTCCTATTTTAGACTAAATATTATTTCCTTCCATCCCTCCTTTCCTCTCTCTCCTTTTCACAAAATAGTTTTAAGGAGGCATATCTTAGACTATAGCTGCCAAATAATGTGATAATAGTTAAGTAGAATGAGGGTGAGATATTAAGTGTGGTAAGTCAAAGGAATAGAGTTGGGTTTGAATTAATATTGACATTAGAGTTTTTAGACATTGAGCATACAAGTTAAAGGATACTGCTTCTGGAATATTCTCCCTGCTGATCCTGCAAACTCTTCCCAGCATCCTTGGGGCCACTGCAGAAGAAACAATGAAGAAACTTGAATTCTTGGCCACAAGGTGGCACTGTGATACCATTGGTATCTTGAAGAGCTCTGGGGAGATTCTGGGAGAAAAGAAAAGAGTTAAGAAAACTAGGGCATGGATCCAACATTGGGCAGATGTTGAAGTTTTCAGTTATTGCTACGCTACCTATAGCTACGAAAGAGGTGGGAGGTCCCTCTAAACATTAATGAGATCAATAGTGGAAGGATTTGGGCAAAGCAGCCTTGATGGCAGGGACAGGTGCAGACAGAGGCAATTGTCTCAGAGAAATGTGGGAAACCAAGGGGAGGGTTTCTGCCTACACTCAGTGCATCCAAGCCACACCCCATCTCCCCTGCAGGCCCTGCTGAACTATGTCTATGTGAGGAGTTGCTGATTCAACCTGAGTCAAGTCTGTAGGAGCCCTGGGCCATGGAGCCTCTGCTGGGTGGGGGGCAGTTACATCCCAGGAAAACCTGTGTACTCACTGGGGAAGGGCCCCTGAGCTCCCTCTCAGTCTGTGGTCAGAGCATTTAGCTGGGACAGCACCATCTCGCCCTGACCTGGCTGGCCATGAACCCCAACCTATTTTGTGTGATGCTTTGTCTCCTTTCAGCTGGATACCTCTGCCAGGGGTTTGGGAAGTCCCAGCTCCAATCTCCCCCACCCCTTTCAGTATCCAGCTTATTCCTCAAGTTTTGTCTTTACTTACATCTGTTTCTCCAACAGGCCCCATGGATGCTGCAATCACCCAGACCCCAAGATAACATATTATACAATCAGGAAAGAAGGTGACCCTGGAATGTTCCCAGGACATGTACCACTTTGTGATGTACTGGTATCCACAAGACCCAAGACAGAGCCTGAAGCTGATCCATTATTCACACAGTTTCTGCAGCACTTCCAAAGGGGATGTCACAGAAGGGTACAGTGTCTCCTGAAACAAGAATGAGCATTTTCTCTTGACCCTGAAGGTGGCTAACACCAACCAGACCTCTTTGTACCTCTGTGCCAGCAGTCAGTACATAGCAATGTGCAGCCAGTTGCCCTCTGCACAAATAGGGCAGCTATAGATTGGGGGACACTCCTTCCTGAGGCCTCTGTCTTGCCAGGAGAAAAACTTGCCCCCCGTGATTCTCTCACCGGACTGCTCTGCAATGGAATGTCAGCCTGAGGGGCTCCAGTGAGAACCTCAGCAGCATGACGCTCCATGTGACCTGAGGTCCATCATCTCAGGGTGTGCCTGTGTATGTGTTGGTGTGTAAGTGCAAATAGCACTTTATTAGGAATATTCTGGTAACTGAATAAGCAGAGGAGCAGTAGCATTCAACATGAAATTTATATTTGGTGGCTACTTGGGAAAGCTGTTCCTGTCTGCAGAGGCTCCATTTACGGGAGAGAGGCCCCATTTACAGAGAGAGGCCATGTACTAGTCCTTAAAGCACTGTGAGCATCTTTCTGGGGGGAAACAATAACGTTGTCTAGGATGGTCCAAGAATAGACCAAAGTCCAAGATTTGCCTGAATGATTCAGATCAATGCTTTAAAGACTAATGGCCCTGCATGTGAAACTTAGTAGTAGAGTGTCAACCTATAAAACAGGAGGTCAAGGTTAGATTCCTGCTCAGGGCACATCCTGGGTTGTGGGCTCCATTCTCAGTTGGGTGTGTGCAGGAGGCAGCCAATCAATGATTCTCTCTCATAATTGATGTTCCTGTCTCTTTCTCCCTCTCCCTGCCTCTCTGAAATCAATAAAAATATATATTAAAAAAAAGATGAACGGCCCTAACTGGTTTGGCTCAATGGATAGAGCGTTGGCCTGCGGACTCAAGGGTCCCAGGTTTGATTCCGGTCAAGGGCATGTACCTTGGTTGCGGGCATATACCCAGTAGGGAGTGTGCAGGAGACACCTGATTGATGTTTTTCTCTCATCGATGTTTCTAACTCTCTATCCCTCTCCCTTCCTCTCTGTAAGAAATCAATAAAATATATTTTTTTAAAAAAATGAATGTAGTTTCCTTTCCTTAGGCAGCAAAGACTGAAAATAGACTCTTATTTCAAAGTGTAGAATCCTAAAAGTACTGGAGTGAGAATATCTTCCTGAGACAACAGAATTTCTTCCCACTTTTTGTGGTAACCTTATATGAGAAAGCTATGACGAATGTTCATCCACCCTGTGTTGACACCACAACCAAATTGCAATTCTACTGCCATTTGAATTGTGGAAATGTAGTAACTTGTTTCTATTGAGTTTGGAAATGCAGGCACTAGAGGGCGCTCATTTACCTTCCTTTTCAGATAAGGAGGGGGGGTTATTCACAGGTGGAGCTAGCTAGACTGAGGGGTCAGGGCCTCCACTCTTGTTGTTTGGGAACATTTATTTATTTTAGAACTGACTTAGAAACAGAAGAGGCATCTTGATAAGGAATTGAGGACAAAAGTCATTTTGAAGATAAATGAATTTATAGAGGGTATTGTTTTTTCCCCTCCAAATTTAATAGAAGGACCTAACCAACTTAGATCAGTACTCACCAGAGGCACCATTTCATCCCCAGAAGCTTTGAACTGTGAATTTAAACTGCTCTCAGGGGAAAATGGGACAACCTCCCATCCATACCCACCACCCTCCAATACATATCTCACTGCTGCCCAAATCATAAAAAGGACAAAGAAAATGCAGGATGAAGATTAGAATTAGGAGACCTCAAAGGGAAGGTGAAGACCTCAACTGTGAAGTGCTGTTGAATTCAGGTGGAAATGTACAACTAACAACGTGAAGAGAATGAGACACTAGAGAAGACTGGCCAGCTAGGGAGTGTGGGATCCGGGCGATAGAGCACTGGAGCTCAGAGGGATGACAACCAAAAACAGAGTCAGTGTGTATTTACATCCATGTTGAATTACTATTTCTCATTCATTCTCTTTCACAATTTTCATCTTTTAACATTTCTGGTTATGAGCCACAATATATTTTTTTCTTTCTTAATAGTAGTTAACAGAATGGTGCATCCCAGAGTTGCTAGCACAGTGATGGCGAACCTTTTGAGCTTGGTGTGTCAGCATTTTGAAAAACCCTAACTTAACTCTGGTGCCATGTCATATATAGAAATTTTTTGATATTTGCAACCATAGTAAAACAAAGATGTATATTTTTGATATTTATTTTATATATTTAAATGCCATTTAACAAAGAAAAATCAACCAAAAAAATGAGTTCGCGTGTCACCTCTGACACGCGTGTCATAGGTTCACCATCACTGTGCAGCTAGCATCTTAGATATAATTAATTCATTCATTGCTTAATTAGTTAATATCAGGGAATCCTGGGGCTTAGTGATGTCACTATGGGAACTGCCTTGTGGGGATAAGGGAAGTCCCTCCTCCTCTGCTCATGCTCACAAGGACCCTGACCTGGGTAACCTCCCATTCCTGTCCTCACCCTGCCATGGGCACCAGGCTCCTCTGCTGGGTGAGCCTCTGTCTCCTGTGGGCAGGTGAGTCCTCAGAAAACCAAGCCCTTTTATTGTGTTTTGTGTGTGTGTTTGAGGATTACAATTATTTTTCCTCATTCTATTCCCAATTTCTGTCTCCATAGGTCACACAGATGCTGGAGTGTCCCAGTCCCCCAGGCACTTAGTCACACAGAGGGGACAGGATGTTGCTCTCAGGTGTGATCCAATTTCTGGACACACGGTCCTTTATTGGTACCAACAGACACTAGAGCAGGGCCCAGAGTCTTTGCTTTACTTCCAAGGCAAGAATGGCCCATACACATCAGGGACGCCTAAAGAGCAGTTCTCTGCTGAGAGGCCTGATGGCTCCTACTCCACTCTGAAGATCCAGCGTGCAGAGCAGGGGGACTCGGCCGTGTACCTCTGTGCCAGCAGCTTAACCACAGAGCTGCAGAGTCACCCTCTTCCTGCTCTCAAACCCTCATGTGCTCACCTCTCCTCATAGTTCCCAGAGTCCTGAACAAAGGGGAAATAAGTGCTTTGGGACTTGAATTGTTGTTCTTACAGTGGGAGGTCAAAAAATGACCTTCAAAATACTAGAACAGGTGACCTTGGGCAGCAACGTTCTGTCTGGTTTTCTAGGATTCCTTTATATAATCAAGATTCCATAATTGAGATTGAGCACCAGAGCTTAGTGTCAGGTATGGTCTCCTGTAAAATATAAAGTTTTAGCACAATTACATTAAACTACTGGCACTGAGCATCACTGACTCAGATGACACAAAGCTTTAGTGTGGGCCACGAATGCAGAGCACTGTCCAGGCCTCATGCAGCCGCCCACCTTAAAATATACACATTAGTAAGAACTGCCATCAAGTGCTCAATGGTTGAGCATCGACCCACGAACAGAGTGGTTGCTGGTTCGATCCCCAGTCAGCACACATGGGTTGTGGGGCTAGGATCCCAGTGGGGAGTGTGCAGGAGGCAGCCAATCGATGTTTCTCTCTCATTGATGTTTTCATCTCTCTCTCCCCTTCCCTTCATCTCTCTGAAATCATATATATATATATATATATATATATATATATATATATATATATATATATGAATTAACATTGAAATAATTATCCAGGAGCACCTGTCAGCCACAATAATGCATGTTAATGTATGTCTATATATTGTTTTATTATTTTCTTGACAATCAGCTGTCTTCTCAAATCTAATTTGAATAGAAATTTAAATTTAGCTTGGTTTATTAAACACCCTATTTGAGACAACGTTAAAGAAAAGTGATTTAAAGAAGACCTGAAAAACAATTATACTGCCCCCCCTTTACCTTTGGGGGATACTTTCTAAGAACCCCAATGGATGCCTGAAACCACTGATAGTACCGAACCCTATATATACTGTTTACCGTTGTGCTTTCGGGCCACTATTAGGTGAAATAAGGGTGACTAGAATACAAGCACTGTGATGCTGCTCCGGTCAATGTGATGACCAACCGAGACAGCTACTAAGTGGCTAATGGGGGGTTGTGTACACAGCATTGTTGTGCTGGACAAAGGGATGGTTCATGTCCTGCATGGGACAGACCAGATGGCACAATATTTCATCAGGCATTCCAAATGGTGCTCAAGTAAAAACTTGGGAATTGTTTATTTCTGGAATTGACCATTTAATCATTCTGAATGGTGCTTGACTGCTGGAAACTAAAACTGTGCAAAGCAAAACTGCAGATAAGGAGGGGGAGGGGCGCTATAGTACATAAAAGTAAAATGTATGACAACAAGAGAAAGACAGAGAGCAGATAAATTAGCTTACCATTGTGAGGTTTTCCTAATCTATGTCTGGTGGTATAATACCACTTCAAGATAGACTGTGTTAAGGCAAAGATGTAAATTGCAAATGCTAGAGCCACCACTAAAATATCAAACACAGAATTATAACTACTAAGTTAACAAAAATAGAGATAATGGAATCATTAAAATAATTAATACCCAAGAGGACATAAAAAGAAGTAAAGAGGGGCAAACAAAAGATGGGGCTAATACAACAAATAGCAAGTTCATGATAGATACTAACAAACTAGGTCAATAGTCGTATCAAATCAAAGTAGTCTCAATGCCCCAAATAAAAAGCACAGATTGTGATTTTGAGTAAAAATGAAAAATCAACAACTGTATGCTGCCCACCAGAAATGCACTATGAACATAAAGACTCAGAAGGTAAAAGTAAAAGAATGGACAAGATATACCATGCTAACACTAATCACAGGAAAGCTGGAGCAGCAATAATAACATCAGACAAAATCAATTTCAGAGCAAAGAATATAGTCTGGGATAAAAAATCTCATATTCTAATGCTAAAAGGACAAATTGATCAAGAAAACATAGCAATTATAAATATTTATACATCTAAAAGGAGAGTTTAAAACCCTGAACAAAAACAGTAAGGAGAAATAGACAAATTCACAATTATAATCAGACATTTCAACACCTGTCAGTAATTGGTTGAACAACTTGACACCCCCGCCCCCAATAAAATTAGTGAGGAAACAGAAGACATCAATAACATTATTGATCACCTCGGCCCAACTCACATTTATCGAACAGATCGCCCAACGGCAGCAGAATACACATTCTTATCAAGTGCACACAGACCATGGCCAGGATACTGTAGACTTTGGGTATAAAATAAGTACCAACGCATTTAAAATAATTCAAAAGCATGTTCTTTCACCACAGAGGAACTGAATTAGATATCAATAACAGAAAGAGTACTGGAAAACTTCCAAATATTTGTAAATGAAACAACAATCTTCTAAATAACCCATGGGACAAAGAAGAAATCAACAGGGAAATTATAAAGGGATTTTAATTAAATGAAAATATATCATATTAAAATTGATTGTACTTAGTAGGAAATCTGGAAAATAGGGAATAATTCCCTACTCACACTGAGGCCAACACTACTATGCTACTCAAATGAGATCAAGATATTACCACACACACATCACCAAAAAAATCCCTGATAGACCACTATCCCTCAAGAACAGATTAATAAATCTTTTAGAATTCCAAATCAAATAGAACAACATCTATAGAAGATAATACATCATCACCAAGATGGGTTTATCTCAGAAATGTACAGATTAACATTCAAAAATATGAAATGCAGTTTAACCTCTCAAATACTAAAAAAAGAAAAAATCATAAGATCATCTCTATAGATGCTAAAAAAAAATACTTTATACAATCCAACATTTGTTCCGGATACAAACTCTTAGTAAATAAAAAGTAATTGGAAACATCCTTCCCCTAATCAAGGGCATTTATGAAAAAAATCTATGGTTAATAGACATTTTTGCAGGTAAGGTAAAGATGCATGTTGTGATCTCTAGATCAAATACTAAAAGCACTGCAAAAGAGGGGAAAATAATCATTTCAACAATGGTGCTGGAAAAACTGTGTGCATAATGAAAAATAATCTCAATCCTTATCTCATTCCATAAACCAGGAGTGGGCAAAATCTGGCCTCTACTTGTTCTTATAAGGCCCAGAAGCTAATCAACAATGTTTGTGACATAGGAAAATTATTTGAAATTCAGATTTCAGTATCCATACACCGAGTTTATTGGAGCACAGCCATGCTCACTCACTTGTGTGGTGTCTCTGGCTCTTTGGCACTGCAGGGGCAGAGGTGGGGAGCTGGGCCAGAAAACACAAATCTTTACCATCTGACCCTTTCCAGAAAAAGTTTGCTGATAGTTCCATAAACAAAAATGAATATAAGATGGGTCAACATTCTCAATTATCTATAAAGCTTCTGAGAGAAAGCAGAACAAATTCTCTTCATGACCTCTGAGTAGGCAAACATGTCTTTGATAGGACAAAATATATTCTAATCTTTAAAAAGCACATTTTTCTTTGTCAAAATTTTAAAATTCTGTTCATCAAAAGATATTAAGAAAGGGCATGTATCCAAAATATAAATAATTCCTACAAATCAATAACTTAAAAGGTAAGTAATTCAATTTTTAAAAAAGAACAGAAGAGTTCAAAAGAGTGGAAAACAAAACAAAACAAACAAAAAACCACCCAAGATCTATAGGTAGATAGTTCCCGCTTCATAGAGGGTATATTTCCCGCTGCTCAAATTCTTTTTTTGGCTGGTAAAACCCTAAGGCCAGCCCTCCCCAGGAATTATCTTTGTTTAAAGAGAACGCTTCAGCCAAGGTCCCTCTACCCCTTCCCAGGGCAGCTGCATGCATGGTGTCCTCTTTCCCAGAACACTCATTGATGAGATTTAGAATTTATATTTCCTTCTTAGAAAAAATGCACCATGCCTCCCTCACTACCACCTGCTAAGGCTGAGCTGAGACAGGTAAACATCACATCAGCAGGTGCTTGCAGTGTCCTGGCTGGTCCTGACTCCTAATTCAGACAGAACCCAGCCAACCTGGGCAGTATCAACACTGCTACTACACAAATGGCCACTCGAGGGCGCTGTGGATCCACAGAATAAGCTGCTGATGGGGCCCTGTGGGAGACAGAGGGTTAAGGGAGAGAGTCTTGGCTTGGTCTCTACATCAGGGAGACTATCTGATGAATCAGAGACTTGCTGATCATATCTTCTCACATTAACTAATATGCAGGTGTGTTGTAACAGCAGGAAGCCATGAGCTTGGCCTTGCCTGGAATTAAGCTCTCTTTTGGAGCATATGTTTGGTGGAGAGTGTGAAGGGACTTCCTTCAGCCTGAAGCTTGGATAATTCAAGCCAGGTGTACCTGCTCCTAGGAAACAGAGATGCTGTGAGGATGGTCATCTGCCACAAACCCTGCCTGGCCCAGCTGGGCACATCCAGCAGCACTTGCTCATAGGAAGATGGACAGAGTGTCTAGACTCTAGAGCAACTGAGCCTGTCCAGGAAGTACAGGTTGTGTGTGGGAGCCTACAAGGACAATGACATCAGAACAGTGACATCACAGACAAGCCCTCCACCCAGAGCAAAGTAATACTCAAAGCCTCTGCTCTGGCTTTCTCATCCCAAACACCAGAGCCCAGATCTGGGAGATGGCCAGTCTTGTCCTGCCTGAATCTTCCAGTGGCAATTGGCTCCTCTGCTGTGTGGCCCTCTGCCTTCTGGGGCCAGGTGAGTCCTGACTTCAGATGGGACATCCCTTGAACCCAAAGTTCTTGATTATTCTTGGCCTGTCCATCTGCTTCCTGTGCTGGTCTACAGCTTCTGTCTCCTTCCTCCACAGGTTCCGTGGCTGCTGGAGTCACCCAGTTCCCAAGACACCTAATCAAAGTCCAAGGGGGACAGGCTGTTCTGAAGTGTCATCCCATCTCCGGACATAATACGGTGTACTGGTACCAGCAGGCTCTGAGCCAGAGCCCCGAGTTCCTCATTAGTTTTTATGAAAAGAAGGAGGGACAGAAAGGAAACATCCCAGATCAGTTCTCAGCAAAACAGTTCAATAACTACAGCTCTGAGCTGGCCATAAGCACCTTGCAGCTGGGAGACTCGGCTGTGTATCTCTGTGCTAGCAGTTTAGACACAGCCCTGCAGGGTCAATGGCTTTCTGTACTCAAACCTCTCTGCCCCAGCTGAGGATGTCACAGGAGAGGGTGGGGGCCTTAGTGAGTTCCAGGGCTTCTAGTTCTTTCTTAAGACTCTCCCTGCTGAGCTCAGCCTGAGCTTTCCTGAGTGTCCTTCCAGCTCTGCCAGCACCTTGCAATTCCTAGCACATGGCAGGAACTCCTGCTGTGATGGGGGCGGGGGGGGGTCCATGTTGTGCGTGCTAATTCACAGTCGACATTGTGTTCCACTTTACAGAGGAGGAAGCGCTCATTATACCATTTTATAGGCAGGAAGTTTCAGCCCTTGGACATCTCAAATATTTCACATATGTCAACCCTACATCTCCAGGCCTCCAAAGACAACATTACCCAGAATTCCATGGTGCTGCCTGGGCCTGGTCCATAAGATATAACAGAGCTCTGGCTCTCCCATTTCAAGAGCATTTGAGCTGGGATGGGGGGCGGGGGGGTCACACCTCATTTGGGGCTACACAGCTGATTCCCTGCCAACTTCTAAGACACAGAGCTTCACGTCACAGAACATGCCTCTATCCTGTCCTAGTTTATATAGAGGGAGGACATGATATCCCCTAAGAGAAGAGCTAAGGGACTAGGGCAGTGGTCAGCAAACTGTGGCCCCTTGAGTGTGGCTCTTTCACAAAATACCACGGGCGCACATGTACAGTGCTATTGAAACTTCGTGGCCACACTCAAGGGGCCAAAGAGCAGCATGTGGGCTCATGAGCCGCAGTTTGCCAACCACTGGACTGGGGGATTTCCAGACTAACAGAAGATTCACCAAGAAAACAGAACCCCTCTAGGAATTTCAGGCAGGATTCTAGGAGTTACTACAGTGAATCAGTTTTTCTAAACCTGGAAAGTGTGGAGGAGTGAGGGTCTCAGCTTGCCCCCACTCTCCGTCAGAACATCTGAAATTGCTTCTTCTGCCCAGGTCAGGGACTGCAGAAAACAGCTGAGCATCACAGCTATTAAATGAATAATACAGACATTTAGATTAGGGTATGAGTTGATTGGTGAATGCAGATGACTTTAATTCCACACATTTTGTGTATTTAATTCAATCATTTTATTTATTGCACATTTTCTGTGAGGTAGCATAAATTACCCACATTACAAGTGAAAACACTGATTGTTAGAGAGTTTGGATACTTGGCTAAAGGAGGTACAACTAACAAATATCAGAATTGGGACACAGACATGGACGATGCTGACTTCCACCCATGCTTTAAATCACCCCACCCTTCTGCATGTGGTAGAAAGAGGCATCTTCAAAACGGGATCATGGACCCAAAGGTCCCTTTTAGAAATGCAGGCTGTAACACAAAGCATTTGCATAACAGCTTTCACCTGGGAGGGGACCTGCTGGAGAGGAAAGTGATCCAGCTTCCTGGACCTGTCTGTTCATATTCTGACCTGCCTTGGGATGGTGACTCAGAAAATATTTGTCCAAGTTTTGCATTTGTAAACTGGGGCCAATAAAGGGTGTTTTGTAGTGATTTAAAACAAGCAAATATGAAAAATTGCTTAATAAAAATATAGGCTCAAGTCATCTTTGTTCTCTATAAACTCTGTGACAAATCGCTAGTGTAGCACAATTATTTACTATGTGCAGTTCTAGGATGAAAGGCAGGCATGGTTACTTTTGCCTGACTCATCTATGGCTCAGACAGAAACTTCTTTGAAATGCAAATATTGCTATCTTATAATTTATTGGGTGAAATTAATGACTGAGAGGTGCTCTTAAGGGAAAATGAAAAGATGACCCAGGACAGCACTTCCTGTTGATGTTAAATCTGATGTACAAGAAGGTGTGGTGCTTCCAGAAAGTTGTGGCTTCAGAGTGACTGGTGATCACACAGAAGATCTGATGGAAGGGACAATTTTGTGTGAAGAGTGACCATCATAGTGGAGCCTCTAGTGCCTTCATCCATCCCCGGCCCACCTCTGGTATCAGCCTCAGCTGCAGTGGAGAATTACATACAAGTTTGTGGGCATTTACCTGGTTCTGACAGCACCCCATCACCTGCAGGCTGGGTGTCCCTCTGCTTTCTGCTCTGGCCTCCTCTCTATCATGGGAGCCCACGTGGCCTGCACAGCAGGGCAGCCAGAGCTGCAGAAGTGCTAATGCTCCTGGAGGGAGAGGAGCCAGGGATGAAAGCTCAGCCTCTGTTTCCAGGAGGACAGCTCAGGAGGCATCTGTGTGCTTCTCTACAGATTCCAACAAAATCCATAAATCTATCTCCCGATGTCCCTGCACAACTGTAATATTGCACCTTATCTAGGTTTTTTCCTTCCTGGTTCCTCCCTCCCTGCTCTCTTTTTCCTGCTTCCTGAGATTACTTCCTAAATAAACTACTTGCATCTATGTCTGTGTCTCGCACTGTGCCTCCAGGGGCAGCCTATATGGTGACAGTGATGGAAGGAAGTGACCATCAAAGGACCCACCCCTTTGGAAGACACGGCTATTTTTGTTTAATTCATTCTGCCATCCTATCATTCAAAGTCTTATAATAACAGATATAAATGATTTTTTCCCAGTTTAGTTTCGCTTATTTTTAATTCTCAACAGATTCACAAGGGTCTCTGCTCCCTTCAAGCTCTGAACCTCTTTGTGACTGACCAGACTTGGTTATCTTTATAGAAGTGGAGTCTGCCTGGACTCTGATAACCTTTCATTCCTTTCACTCAACAAACATTAATTGACTCAGGTGAAGAGTAGTTTGGGCTTGGTGGGGATATATGCTTATGTAATTTTAGGGTGCTCTACTATAAAGGAAAGAAGAAAAGATTCAGAAGTCTTGGAAAGGTCCTGTGGGAATGAGAAGGCCTGAAATTATTCTTCATTGCCTTCAGGGCCCATCCAGCCTTCACTACTTACCATGTACAGGCACTATCCAGGAGCTTGGGAAAAATCAGTGCAAAAACACAAGGACAAGAAAAAAAATTTCTGATGACATACATTTTGTAATCAACATAAAATTTGTGACTCTAATTCACTAATTTAAAAGAGAATTACAAAGGAACTATTCCTGGTAAATGTTTATCTCTCTAAAGAAATTAGGGTATTATTGAGAATGCTAACAATATGGGAAGATGATACCTTCTTGTGAGAACAGTCCACAGATCTCTGGGATTCCATGCACTCTAACCCAAACACTGTGAGTCCTAGCTGAGAAACTCCTCTTTTTCACATTGACCCAGACTAGAATGTAGGCTCCTTTGCTGTGTGGCTCTTGGTGCCCTGGGAACAGTTAAGTCGTGGATAAGATGTAAAAGCCCCTCCTGGGTTTACCCAGCATCAAGCTGCAAGCCTTTCTATGTGATGACCATTTACCTCCTCCTCACCTCTGATTTCTGACTTCATGTCCTTTGTCACTGTTGTGTCATTATAGTTGCCCATTGAGATGACACTGAGATATGTCGTCACAGAAATGGGGTCACCTCAGACTAAGGTATAACCTGTATAAGAAATCGCAGCATGTACTGATTGGTACTGACTAGCTGCAAGCTTGGCACTGTAGCACATTTATGATTCAATCAATATTCTCCTGTTTGGTGGGTGCAAGACCTTCCTGGAGACATAAGAAGTGTGTAGCTCCGGCTGAATAGCTCACCCACATTGTAACCAGCCTCCTCTTTTTGCAAAAAAAGCACAGTTACGGGGTCGTAGGTGAAACAGTCTTCTTTGCCTTCAGCTGAAACCAAGGGAGAACTCTTTCCCATGAGCATGAAGAGACCTTAGCATGGATGGCAGGGCTCCCATCAGTCAGTGAATTGTGAGACAACATAAAACAAGTCTTCAGATTCCAATGACCCTGACCTTGGGGCTTTGAAAACTTCCTGGACATCAGGTGGTTCCTGTAACTGAGAGGATCACTGATTTGTTCCAGCGGGGAAGGGGTGTGGCAGGTTAGCTCTACACCTCAAGCATTTGTCAAGGACAGTGACATCACTGAGTCTATTTTCCTCAAAACAGAACAGGAAGACATGAGATTCTGCCCTGGACCTGAAATGGTCACCAGGCTCTTCTTCTGGGTGGCTCTTTGTCTCCTGTGGGCAGGTGAGTACAGGGGGGCTTCCTGCCCTGGATTCCCAAGACCTCAGCCCAAGCCTTCATCTTAGGATGACAACATCAGGTCTGTGGCTTCCTTACAGGAAACCTGGATGCCCGAATCACCCAGAGCCTAAGATACAAGGTTGCGGGGACAGAAAAGAATTTGACACTGAGTTGTCACCAGACTAATAACCACAATGTTATGTACTGGTATCGCCAAGACATGGGACATGAGCTGACGCTGATCTATTACTCAGTCAGTGCTGGGATCACCGCTAAAGGAGATGGTGCCGATGGGTACAGTGTCCTTAGACAAAATAAAGAGAACTTTGTCCTCACACTGGAATCGGCGACACCCTCACAGACATCTGTGTACTTCTGTGCCAGCAGTGAATACACAGCGTTGCAGGACCGCCTCCTCTCAGTACAAAAAGGCAGGAAGAGGCCCTGCACCCTGGACTCACAAACCCCTGCACTGAGTAGCCCCCAGTGGCCCTTGTCAGCAGATTGAACCTCTGTGTATGCTGAGGACCACTTCTGGGGCAGTTTTTGACAGGTGTTGACCAGACGCAGGGCCTGGGACACACACTCCCCACGGTTGCTGTCTGTCAGTCTGTCCTCTGCAGCTACCCTATTAGCTAGGAAGGTGCTTCCCCTGCTCTAGGTTTTCACCTCATCAGCTTGAGACTGATGCCTCCAGAGTGGAAAGTCAACTATAAATGACATCCATCCTGACCCCGTTGTATATTACACACTAGTGTCTTAAAGGTCAGTGAAGTGGAGTCTTCTTCCACAAAGAAGCAATAAGAAAACTATAGTTTACTGCATGGTGACCTAGAAGGACATAAGGCTTTGCTATGGGCTATAGAGCCATAAAACGACATGGAGGGTAATGAACATAGAAAGGGCATTTGGTCATGACGTACAGAAAGAATAGGAGCTTTCAACTCAGACACTTTCCCAGGGAATCATTTTATCTCATATCTCTGAATGTTAGTGCATTTCTTTGCAAAGCCAAGTCAATGCCCAATGCCCACCCTGGTCTAAGAACTGGATAAGATTGAGCATGTATGACTGGCAGAGAGGAAGGTATGATGACAAAAACTGGGATGCTCACAGGAGATCCTGACTTGCAGATAAGACAGTGAATTAACCCTTTGGTATCTGCTATTGATGAAGCTGTTAACCTGTCTTAACTGAAAATGCCCAGGGGACTGGACTGGCTGGTGAATGAGAAGAAAAGCTTAGAAATGCAGTGAGACCTCTGCATGTAGAGAGCATAGGAGTCCAGAGTGACAGCCACGCATTGAATTTATTGAAAAGGGGGTTTATAAATATTCAAATTAGTCACCCAAGGGTGCTGTAATATACATCACATGTCCCTGAGGTTGAAGGGATTGAAAGAGAAAATGATGTCACTATGGAAACTGCCTTTTGGGGACAAGGGGTCTTCTTCCTCCTCTGCCTATGCTCACACGATCCTGAACTAGTGAACCTCCCATTCCTGTCCTGACCCTGCCATGGGCACCAGGATCCTCTGCTGGGTGAGCCTCTGTCTCCTGGGGGCAGGCAAGTCCTTAAAAATTATCATTTTAACTGTGGACAAGAGATTCTGTGTGTGTGTGTGTGTGTGTGTGTGTGATGTTTACTATTGTCTTTCCTCACTCTATTCCCAACTTCTGTCTCCACAGGTCACACCAAAGCTGGAGTGTCTCAGTCCCCCACGCACATAGTCACAGAGCAGGGACAGGATGTCACTCTCAGGTGTGATCCAATTTCTGGGCACACCAGACTTTACTGGTACCGACAGACACTAGAGCAGAGCCTGGATTTTTTGCTTTATTTCCAAAACATGGAGATCCTGGACACATCAGGGATGCCTAAAGAACGGCTCTCTGCTGAGAGGCCTGATGGCTCCTACTCCACTCTGAAGATCCAGCGTGCAGAGCAGGAGGACTCAGCCGTGTACCTCTGTGCCAGCAGCTTAACCACAGCACTGCAGAGTCACCCTCTTCCTGCTCTCAAACCCTCATGTGCTCACCTCTCCTCAGAGTTCCCAGAGTCTCAGAACAAAACGAGTGGCTCTCTTCTTCCCTCATCAAGAGGGATAAGTGCGTTGGGACTGTAATTGTTTTCCTGATAGTGGGAGGTCAGGAAATGACCTTCGAAATACCTGAATACTGTTCTGGCTGTGGAGCTCTGGGATTCCGTTATACAGTTCAAAGATTCTACAATAGAGCTTGCACTCAGGCTGAGTGTCAGGTATGGTGAAATCTTCTCCTGTAAAATATAAAGTTTCAACACATTTACAGTAAACTCCCTGCACTAGGTGTCACTGACTCAGACCACACTAAGTAGAGCACTGTCAAGGCCACATGCAGCCAGCAGCCTTACAATACATACATTAGAATCCTCAGTAAGAACTGTCATTGAGCCCAGCCAGTGGTTGAGCATCGACCCAGGAACTGACAGGTCACTGGTTTGATTCATAGTCAGGGCATACAGCTGGGTTACAGGCTAGATCCTGAGTGGGGTGTGTGGAAAAGGCAGACAATCAATGGTTCTCTCTCATCAATGTTTCTATCTCTTTCTCCCTCTCTCTCTGAAATCAATATTAATTGCCATTGAAATAATTATCCAGGAGCATTTGTCAGCCACAATAATGTAGGTTAATGTACATCCATATATTGTTTTAGTATTTTTTCAGGCAAACATGCATTCTTCTTTTCAAGTCTATTTTTAATAGAAATTTAAATTTAGCTTGGTTTAGTAAAAACCCTACTTGAGATGGGTGTTAAAGAAAATTGATTCAAAGAAGACCTGAATAACAGTTACAGTGGTTCCCCGCTTATCCTTGGAGTATACTTTCCAGTAATCCAAGTGGATGCTTGAAACCACTGATTGTACCAAACCCTCTATACACTGTTTACCCTATACATGCATACCTCTTCACTTAAAGGGAGCACTTTATAACATCTCTTTGGCATGTCAGAATTGACAGCGTCAGTACTCTTGTGCTTTGGGGCCACTGTTAAGTGAAAGAAGTTTGACTAGAACACGCACTGTGATGCTGCTACAGTCAATGTGATCACACCGATCTCGATGGCTAGTGCATGACTAACGGTGGGTTATGTCACACTGCCTTGACATGCTGGACAAGGGGATGGTTTGTCTGGCAAAACAAGATGGCACAAGATTCCATCAGGCTATTCAGAATGGTGCTCAAGTAAAAACTTGGGAATTGCTTATTTCTGGAAATGACTATTTAATAATTCTAAATGGTGCTTGACAGCTGGCAACTGAAACAGTGGAAAGTGAAACTGCAGATAAGGGAGGGACTTCTGTTATTTTTCACATAAATGTAAAATGTGTGACAGCAATAGCAAGTCAGGGAGCAGATGAATGGATAAATATCTTACCATTGTGAGGTTTTCCTAGTCTATATCCGGTGATATAATTGAAGGATGGTAGCAATCATCTCAGGTAGAAACTATAGTTTAACTTTAACCCTGCTGTTTGGCTTCTGTACTTAATTGCTTTGTTTAACAATAGAAAAGTTACTTTGATTTTCTGAATTATATAAATCATCCCATTCGATTGAATACCCTACTGATTGTAATGGGAATACCCCATTGGTTGCGGTCACACTGGTTTTAGAAAGCACATTCTTCTGTACCTGGGAACCAGGACAGAACAATTATCCTAAATTGTCTCAGTGGTCCCAAGACCCGAGGGCTCTAGATACTGTGTTTCTGTCAACTCAGTGATCCGAAGACCCAAAACTATAATTAATCTTTATAGATAACTAATCGGCTCAATTTTGCTTCTTTAACTGCTTTGTGCAAACCAGGTTCCTCATTCCAAACCCTGGGATGTAATCAATACCTTTGTGATCTTTGCCTATATAAATCTGATGTTGGGGCTGGGGAGAGTACTGCGAGATTTGGGAGAGCGAAATGCCCCCTTGTAGTCCCAGATTTGCAATAAATGTGACTCCTTAATTCGACTTCTTGAGGCGTCCTTGTGTGATTCGCAGAGTACATTACAACATAATATCACTTGAAAGTAGACTGTGTTAAGGTAGAGATGTGAATTGCAAACCCTAGAGCCACCACTGAAAAAGCAAACACAGAGTTATAACTAATAAGTCAGCAAAAAAAAAAAAAAAGAAAAAATGGAATTATTTAAGTGCTCAATTAACACATAAGAATACAAAAAGAGAAGTAAAGAGGGAAAACCCAAAGATAGAGCTAATTCAACAAATAGCAAGAGTATGATACATGATAATTAGCTAGTTCAATAGTTATACGAAATCTAAGTAGTCTTAATGCCCCAAATAAAAAGCACAGATGTGATTTTGAGTAAAACTGAAAACCAACAGAAATGTACTATGAATATAAACACTCAGAAGGTAAAAGTAAAAGAATGGACAAGATATACCATGCTAACACTAATCACAGGAAAGCTGGAGCAGCAATAATAACATCAGACAAAGTCAATTTCAGAGAAGAATATTGTCTGAGATACCAAAGCTCATATTCTAATGATAAAAGGACAAATTTGATCAAGAAAACATAGCAATCATAAATATTTATGCATCTAAAAAGAGAGTTTCAAAACACTGAACAAAAACAGCACTGAGAAATAGACAAATTCACAATTATATTCAAACGTTTCAGTAATTGGTTGAACAACTTGACCCCCAACAAAATCAGTGAGGATACAGAAGACATCAGCAACATTAATGATCACCTTGGTCTAACTCACATTTATAGAACAGATTACCCATCAGCAGCAGAATACACATTCTTATCAAGTGCACACAGACTATGGCCAGGATACTATAGACTTTGGGTATAAATTAAGGATCAATAAATTTAACAGAATTCAAACTATGTTCTATCATCACAGAGGAACTAAATTAGAAATCAATAACAGAAAGCATTCTGGGAAAATCCCAAATACTTGTAAATGAAATGGAAAAGAACATACCAAAAGGAAAACTATAAAGGAATATTAATGCAATGAAAATTAAAATATATCATATCAAAATTGGTAGGATGCCACCATAGAAGTACCCACTGAGAAACCTGAAAAATCATGAATAATTCCCTACTTATCCTGACACCAACATACTATAATACTAAAATGAGACCAAGGTATTACAAAAACAAAAATAAATAAACCACCAAAAACCTATAGGCCAATACACCTCTAGAACACAGATTAATAATCCTTTTAAAATTCCACTATATCAAATAGAACAATATCTACAGAGAGTAATGCCTCCTCACCTAGTGGGGTTTACTTCGGGAATGTGCAGCCAGTTTAACATTAAAAAATATGAAATGTAGTTTAAACTCTCAAATATTAGAAAAAAGGAAAGATCATCTCTATTGATGCTCAAAAACACTTTATACAATTCAACATATGTTTCAGGTAAAAACTCAGTAAATCAGAAATAATTGGAAATATCCTCCCCTAATCCAGGGCATTTATGAAAAATCTATGGTTAATAGACATTTTTGTGGGTGAGGTAAAGATGCATGTTGTGATCTCTAGATCAAACACTAAAGGTACCACAAAAAGGGGGGAAATAGTCATTTCAACAATGGTGCTGAAAAAACTGTTTACATATAAAAAATAATAAATCTCAATCCTTATCTCATTCCATAAACCAGGAGTGGGCAAAATCTGGCCTCTACTTGTTCTTGTATGGCCCAAAAGCTAACAAATGATGTTTACATACATGGTTGAAAAAATTGTAAAAGTAATATTTGTGACTTTGGAAAATAATATGGAATTCAGATTTCGGTATCCATACACCAAGTTTATTGGTGCTCACTCGCAAGCGCAGTGTCTCTGGCTCTTTGTCACTGCAGGGGCAGAGGTCAGGAGCTGGGACAGAAAACCAAAATCTTTACCATCTGATCCTTTCCAGAAAAAGTTTGCTGATAGTTCCATAAACAAAAATGAATATAAGATGGGTCAACATTCTCAATAAAGCTTCTGAGAGAAAGCTGAAGAAATTCTTTTCATGACCTTGGAGTAGGCAAAATGTCTTTGAGAGGACAAGAAAATACTCTGATCTTTAAAAAGTATATATTTCTTTATTTTGTTGAACAGTTTTAAAATCCTGTTCAACAAAATATATTAAGAAAAAAACATATCTATGAATATATTTTTTCCTGGTCATGTATTCAAAATATAAATATTTCCTACAAATCAATAATTTAAAAGTAAATAATTCAATTATTTAAAAAAGCAAAAGAATTAAAAAGACTGGTAAAAATAATCTATAATTAGGCAACTCCCTTTTCTAGATGGTCTATTTCCAGCTGCTTAGATTTTTTGACTGACAGAGGGCCAAGGTCAGCCCTCCCTAGGAATTAACTTTGGTTAAAGACAGCACTTTGCCCAAGGTCCCTCCTCCCCTTCCCAGGACAGCTGCATGCATGGTGTCCTTTTGCCCAGAATACTCATTGATGAGATTTAGAATTTGTGTTTCCTTCTTAGAAAAATGCATCATGCCTCCCTCAGTGCCACCTGCAAAGGGTGGGCTGAGACAGGTAAACATCACATCATCAGGAGCTTGCAGTATCCTGTCCAATCCTGACTCTAATTCAGAACCCAGCCAGCCTGGGCAGTGTCAACACCACTACTGCACAAGTGGCCGCTTGAGGGCACTGTGGATCCATGGAGTGAGCTGCTGATGGGGACCCTGTGGAAGAAGGAGAGAATCTTGGCTTGGTCCTACATAAGGGAGATTGTCTGATGAATCAGAGGTTTGGTGATCATATCTTCTCACATTAACTGCTATGCGGGTGTGTTGTCACATAGGGAGCCATGAGGTTGGCCTTGCCTGGAGTTAAGCTCTCCCTTGAAGCCTATGCTTGGTGGAGAGTGTGATGGGACTTCCTTCAGTCAGGCAGCTGGGATAATTCAAGCCAGGTGTACAATGAGAAGCACCTGCTCCTGAGAAACAGAGAAGCTGGGGGATGGTCACCTGCCACAAAACCAGCCTGGCCCAGCTCAGCACAGCCAGAGCACCTACTGATAGGAAAATGAACAGAATGGGGAATGCCTAGACCAACTGAGCCTGTCTAGGAAGTGCAGGTTGCCTGTGGAGCCTACAAGGACAGTAACATCAGGACAGTGACATCACAGGCAAGCCCTCCACTCAGAGCAGAGAGAGAGGCAAACCCTCTGCTCTCTCACCCCAAACACCAGAGCCCAGAGCTGGGAGATGGCCAGTCTTGCTCTGCCTGAATCTTTCAGGGGCCCCCGGCTCCTCTGCTGCATGGCCCTCTGCCTTCTGGGGGCAGGTGAGTCCTGAATTCAGGTGGGACATCCCTTGAACCCAAAGTTCTTGACTGTTGGTGGAGCATCCATCTCCTTCCTGTGCTGGTCTACAGTTTCTGTCTCCTTCCTCCGCAGGTTCTGTGGCTGCTGGAGTCACCCAGTCTCCAAGACATATAATCAAAGTCCAAGAGCGGAAGGCTGTTCTGAAGTGCCACTCCATCTCCGGACACAGCTATGTGTACTGGTACCAGCAGGCTCTGGGACACGGCCCCCAGTTCCTCATTAGTTTTTATGAAAAGGAGGAGGGACAGAAAGGAAATATTCCTGATCGGTTCTCAGGAAAACAGTTCGATAACTACAGCTCTGAGCTGACCCTGAGCGCCTTGCAGCTGGGAGACTCAGCTGTGTATCTCTGTGCCAGCAGCTTAGACACAGCCCTGCAGCGTCAATGGCTTTCTGTACTCAAACCTCCCTGCCCTAGCTGAGGATGTCACAGGAGAGGGAGGGGGCCTTAGCAAGTTGCCAGTATAGGGCTAACTTCTTTTGCAACATCCTCCCTGCCCTGCTGAGCTCAGCCTGAGCTTTCCTGAGTGTCCTTCCAGCTCTGCCAGCACCTTGAAATTCCTAGCACATGGCAGGAACTCCTGCTGTGATAGATAGGGGTCCATGTTGTGTGTGTTAATGCATTGTCACTAATGTGTGTCCACTTTACAGAAGAAGAAGTCCTCAATATAACTTTTTATAGGCAGGAAGCTGCAGATCCTGGACATTCCAAATATTTCACATATGTCAATCCTAAATCTCCAGGCCTCCAAAATCAACATTACCTCTAGAATTCCATGATGCTTCCTGGGCTTGGCCCATCCTATCTAATAAAAGAGAAACATGGTAATTGGCGTACGACCGCTACCCTTCCCATTGGCTAATCAGGGCAATATGCAAATTAACTGCCAGCCAAGATGGCCGCCAGTAGCCAGGCAGCTTCAAGCTAACATGGGGCTTGCTTGCTTCAGTGACAGAGGACTCCAACGTTCCCCGCCTGCCTTGCTGGCCTCTGAGCCTGCAGTTTGAAACATTGTAACAAATATAGAAGCTAAACAAAACCCCAGAAACCTGCTTTCAGCAAACCGGGATCTCAGAGCTGGAGTTATACATTGTTTCGATTATAGAACGCAAACAAACCAGATACCTGCTTTCAGCAGCAGAGGCCTCAGAGCTGGAGCCTCAGAGCTAAAGCTGGCCCAGAATAAAAAAGAAAAAGAAAAAAAGGAGCAGTTGGGAGCCTCAGTCACCCGCCAGCCTGAAAACAGCCCTCAGCCCCTCACCCAGACTGGCCAGGCACCCCAGTGGGGACCCCCACCCTGAAGGGTGTGTGACCAGCTGCAAACAGCCATCATCCCCTCACCCAGGCTGGCCAGGCACCCCAGTGGGGACCCCCACCCTGAAGGGTGTGTGACCAGCTGCAAACAGCCATCATCCCCTCACCCAGGCTGGCCAGGCACCCTAGTGGGGACCCCCACCCTGATCCAGGACACCCTTCAGTGCAAACCAGCCAGCCCCACCCATGCACCAGCCCTCTATCCTATATAGTAAAAGGGTAATATGCCTCCCAGCACTGGGATCAGCGGAGCCGCGAGGCCTCCCAGCACTGGGAACAGCTGAGCTGAGAGGCCTCCCGGCACTGGGATCAGCGTGACGGGGGCAGCACCCAAACCCCCTGATCGCCCTGCGGCTCTGTGTGTGACAGGGGGCGGGGCTACAACCTCCCTATCCGCCCTGCTCTCTTCGTGACAGGGGAAGGCGCCCCAACCTCCTGATCAGCCCTGCTCTGTGCCTGATACGGGGGAGCTCCCCAACCCCCTGATCGCCCTGCGGCTCTGTGTGTGACAGGGTGTGGCGCCCCAACCCCCCGCCGCCCCACGGGCCCTGCTCTGTGTGTGACAGGGTGGAGCCATAACCTCCCCATCGGCCCTGCCCTGAGTGTGACAGTGGTGGAGCCCCAACCCCCTGATGGGCCCTGCTCTGTGTGTGACGGGGGGAGCTCCCCAACCTCCTGATGGGCCCTGCTCTGTGCGTGACAGGGGTGAGCTCCCCAACCCCCTGATCGACCCTGCTCTGTGCGTGACAGGGTACGGAGCCCCAACCCCCCTGATGGGCCCTGCTCTGTGCATGACAGGGGGAAGCGCCCTAACCCCATGATTGGCCCTGTTCTGTGTGTGACAGGGGGTGGCACCGCAACCTCCCCATCGACCCTGCCTTGAGTGTGACAGGGGCCGGTGCCCCAACCCCCCAATCGGCCCTACCCTGAGCATGACTGAGGGTGGCATCGCAACCTCCCGATCTGCCCTGCTCTGTGCATGACAGGGGAAGGCGCCCCAACTCCCCAATCGGCCTTGCTCTGAGCCAGACCAAGGGCTGCACCTAGGGATTGGGCCTGCCCTCTGCCACCCGGGAGCAGGCCTAAAGCAGGGCATTATCTCCCGAGGGGTCCCAGACTGCGAGAGGGCACAGGCCGGGCTGAGGGATCCCCCCTTTCCCCCCGAGTGCACAAATTTTTGTGCACCGGGCCTCTAGTCCTATATAATAATAGCCTAATATGCAAATCTACTGAACAGGGGAACAAATGGCAAAACAACTGGTCACTATGACATGCACTAAGCATTAGGGGGCAGATGCTCAATGCAGGAGCTTCCCTCAGCCCGCAGGCCCCAGGCTAGCCAAGGTGGGTGCCAACGCCCACCCATCCCCCCACCCAGATCGCCCCACTGGTTGACCTGCAGAGTGAGGTGACTGGCGCCGGCAGCAGAGGGCAGGGCTGGTGAATGGGTGGAACCAGGCAAGCCAAGGCAGGGTCCCGCCAGTCGCCCCAAAGATCGGCCCTGATCCCCTGCCAGGCCTACAGACCCTACCCGTGCATGAATTTCTGCACTGGGCCTCTAGTAGGAGAGCCCTGGCTCTCCCATTTCAAGAGCATCTGAGCTGGGATGGGGGAACTCACCCACCATGTGGGGATACACAGCTGATTGCCATCCAACTTCAGGACACAAAACTTCACGACAGAGAGTGTGCATTTGTCCTGTCCTTGTTCACATGAAGGAAGGCCTGATGTCCCCCTAATAGATGAGCTAAGTGACTAGGCTGATTTCCGGACTAGCAGAAGGTTCACCAAGGAAACAGGAGCCCTCTAGGAATTGCAGGCAGGATTCTGGGGGTTACTGCAGGGAATCAGTGTTTCTAAACCACTGGAAGGTTTAGAGGTGGGAGGGTCTCAGCTTGCCCCCACTTTCCATCAGACATCTGAAATTGCTTCTTCTGCCCAGGTCAAGAACTGCAGAAAACAGCTGAGCATCACAGCTATTAAATGAATAATACAGACATTTACAGATTAGGGTATGAGTTGATTGGTGAATGCAGATGACTTTAATTCCACATATTTTGTTCATTTAATTCAACCACCTTATTTATTGCACATTTTCTGTGAGATAGCATATATTACCCACATTACAAGTGAAAACACTGATTGTTAGAGAGTTTGGATACTTGGCTTAAGGTGGTTCAGTTAACAAATATCGGAATTGGAACACAGACATGGATGATACTGACTTCCACCCATCCTTTAAATCACCCCACCCTTCTGCCTTTGGCAGAGAGAGGCATCTTCAAAATGGGAACCTTGACCCCAAGGTCCCTTTCAGAACTGCAGGCTCTAACACAAATCATTTGCTTAACGGCTTTCACTGTTAAGGAAAGCGATCCAGCTTCCTGGACCTGTCTGTTCGTATTCTGACCTGCCTTGGGATGGTGACTCAGAAACTATTTGTCTGAGTTTTTACATTTGTAAATTGTGGCAAATAATGCACAAGCAAATACAACAAATTGCTTAATAAAAATATAGGCTCAAGTCCTCTTTGTTCTCTATAAACACTGTGACCGATCTCTAGTCTAGAACAATTATTTACTATGTGCAGTTCTGGGATCAAAGGCAGCCATGGGTTACTTTATCTGACTCATCTATGGTTCAGATAGACACTCCTCTGAAATGCAAATACTGTCATCTGATAATTTATTGGGTGAAATCAAGGTGCCTCTTAAGAGAAAATTAAATAGGACACAGGACAGCACTTCCTTTTGATGCTAAGTCTGATGTACAAGAAGGTGTGGTGCTTCCAGAAAGTTGTGGCTTCAGAGTGATTGGTGATCACACAGAAGAGTTGATGGAAGGGACAGTTTTGTGTGAAGAGTGACCATCATAGTGGAGCTTCTAGTGCCATCCATCCCATCCTATCTCTGGTATCAGCCTCAGCTGCAGTGAACAAACAAGTTTATGTGCATTTACCTGGTTCTGACAGCATTTACTCCCTCACTTGCAGGCTGGGAGCCCCTCTGCTTTCTGCTCTGGCCTCCTCTCTATCATGGGAGCCCACGTGGCCTGCACACCAGGGCAGCCAGAGCTGCAGAAGTGCTAATGCTCCTGGAGGCAGAGGAGCCAGGGATGAAAGCTCAGCCTCTCTATCCAGGAGGACAGCTCAGGAGGTGGTCTGTGTGCTTCTCTGCAGGTTCCAACAAAATCCATCTCCTGATGTCCCTGCACAACCACAATATTGCACCTTATTCTGATTTTCTCCTTTTATGACCTTTCCTCCCTGCTCTCTTTCTCCTGCTTTCTGAGATCATTTTCTAAATAAACAACTTTTACCTAAATTTTCATCTCAGACTGTGCCTCCAGAGGCAGCCTATATGCTGACAGTGATGGAAGGAAGTGACCATCAAAGGACCCATCTCTTTACAAGAGACTATCATATTTGTTTCATTCATTCTGCCATCCAATCATTCAAAAAGTCTTATAACAGCAAGTATAAATGCAAATTTCCCAGTTTGCTTTGTCTTATTTTGAATTTCCAGCAGCCTCACATGTGTCTCTGCTCCCTTCAACGCTGAACCTATTTGTAACTGGCTAGACTGGGTTATATTTACAGAAGTGGAGTCTACTTGGACTCCAATAACCATTCATTCCTTTCATTCAACAAACACTAATTGAATACACGTACAGAGTAGTTTGGACTTGGTGGGGATTTATGCTTATAAAATTTTATGGTGCTTTTCTAAAAAGAAAATTGGAAAATATTTAGAAGTCTTGAACAGTTTCCGTGCAAATGGGAAGGCCTGAAATTATTCATTGTCTCCATGGCCCATCCAGCCTTCACTATTTACCAAGTACAGGCCTTATTCAGGATCTTGGGGAAAACATGCAAGAACACAAGGAGAAATAAAAAGCTTTCTACTGAGGTACATTTTTATTCAACATCAAATTTGTGACTCTCATTCATTAATTAGAAGAGAATTGCAAAGGAACTATTCCTGGTAAATGTTTGTCTCCCTAAAGAAATTAGGGTATTTGTGAGAATGTACTAAGGATATGGGTAGATGATACCTTCTTGTGAGAACAGTCCACAGATCTCTGGGATTCCATGCACTCTAACCCAAACACTGTGAGTCCTAGCTGAGAAACTCCTCTTTTTCACATTGACCCAGCCTTGAATGTAGTCTCCTTTGCTGTGTGTCTCTTGGTGCCCTGGGAACAGTTAAGTTGTGGATAAGATGTAAAAGCCCTTCCTGGGTTTACCCAGCATCAAGCTGCAAGCCTTTCTATGTGATGACCATTTACCTCCTCCTCACCTCTGATTTCTGACTTCATGTCCTTTGTCACTGTTGTGTCATTATAGTTGCCCATTGAGATGACACTGAGATATGTCGTCACAGAAATGGGGTCACCTCAGACTGAGGTATAACCTGTATAAGAAATCGCAGCATGTACTGATTGATACTGACTAGCTGCAAGCTTGGCACTGTAGCACATTTATAATTCAATCAATATTCTCCAGTTTGGTGGGTGCAAGACCTTCCTGGAGACGTTATGTGTGTAGCCTCATCCACATTGCTAACCAGCCTACTCTTTTTCACAAAAAGCACAGTCACAGGGTTGTAGGTGAAACAGTCTTCTGTGGCCTCAGCTGAAACCAAGGGAGAACTCTTACCCATGAGCATGCAGAGACCTGAGCACAGATAGCAGGGCTCCCAATAGTCAGTGAATTGTGAGACAACATAAAACAAGTCTTCAGATTCCAATGACCCTGACCTTGGGGCTTTGAAAACTTCCTGGACATCAGGTGGTTCCTGTAACTGAGAGGATCATTGATTTGTTCCAGCGGGGAAGGGGTGTGGCAGGTTAGCTCTACAGCTCAGGCATTTGTCAAGGACAGTGACATCACTGAGTCTATTTCCCCCAAACAGAACACAGAACAGGAAGACATGAGATTCTGCCCTGGACCTGAAATGGTCACCAGGCTCTTCTTCTGGGTGGCTCTTTGTCTCCTGTGGGCAGGTGAGTACAGGGGGGCTTCCTGCCCTGGATTCCCAAGACCTCAGCCCAAGCCTTCATCTTAGGATGACAACATCAGGTCTGTGGCTTCCTTACAGGAAACCTGGATGCCCGAATCACCCAGAGCCCAAGATACAAGGTTGTGGGGACAGAAAAGAATGTGACACTGAGTTGTCACCAGACTAATAACCACGACGTTATGTACTGGTATCGCCAAGACCTGAGCCATGAGCTGACGCTGATCTATTACTCAGTTGGTGCTGGGATCACCGCCAAAGGAGATGGTGCTGATGGGTACAGTGTCTCTAGATCAAATACAGAGAACTTTGCCCTCACATTGGAGTCAGCGACACCCTCACAGACATCTGTGTACTTCTGTGCCAGCCGTGAATCCACAGCATTGCAGGGCCACCTCCTCTCAGTACAAAAAGGCAGGGGGAGGCCCTGCACCATGGACTTAGGGGAGCACTAAACAAACTTCACACCATGGAGCCCCCAGTGGCCTGAGCCAGCAGGTTGAACCTCTGTGTGTGGTGAGGTCCACCTTCAGTGCAGTATCTGCCAGGTCTGCATCAGACTCAGGGCCTCAGACACACACTCTGCACTGTTGCAGTCTGTCAGTCTGTCCTCTTTAGGTGAGCTGTTACATAGGAAAGTGCTTCCCCTGCTCTAGGTTTTCACCCCATCACACTAGTGTCTTAAAGGTCAATAAAGTGGAGTCCTCTTCCAGAAAGAAGCTATAGGAACCTATTGTTTACTGCATGGTGACCAAGAAGGACAAAAGACTTTGCTATGAGCTGTAGAGAAATAAAAAGACATGGAGGTTAAGGAACACAGTGAAGGCACTTGGTTGTGACCTGCAGAAACAATAGGAGCTTCTGATTATGAGTGACAATATTTTTTTCTTTCTTATTGTAGTTAAAAGAACGGGGCATCTCAGAACTGCTGGCATCTTAATTAATTAATTAGTATATTAATTAATTAATTAGTATCAGGCAATCTTCAGGCTCAGTGATGTCACTATGGGAACTGCCTGTGCAGACAGGGAAGTCCCTCCTCCTCTGCTCATTCTCACAAGGACCCTGACCTGGGTAACCTCCCATTCCTGTCCTGACCCTGCCATGGGCACCAGGCTCCTCTGCTGGGTAAGCTTCTGTCTCCTGGGGGCAGGTGAGTCCTCAGAAAACCAAATACTTTCATTGTGCGTGTGTAAGTGTGTGTGTGTGTGTGTGTGTGTGTGTGTGTGTGTGTGTGGTGATTACAATTATTTGTCCTTATTCTATTTCCAAATCTGTCTCCACAGGTTACACATATGCTGGAGTGTCCCAGTCCCCCAGGCACATAGTCACAGAGAGGGGACAGAATGTTACTCTCAGGTGTGATCCAATTTCTGGACATTCCTTCCTTTACTGGTACCGACAGATGTTGGGGCAGGGCCCGGAGTTTTTGCTTTACTTTCAGAACAAGGAGCCCCTAGACACATCAGGGATTCCTAACAAGCGGTTCTCTGCTGAGAGGCCTGATGGCTCCTACTCCAATCTGACAATCCAGCGTGCAGAGCAGGGGGACTCAGCCGTGTACCTCTGTGCCAGCAGCTTAACCACAGCGCTGCAGAGTCACCCTCTTCCTGCTCTCAAACCCTCATGCACTCACCTCTCTTCAGAGTTACCAAAGTCCTTAACAAATGAGTGGATTAAGTGCTTTGGGACTTTAATTGCTTTTCTGATAGTGGGAGCTCAGGAAATGACCTTTGAAATACAATAAGGTCACCTTGGTAATAACATTCTGGCTGTGGATTTCTGGGATCTCTTTATACAGTTCAAGATACTACAATTGAGATTGAGCACCCAGGCTGAGTGTCAGGTATTGTGGAATCTTCTGTAAAATATAAAATTTCAACACATTTACAATAAACTCTCTGTACTGAGTGTCACTGACTCAGACCACATTAAGCTCTTTTGTGCGCAGCCAGTGCAGAGCACTGTCAAAGCCCCATGCAGCCACCAGCCTTAAAATACATAAATTAGAACCCTTAGTAAGAACTGTCATGAAATCAATTAACCAGGAGCACCTGTCACCCACATTAATGCACGCTAATGTAAGCCCATATATTATTTTAGTGTTTTCTCTGCAATTCTGCAGTCTTCTCTAATCTATTTTTTAAAAATATGATTTTATTGATATTATAGAGAGAGGAAGGAAGAGGGAGTGAGGGAGAGCGAAATATTGATTGGAGAGAAACATCAATTGGCCGCCTCCAGCAAACCATCACACTATGGATTTAGCCCGTAACCCAAGCATGTGCCAATGGAAGTGAACTGAGGACCTCTAGGTTCATGGATCGAGGCACAACCACTAGACACGCCAGGCAGGGTCTAATATATTTTTACTAGAAATTTAAATTTAGCTTGGTTTAATAAAAGCCCTATTTGAGAAGGTGTTAAAGAAAATTGGATTTAAAGAAGACCTGAACAACAGTTACCGTGTTCCCCCTTATACAGAAATTACCCGCAGTGGATGTCTGAAACCACTAATAGTACCGAACCCTACATATATGTTTTACCTTTTTTAAAAATATATATATATTTTATTGATTTTTTTTACAGAGAGGAAGGGAGAGGGATAGAGAGTTAGAAACATCGATGAGAGAGAAACATCGATCAGCTGCCTCCTGCACACTCCCTACTGGGTATGTGCCCGCAACCAAGGTACATGCCCTTGACCGGAATTGAACCTGGGACACTTGAGTCTGCAGGCCGATGCTCTATCCACTGAGCCAACCTGGTTAGGGCTATATGTTTTACCTTATACGTGCACATCTTTTTACTTAGAAAAAGTACTTTATGACATCTCCTTGGCATGTCAGAATTGCCAGCATAGCTACTCTTGTACTTTGGGTCACTATTAAGTGAAATAAGGGTGACTAGAACACAAGCACGGCAATGTTGCTGCAGTCAATGTGACAACAGAGACAGCTATAAAGTGTCTAACACTGGGTTGTGCGCACAGCCTTGATACGCTAGAGAAAGGATGGCTCATGTCCCGCCTGGGGTGGAACGAGACAGCACAAGATTTCATCGGGCTATTCAGTATGGTGCTCAAGTAAAAACTTGGGAATTGTTTATTTCTGGAACTGACCATTTAATAATTCTGAACAGAGCTTGACTGCTGGTAACTGAAACTGGGGAAAGTGAAAGGACTACTGTATGTAAAAACAATAGCAAGACAGAGAGTAGATAAATAGATAAATATCTTACCATTGTGAGGTATTTCTAATCTGTGTCCAGTGGTATAATATCACTTGAAGGTAGACTGTGTTAAGGCAGAGATATAAATTGCAAACCATAGAGCCACCACTAAAATAACAAACACAGAGTTATAACTAATCAGTCAGCAAAAAATGAAAAAACAAACAAAAATCCCCCCAAACCAAATCAAAACACACACACACACACACACACACACACACACACACCCAAAACCAATAGCCCAATATTTCTCAAGAACACAGATTAATAATCCCTTCAAAATTCCATTATATCAAACACAATGACATCTAAAGAGGATATTTATCTCAGTAATGTACAACCAGTTTTAAATTTAAAAATATGAAATGTAGTTTAACCTCTCAAATATAAAAAAAGAAAAATCATATGATCATCTCTATAGATGTTAAAAACACGTTACACAACCCAACATCTGTAACTGATAAAAACTCTTAGTAAATCAGAAGTAACTGGAAACTCCTTTCCCTAATCAATGGCATTTATGAAAAAAATCTTTGGTTAATAGACATTTTTATAAGTAGACTATGATAAATTAAAGATGCAGGTTCTGATTCCTAGATCAAACATGTAAAGTAGCACCAAAAGGGGAGAAATAGTCATTTCAACACTGGTGCTGTAAAAACCATATCCGTATTGAAAATAATGAAACTCAATTCTTATCCCACTCCATAAACCAGGAGTTGGCAACATCTGCCTGCTTGTTCTTATATGGCACAGAAGCTAACCAATGATGTTTACGTATGTGTTTGAAAAAATACAAATAAAAAAATATTTGCGACATAGGAAATTATATGAAATTCAGATTTCAGTATCCATACACCAGGTTTATTGGAGCACAGCCATGCTCACTGTGAGCGCAGTATCTCTGGCTCTTTGACACTGCAGGGGCAGAGCTGGGGAGCTGGGACAGAAAGCCAAAATCTTTACCATTTGACTCTTTATAGCAAAAGTTTGCTAATCTTGCCATAAACAAAAATGAATAAATATGAGATGGGTCAACATTCTCAATGATCTATAAAGGTTCTAAAAGAAAACAGAGCAAATTCTCTTCATGACCTTGCAGTAGGCAAAGACGTCTTTGAGAGGACAAGAAATATCTTTAAAAGCATATTTTTGTTTATTAAAAGTTTTAAAATCCTGATCAACAATATATATTAAGAAAATATACATGTATCTATGAAAAGTCATGTATTCAAAATAAAACAATTCCTACCAATCAATAATTTTATAAGATATGCAATTCAATTGTTTTTAAATAAGCAATTGAGTTCAACAGGGTGGTAAAAAAGAGAGAAAGATCTATAAGTAGGCAGCTCCCTCTTCAAAGAGGGTTAATTTCCAGCTGCTTCGATTTTTTTTGGCTGGAAGAACCCCACTGTAAGTCCATCCCAGGAATTACCTTTGGTTAAACATAATGTTTCACCCTAGCTGGTTTGGCTCAGGGGATAGAGCATCGACCTGCAGACTGAAGGGTCCCAGGTTCAATCCCGTCAAGGGCACACACCGGGTTTGAGGCCTCCAATAGGGGGCATGCAGGAGGCAGCCAGTCAATGATTCTCTCTCATCATTGATGTTTCTATCTCTCCCTCTCCCTTCCTTTTTCAGAAATCAATAAAAATATTTTTTAAAAGAGAGAGAGAGAGAGAGAGAGAGAGAGAGAGAGAGAGAGAGAGAGAAAGAGAAGAGAGAACGTTTCCTGCAAGTTTCCTCTACTGCTTCCAAGGGCAGCTGCATGCATGGTGTCCTCTTCCCCAGAACACTCATTGATGAGATTTGGAATTTGTGTTTCCTTCTTAGAAAAATGCACTATGCTTTTCTCAGTGCCACCTGCAAAGGGTGAGCTGAGACAGGTAAACATCACATCAGCAGGAGCTTGCACTGTCCTGGCTGGTCCTGACTCCTAATTCAGACAGAATCCACCCAACCTGGGCAGTGTCAACACTGTTGTTGCACAAGTGGCCACTTGGGGGCACTATGGATCCACAGAGTGAGCTGCTGATGGGGCCCTATGGGACAGGGAGGGTTAAGGGACATCCTCTTGGTTTGGTCCCTACAACAGGGAGATTATCTGATGAATCAGAGGTTTGCTGATCATATCTTCTCATGAGAACTGCTATGCAGGTGTGTTGTCACATCAGGGAGCCATGTGAATGGCCTTGCCTGGAGTTAAGCTCTCTCTTGAAGCCTATGTTTGGAGAGTGTGATGGAGCTTCTTTCAGTGGGGCAGCCTGGATAATTAAAGTCAGGTGTAGAGCAAAGAACACCTGCTTTAAGGAAAACAGAGAAGCAATCGTCACCTGTCACAAACCGTGCTTCATCCAGCTCAGCACAGCCAGTAGCACCTGCTCATAGGAAGATGGATAGAAAGGGGAATGCCTGGACCAGTTGAGCCTATCCAGGAAGTGCAGGTTGCCTGTAAAAGTCTACAAGGACAGTGACATCAGAACAGTGACATCACAGGCAAGCCCTCCAAACAGAGCAAAGGAAAGTGCAAAAGCCTCTGATCTCTCACCCCAAACACCAGAGCCCAGAGCGGGGAGATGGCCAGTCTTTTCCTATCCAAGTCTTCCAGTGGCCCCTGGCTCCTCTACCACATGGCCCTCTGTCTTCTGAGGGCAGGTGAGTCCTGAGTTCAGGTGGACACCCCTTGAATCCAAAGTTCTTTACTGTTGCTGGCCTGTCCATCTGCTTCTCGTGCTGGTCTACAGCTTCTGTCTCCTTCTTCCACAGGTTCAGTGGCTGCTGGAGTCACCCAGTCCCCAAGACACCTAATCAAAGTCCAAGGGGGGAAGGCCATTCTGAAATGCCAGCCCATCTCTGGACACAAAAGTGTGTACTGGTACCAGCAGACTCTGGGGCAGGGCCCCCAGTTCCTCATTAGTTTTTATGAAAAGGAGGAGCAACAGAAAGGAAACATCCCAGATCGGTTCTCAGCAAAACAGTTCAATAACTACAGCTCTGAGCTGGCCATGAGCGCCTTGAAGCTGGGAGACTCAGCTGTGTATCTCTGTGCCAGCAGCTTAGACACAGCCCTGCAGGGTCAATGGCTTTCTGTACTCAAACCTCCCTGCCCCAGCTGAGGATGTCACAGGAGAGGGAGAGGGGGCCTTAGTGAGTTCCAGGGCTTCTGTTTTGTTCTAAGACTCTCACTGGCCTGCTGAGCTCATCCAGAGCTTTCCTGAGTGTCCTCCCAGCTCTGCAGGACCTGGCAATTCCTAGCACATGGCAGGAACTCCTGCTTTGATAGAGTGGGGTTCAAGTTGTGTGTGCTAATGCACAGTCGACATTGTGTGTTCACTTTACAGAGGAGGAAGTGCTCAGTATACCATTTTATAGACAGGAAGCTGTAGCTCCTGGATATCCCAAATATATCTTAAATGACAACCCTATATCTCCAGGCCTCAGAAGTAAACATTCCCCCAGAATTCTATGGTGCTGCCTGTGCCTGGTTCAGAGAATATAACTGAGCCCTGTCTCTCCCTTCAATAGCATCAGAACTGGGATGGAGAGGTCACACCTCATGTGTAGTTGCACAGCTGATTGCCTGGCAATTTATAAGACACTAGAGGCTCAGTGCATGAAATTCATGCATGGGTAGGGTCCCTAGGCCTGGCCAGTGATCAGGGCCGATCTGCAGGGTGACTGCCAGGGCTGTTGGTGAGGGGAGGAGCCTGGCACCCGCCTTGGCTGGCCTGGGGCCTGCAGGCTAGGGGCAGCTCCTGCATTGAGCATCTGCCCCCTGGTGGTCAGTGCGCATCATAGTGACAGGTTGTTTCATCAGTTGTTCCAATGTTTGGTTGATTTGCATATCAGGCTTTTATTATATAGGATAGTACTTCAAACCAGAGAATGTGCATCTGTCCTGTCCTAGTTCACATAGAGGGAGGCCATGATGTCCCTCTAAAGAGGAGCTCAGTGACTAGGGTGATTTCCAGAAGATTCACCAAAAAAACAGAATCTGTCCAGGAATTTCAAGAGAATTCTGGGAGTTACTACAGGGAATCAGTGTTTCTAAACCGACAGTGTATGAAGGAAGGTCTCAGCTTGCCCTCACACTCAGCACTTTCAAGCAGATAATCTGAAATCGCTAGATCTGCCCAGGTCAGGAACTGCAGAAAACAGCTAAGCATCACTGCTATTAATTGAATGGTGTAGACTTTTACAGACTGGGGTACAAGTTTCTTGATGAATGCAGAAGACTTCAATGCTACTCATTTTGTGCATTTACTCCAATCACCTTATTCATTGCTCATTTTCTGTGAGGTGGCACAAATTACCAAGGGCACAGGTGAAAACACTGATTGTTAGAGTTTGGATACTTTGTTAAAGGGGCACAGCTAACAAATATCAGAACTGGGACTCAAACATGGGCCATACTGACTTCCACCCATGCTTTAAATCACTCCGCCCTTCTGCTCTTGGTAGAGGGAGGCATCTTCAAAATGAGAACATGAACCCAAAGATCCCTTTCAGAAACTCTGGCTCTGACACAAATCATTTGCGTAACAGCTTCACCTGGAAGGTGACATGCTAAAGAAGAAAGAGATCCAGCTTTGGGAACCTGTCTGTTCATATTCTGACCTGCCTTGGGATGATGACTCAGAAACTATTTGCCTGAGTTTTTACATTCATAAACTGGGGACAATAATGCGTGTCTTGTAGATATTTAAAACAAGCAAATATAACAAATTGCTTAATAAAAAATATAGGCTCAAGTAATCTTTGTTCTCTATAAACTCTGTGACAAATCTCCAGTGCAGAAAAATTTTTGCTATGTACAGCTCTGGGATCAAAGGCAGTCAGGGGTTACTTTTGCCTGACTCATCTATGGCTCAGAAAGAAATTCCTCTGAAATGCAAATCCTGTTGCCTAATAATTTATTGGGTAAAATTAACTACTGAGAGGTGCTCTTAAGGGAAAATGAAAAGGTGACCCAGGACAGCATTTCCTGTTTGATGTTAAGTCTGATGTACAAGAAGGTGTGGTGCTTCCAGAAAGTTGTGGCTTCTGAGTGACTGGTGATCACACAGAAGAGCTGATAGAAGGGACAGTTACTGTGAAGAGAGGCCATCATAGTGGAGCCTCTAGTGTCGTCCATCCATTCCTGGCCCACCTCTGGTATCAGGCTCAGCTGCAGTGGATAATTACATGCAAGATTGTGCGCATTTACCTGGTTCTGAAAGCACCCCATCACCTGCAGGCTGGGTGTCCCTCAGCTTTCTGCTCTGGCCTCCTCTCTATCATGGGAGCCCACATGGCCTGCACAGCAGGGCAGCCAGAGCTGCAGAAGTGCTAATGCTCCTGGAGGGAAAGGAGCCAGGGATGAAAGCTCAGCCTCTGCATCCAGGAGGACAGCTCAGGAGGTGGTCTGTGTGCTTCTCTGCAGATTTCAACAAAATCCATCTCCTGATGTCCCAGCATGACCGCAATATTGCACCTTATTCTGATTTTCTCCTTCCATGACCTTTCCTCCCTGCTCTCTTTCTCCTGCTTCCTGAGATAATTTCCAAAATAAACTACTTGCACCTAAATCCTCATCTCAGATGAGTCTCCAGGGGCAGCCTAAACAGTGACAGTGATGGATGGAAATGACCACCAGAAGTCTCTTCTCTTTGGAAGAGGAACTGCCATTTTTGTTTCATTCATTCTGCCATCAATAATTCAAAAAGTCTTATAAAAATAAAGTTTTAGCTCTAACTGGTTTGGCTCAGTGGATAGAGCGTCGGCCTGCAGACTGAAGGGTCCCAGGTTTGATTCCGGTAAAGGGCATGTACCTTGGTTGTGGGCACATCCCCAGTTGGGCATGTGCAGGAGGCAAATGATTGATGTTTCTCTCTCATCGATGTTTCTAACTCTCTATCCCTCTCCCTTCCTCCCTGTAAAAAAATCAATAAAATACATTAAAAAAATAAAGTTTTATAACAACAGGTTTAAATAGATTTTTCCCAGTTCACTTTGGTTTATTTAAAATTCCCAGCAGACTTGCATGGGTCTCTGCTCCTTTCAAGCTCTGAAATAGGTTCTATTTGTGACTGACTAGATTGAGTTATGTTTACAGAAGTTGAGTCTACCTGGACTCCAATAACCGTTCATTCCTTTCACTCAACAAACCCTAATTGAATTCAGGTAAAGAGTCATTTGGGCTTGGTGGAAATGTATGCTTATAATTATGGTGCTTTTCTAAAAAGAAAACAAAAAAAATATTTAGAAGTCTTTGACAGCTTCTGTGCAAATGAGAAGACCTGAAATTATTCTTCATTGCCTGCATGGTCCATTCAGCCTTCACTATTTACCATGTACAGGCACTATCTAGGAGCTTGGGAGACACCTATGCAAAAACACAAGGACCAGAAAAAAGCTTTCTGATGACAAAAATTTTTATTGAACATCAAATTTATGACTCTAATTCATTAATTTATAAGAAAATTACAAAGGAGCTATTCCTGGTAAATGCATATTTTACTAAAGTAATTAGTGTATTATTGAGAATACTAACAATATGGATAGATGATATCTGATTGTGAGAACAGTCCTCAGATCTCTGGGAATCCACCTACTCTAACCCAAACAATGTGAGTCCTAGTGAAAACTTCCTCTATTTTGCACTGCTCCAGCCTGGTATGGGGCTCCTTTGCTGTGTGGCTCTTGTTCCCCGGGGACCAGATAAGTTCTGGACAAGATATAAAGGCCTTTCCTGGGTTGGACAGGCACCAAGCTGCCAGCCTTTCTATGCAATGGCCGTCAACCTCCTTCTTGCCTCTGATTTTTGATTCCTTGTCCTTTCTCACTGTTGTGTGATTATAGTTGCACATCGAGATGACATCAATATATGCAGTCACAGAAATGGGGACACCCCACCCTGAGATATAACCTGTATAAGCAATGGCAGCTCCAACTGATATTGACTAGTTGCAAGCGTGGCACTGTAGGTCATTTAGGATTTAATCAATATTCTCCCATACTGTTACGGGGAAGGGAGGGGGTGTGTGCAAGACCTCTGAATGGAAACAGAATATTTTCTTGTGATTCTGTAAGCATCAGAAATGTGTACCTCTGGCTGAATATCTCATTCACCTGGCAAACAAGCCTACTCTCTCTTTAAAAAAATCACTGTCATGGGGACTTAGGTGAAACAGTTTTCTGTGGCCTCAGCTGAAACCAAGGGAGACCACAGGGATCTGAGCATGGAAGTCAGGGCTCCCATCAGTCAGTGAATTGGGAGACAAAGCAAAACAAGTCTTCAGATTCCAATGACCCTGACCTTGGGGCTCTGAAAACTTCCTGGACATCAGGTGGTTCCTGTGACTGAGAGGGTCATTGATTTGTTCCAGCGGGGAAGGGGTGTGGCAGGTTAGCTCTGCAGAAAAAGCATTTGTCAAGGACAGTGACATCACTGAGTCTATTTCCTCAAAACAGAACAGAAAGACATGAGATTCTGCCCTGAAATGGTCACCAGGCTCTGATTCTGGGTGGCTCTTTGTCTCCTGTGGGCAGGTGCATGCAGGGGGGCTTTCTGCCCTGGATTCCCAAGACCTCAGCCCAAGCCTTCATCTTAGGTTGACAGCATCATGCCTGTGGCTCTCTCTTTACAGGACACCTGGAAGCCCGAATCACCCAGAGCCCAACATACAAGGTCACAGGGAGAGAAAAGAAGGTGACTCTCAGATGTCACCAGACTGATAACCACAATAATATGTACTGGTATCGACAAGACCTGGGGCATGGGCTGAGGCTGATCCATTACTCAGTCAGTGCTGGGATCACTGGCAATGGGTATAGTTGCTGATGGGTACAGTGCCTCTAGATCAAATACAGAGAACTTTGCCCTCACACTAGACTCAGCCACCCCCTCCCAGACATCTGTGTACTTCTGTGCCAGCCGTGAATTCACAGTGGTTCATGGCTGACTCCTCTCTACACAAAAAGGCAGGGGGTGGGAGGCCCTGCATACTGACTCCACAGAGCCCTATGCAAACTAACAAACCATGGAACCCCCAGTGGCCTGTGCCTGCAGGATGAACTTCAGTGTGTGCTGAGGTCCATCTGCAGGGCAGTGTCTGCCAGGCCCGGACCAGGCCTTGGACCTCGGACACACACTCCCCACTGTTGCTGTCAGTCAGTCTGTCCTCTGCAGCTGCCCTGTGACCTGGGAAGGTGCTTCTCCAACTCTAGGTTTTCACCTCATCAACCTGAGTCTGATGCCTCCAGGGTGGAAAGTCATAGGAAAACAAGATCCATCTAGACCCCCCTTGTATATTATACATAGTGTCTTCAAGGTCAATGAAGTGGAGTCCTCTTCACTTCAAGGAAACACTGTTTACTGCATGGTGACCTAGAAGGACAGGAGGCTTTGCCATGGGCTCAGGAGACATAATACCAGATGGAGGGTATGAAGACAGATAGGGCACTTGGTTGTGATCTGCAAGAAGAATAGGAGCTTCCAACTCAGATATTTTCCCAGGCTATCATTTTATTTTTTTATATCTTTAAATGCCAGTCTATTTCAGGGGAAAGCCAAGACAACAACAGATGCCCGCCCTTGATTAGATTGAGCATGTGTGACTGGTCAAAAAGGTTGAGCATGTGTGACTGGTCGAAAAGAGAGTATGGTTTAGAAACAGGGACAGATGCAGACAGAGAGGTAACTGTCTCAGAGAAATGTGGGAAGCCAAGGGAGGGGTGTTCCCTAAACTCAGTGCATCACAGCCACATCCCATCTCCCCTGCAGGCCCTGCTGAGCTATATCTATGAGGGGAGTTTCTGATTCAACCTGAGCCAAGACCAAATGAACTCTGGGCCCTAAGCCTCTGCTGGGGTGGGGGGCAGTGACATCCCAGGCAGACATGTCTGTCCACTGGAGATGGGCCTCTGAGCTCCCTCTCAGTCTGTGGGTCAGAGCATTTAGCTGGGACAGCCCCATCTCGCCCTGACCTGGCCATGAGCCCCAACCTCTTTTGTGTTACGCTTTGTCTCCTTGTGGCATGTGAGTTCTGCTTTCAGTGTACATGTTTGTGTGTCAGTGCAAATACTACCTAATGTTATTTACTTTATTAGGAATATTCTGGTAATTGGTAAAGCAGAGGAGCAGTAGCATTCAACATGAAATTTATATTTGGTGGCTACTTGGAAAAGCTGTTCCTGTCGGCAGAGGCTCCATTTACAGAGAGAGGCCGTGTATTAGTCCTTGAAGAACTGTGAGTATTTCTCTGAGTAGAAACAATAGAATTGTCTAGAATTGCCTGAGAATAGACCAAAGCCCCAGGTTTGCCTGAGTGATTCATATCAATTCTTTAAGGACTAATGGTCCAGCTACTGTGGCTCAGTGGTGGAGCATACACCTATGAACAGGAGGTCTCAGTAGGATTCCTAGTCAGGACACATCCAGGTTGTGGGCTCCATCCCAGTAGGGTGAATGCAGGAGGCAGGCAATCAATGATTCTCTTTCATAATTAAAGTTTATATCTCCCCCTCCCTCTCTGAAGGCAATATATATATATATATTAAAGACTAATGTAATTTCCTTTCCTTAGGCAGCAAAGACTGAAAATAGCCTCTTATTTCAAAGAGTAGAACCCTAAAAGTACTGGAGTGAGAATATCTTCCTGAGACAACAGCCTTTCTTCCCACTTCTTTGTGGGAACCTTATTTGAGAAAGCTATGACGTGTTCATCAACCCTGGGGTGACACCACAACCAACATTGTAATTCTACTGCTACTTGAATTAAAAACACAAACTGAGCAAGTCTAGAGCCTGTGGAAATGTTACTTGTTTCTACTGCGTTTGGAAATGCAGGCACTAGAGGGCGCTCATTTACCTTCCTTGTCAGATAAAGGGGATTGATTATTCACAGGCTGGACCTAGAATGAGGGGTCAGAGCCTCCACTCTCTTGTAATTTGGGGACATTTATTTATTTTAGAACTGACTTGTAAATACAGGAGGTATTGTGACAAGGAGTTGAGGGCAAAAATCAATATGTAGATAAATGAATTAATAATAGAGGGTATTGTTTGACCTTTAAAGTTAATAGAAGAACCTAACCAACTTAGATCAGTACCCACCAGAGGCACCATTTCATCCCCAGCAGCTTTGAACTGTGAATGAATTCAAACTGCTTTCAGGGCAAAGAGCAAAGACCTGACAATTCTACCATCTTTCCCACCTTTTCCTTCCCACATATCCCAGTGCTGCCCAAATCCTGGGAAGGACCAAGAAAATTCAGGATGAAGGTTAGAAATAGGAGAGCTCAGAGTGAAGGTGATAAAATCAGCATTTTAGTCCTCAACTGTCAAGTGCTGCAGAATGCAGTGAAAATATCCAACTGACAATGTGAAGGAACAAGAGACATGAGAAGGCTGGCCAGATAGGGAGTGTGGGATCCGGGGAATAGACCACCGAGCTCCGAGGGATGACAACCAAAAAATCTAACAATCAGTGCTGATTTACATCCACTTTTGAATTACTGTTTCTCATTCATTCTTTGTTTCATAATTTTCATCTTTTAACACTTCTGATTATGAGTGGCAATATTTTTTTCTTTCTTCATTGTAATAAAAAAAATCATAAAGCAATCCTAAGGCTTAGTGATGTCACTATGAAAACTGTCCTGTGCAGACAAGGGACGCCCCTCCTCCTCTGCTCATGCTCACAAGGACCCTGACCTAGGAAACCTCCCATTCCTGCCCTCACCCTGCCATGGGCACCAGGCTCCTCTGCTGGGTGAGCCTCTGTCTCCTGTGGGCAGGTGAGTCCTCAGAAGAACCAAGCACTTTTACTATGGTGTGTTTGTGTGTGCGCATGTGCATGTGTGTGTGATGATTACAATTGTTTTTCCTCAATTCTAGTCCCAAATCTGTCTCCACAGGTCACACCAATGCTGGAGTGTCCCAGTCTCCCAAGAACATAGTCACAGAGAGGAGACAGGATCTCCTGTGACCCAATTTCTGGACACAGGACCCTTTATTGGTACTGACAGATGTTGGGGCAGGGCCCGGAGTTTTTGCTTTACTTCCAAGACAAGGAAGCTTCAGACACATCAAGGATGCCTAAAGAGCAGTTCTCTGCCTACTCACTCTGAAGATCCAGCGTGTAGAGAAGGGGGCTTGGCCATGTACCTCTGTGTCAGCAGCCTAACCATGCGTGGCACAGTCACCCTCTTCCTGCTCTCAAACCCTCATGTGCTCACCCCTCCTCATAGTTCCCAGAGTCCTGAACAAAGGAGTGGCCCTCTTCTTCCCTCACCAAGGAGAATAAGTGTTTTGGGACTTTAATTGTTGTTCTGATCTTGGGGGATCAGGGAATGACCTTCAAAATACCAGGACAGGTCACCTTGGGTAATAACATTCTGGCTGTGGATCTCTGGGATTCCTTTATACAGTTCAAGATTCTACAGTTGAGTTTGAGTACCAGAGCTTAGTGTCAGGTATGGTGAAATCTTCTCTTATATAATATAGAGTTTCAACACATTTACAATAAACTGTTGATACTGAGTGTCACTGACTCAGACCACATTGAGCTCTTGTGTGGGCAGCCAATGCAGAGCCCACTATCAAGGCCCCATGTGGCCACCAGCCTTAAAATACATAAATTAGAACCCTCAGTAAGAACTGCCATTGAAAACAATTGTCCAGGAGCACCTGTCACCCACAATAATGCACGTTAAAGTATGTCCATATATTGTTTTAGTATTTTTTATGTTCCTGTAGTCATTCTGTGTTTATTCTTCTTCTTCTCTAGTCTATTTTTAATATAAATTTAAATTTGGCTTGATTTAATTAAAACCCTACTTGAGAAGGTATTAAAGAAAAGTGATTCAAAGAAGACCTGGATAACAATCACAGTAGTCCCCTCTTATTTTGGGGGGATATTTTCCAAGACTTCCGGTGGGTACCTGAAACTGCTGATAGTACTGAACCCCATATATACTGTTTACCCTATAGATGCATACTTTTTCACTTAAAGGAAGCACTTTAAGGCACCTCTTTGGCATGTCAGAATTGCCAGCATCGCTATGCTTGTGCTTTGTACATTTAAGTGAAATAAGAGTGGCTAGAACACAAGCACTGTGGTGCTGCTACAGTCAACCTTGAGAGGGCTACTGAGTGACTAATGGCAGGTTGTGTACACAAGGGGTATGTACACACCCCTGCATGGGATGGAAGGAAATGGCACACGATTTCATGAGGCTTATCAGATTAATGTGCAATTTAAAACTTAGGAATTGTTTATTTCTGGAATTTACCATTTATAACTTTGGACTGCACTTGATTGCAGGTAACTGAAATAGCAGAAAGTGAAACTGCAGATAAGGGGGACTACTGTATGTAAAAGTAAAATGTGTGATGACAAGAGCAAGACAGGGAGCAGATACATGGATAAATATCGTACTTTTGTGAGATTTTCCTAATTTATGTCAGGTGGTATAATATCACATGAACGTAGACTGTGTTAAGGCAGAGATGTATATTGTGAACCCTAGAGCCACCACTAAAATAATAAGCACAATTATAGCTAATATGCCAACAAAAAAAGAGGAAATGGAATTATTTAAATGCTCAATTAATACACAAGAAGACATAAACTGAAGAAAAGAGGGACAAACAAAAGATGGGGCTAGTACAACAAATAACAAGATTGTGATAGATACTAATTGATCAATAGTCATATCAAATCAAAATAGTCTCAATACCCCAAATAAAAAGCATAGATTGTGATTTTGAGTAAAAAAGGGAGAAACCAACTGTATGCTGCCCATCAGAAAGGCAGTATAATCACAAAACTAAGAAGGTAAAATGGAAAAGATATACCATGCTAACATTAATCACTAGAAAGCTGGAGCAGCAATCTTCACATCAGACAAAGTAAATTTTGGAGCAAAGAAAGGTCGTATTCTATTGATAAAAGGGTCAATTGATCAAGAAGAGGTAGCAATTACATATATTTATGTATCTAAAAAGTTTCAAAATACAGAAGTGAAAACAAGGAGAAAAAGACAAATTCACAATTGTAGTCAGACATTTCAAGACCTGTCAGTAATTTTTTTTCAGAGAGAAAGTGGAAGAGACACACACAGAGAGAAACATCAAAGTGAGAGAGACACATCACTTGGTTGCCTCCTGCACGCACCCATACTGGATGCCAGGGATCAAGCCTGCAACCAAGGTACATGCCCTTGACTGGAATCAAACCCAGGACCCTTTAGTTCTTGGGGCAATACTCTATCCACTGAGCCAATTGAGCTAGGGCCACTTGTCGTAATTGATTGAAAACCATGACCGCTCCCCAATAAAATCAGTGAGGATATAGAAGACATAAACAACATTAATGATCACCCCAACCTAACAGATATTTATAGTTCACCCAATAGCAGCAGAATACATATTCTCTCGAGTGCACATGGACCATGGACCAGAATGCTATAGACTTTGGTTATAAAATAAGTATCGATACATTTAACAGAATTCAAGTCATACAAAGCATGTTCTCTCACCACATAGGAATTAAATTAGATATCAATAACAGAAAGAGATCTGGAAAAATTCCAAATATTTGGAAATGAAATAACAATCTTCTAAATAATGCATGAGGCTAAGAACAAAGCAAAATGGAAATTATAAAGGGATTTTAACTTAATGAAAATGAAAATATATCAAAATTGGTAGGATGCCACTAAAGAAGTACCTACTGAGGAACCCGAAAACTCAGGAATAATACTCATCCTGAGGCCAGCACTACTATGGTACTCAAATGAGACCAAGAGATTACCAAAACAACACTAAACAAAAATGTACAGGCCAATATCCCTCATGGACACAGATTAACAATCCTTTTAGAATTCAGTATATCAAAATGCAATGACATCTACAGAGGGTTACACACATCATAATCAAGTGGGGCTTATCTCACTAAAGTGCAGTTAGTTTAACATTAAAAAATATGTTGATGTACTCAAATACTAAAAAAAAAAAAATCACATGATCATCTCTATAGATTCTTAAAAACATTTGATAAAAGCCAACATGAATTTCTGATAAAAATTCAGTAAATTGGAAGTAATTAGAAAAAGTCCTTCCCCTAATCAAGGGCATGTATGAAAAAATTCATGATTAATAGACATTTTTGCAGGTACACTATGGTCAGTTAAACATGCATATTGTAATCCCTAGACAAAACACTAAAAGTAACACAAAAGGAGTGAAATAGTCATTTCAACAATGGTGCTGGAAAAATAATCAGTGGTGCATATGGGAAAATAGTGATTTTTAATCCTACCTCACTCCATCTTATAGGGCCCAGAAGCTAACCAATGGTGTTTACATTTTTAAGTGGTTAAAAAAGATTAAAAACCAGTATTTGTGACATACAAAATTTCTGTAAAATTCAGATTTTGGTATCGATACAGGAAGTTTATTGGAGCACAGCCTCGCTCCCTCACGTACACAGTGTTTCTGGCTGCTTTGGCACAGCTGTGGCAGAGCTGAGCAGCTGGGACAGAAAACCGGAAATATTTACAGAAGACTTTTGCTGATTTTGCAAACTTTCATATGAGATGGGTCAGCATTCATTATGACATATAAAGCTTCTGAAAAAAAAAGCAGAGCAAATTCTTTTCATGACCTTGGAGTAGCAAAGATTTCTTAGAGAGAACAAAAAATATTCTAATCTTTAAAAAGCACATTTTTCTTTACAAATATTTTGAAATCCTGTTCATCAAAAGAAATCAAGAAAAAATATATATCTGAGGAAGGGCATGTATAAAAAATAAAAATAATTCCTACAAATGAATAATTTTTAAAGGTGAGTAATTCAATTTTAAAAAGATTAAAGAGTTGAATAGGTTGATCTCACCCCCACCCCAGCCCCACCCCCAAAAAAGGATCTATAAGTAGGCACTTCATAGAGGGTTTATTTCCAGCTGTGTAGGAGCATTTTTGGCGGATAGAACCCCATGGTCTACCCTGCCCAAGAATTACCTTTGCTTAAAGACAGCACTTTGCCCAAGGTCCCTCTACCCCTTCCCAGGGCAGCAAATGCATGGTGTCCTCCGTCCTAGAACACTCATTGATGATATTTAGAATTTTATTCCCCTTTTGGAAATATGCATCACGCCTTCCTCACTACCACCTGGAAAGAGTGAACTTGAAACAGGCAAACATCACATCAGCAGGAACTGTGCAGGGTCCCAACCAATCCTGAGGCCTATTTCAGACAGAACCCAGCCAGCCTGGGCAGTGTCAACACCGCTACTGCACAAGTGGCCGCGTGGGGGCGCTGTGTATCCACTGCTGATGTGGGCCCTGTGGGAGAGGGAGGGTTTAAGGGAGAGAGTCTTGGCTTGGTCCCTACATCAGGGAGACTATCTGATGAATCAGAGGTTTGCTGATCATATCTTCTCACACTAACTGCTATGCAGGTGTGTTGGTCACAGCAGGAAGCCACGAGTTTGGCTTGTCTGGAGGTAAGGCTTCTCTTGGAGCCTATGTTTGGTGGAGAGTGTGAGGGAGCTTCCTTCTGTGGGGTAGCCTGGATAATTCAAGTCAGGTGTAGAGCAAGGAGCACATGCTTCTAGGAAACAGAGAAGCTGTGGGGATGACCACAGGCCACAAACCCTGCCTGGACAGCTCAGCAGAGCCAGCAGCACCTGTTCATAGGAAGATGGACAGAATAAGGAATGCCTGGAGCAGCTGAGCCTGTCCAGGAGGTGCAAGGTGCCTGTGGAGCCTACAAGGACAGTGACATCACAGGCAAGCCCTCCACTCAGAGCAAAGGGAGGGGCAAAGCCTCTGCTCTCTCACCCTAAGCACCAGAGCCCAGAGCTGGGAGATGGCCAGTCTTGCCCTGTCCAAATCTTCCAGGGGCCCTCAGCTCCTCTGCTGCTTGGCCCTCTGTCTCCTGGGGGCAGGTGAGTCCTAAGTTCAGGTGGGACATCCTTGAACCCAAAGTTCTTAACTGTCACTGCCTGTCCATGTCCTTCCTGTGCTGGTCTCCAGCTTCTGTCTGCTTCCTCCACAGGTTCAGTGGCTGCTGGAGTTACCCAGTCCCCAAGACATGTAATCAAAGGCCAAGGGGGGATGGCCATTCTGAAGTGCCACCCCATCTCCGGACACAGAAGTGTGTACTGGTACCAGCAGGCTCTGGGACACGGCCCTCAATTCCTCATTGAATATTTTGAAAAGAAGGAGAGAGAAAAAGGGAGCATCCCTGATCGGTTCTCAGGAAATCAGTCCAGTGACTACAGCTCTGAGCTGGCCATGAGCGCCTTGCAGCTGGGAGACTCAGCTGTGTATCTCTGTGCCAGCAGCTTAGACACAGCCCTGCAGGGTCAATGGCTTTCTGTACTCAAACCTCCCTGCCCCAGCTGAGGATGTCACAGGAGAGGGAGGGGGCCTTAGCAACTTACCAGTATAGGGCTAACTTCTTTTGCAACATCCTCCCTGGCCTGCTGAGCTCAGCCAGAGCTTTCCTGAGTGTCCTCCCAGCTCTGCCAGCACCTTGCAATTCCTAGCACATGGCAGGAACTCCTGCTGTGGTAGATGGGTTGTCCACATTGTGTGTGCTAATGCGAGGTAGACACTGTGTGTCCATTTTACAGAAGATAAAATGCTCCATATATGGTTTTATAGCCAGGATGTTGCAGCTCCTGGATGTCCCAAATATTTCACATTTGTCAACCATACATCTCCAGGCCTCAGAAGTCAACATTCCCCCAGAATTCCATGGTGCTGCCTGTGCCTTAGTTAATGGAATACTATGCAACTCTACAAAAGAAGTATCTCTCATCCATTGAGACAGCAAGGAGGGACTTGGAGAGTATTATGCTAAGCAAAGTAATTCAGTCAGAGAAAGACAAGTATCACATGATCTCACTTACATGTGGAATCTAGTGAACAAAATAGATACAGAGACATAGAAGCATGAAACAGAATGACGTACCTCAGAGGGAAGGGGGGAGAGTGTAAAGGGAAGAGCTAACCAAAGAACTAATATGCATATATGCCTAATCCATGGTCATAGACAATAGTGTAGTGAAGGTCTAGGTGGAGGCCGGAACGGGGTGAAGGAGGTCAGCGTGTGTTTGTGTGTGTGTGTGTGGGGGGGTGTGCAAAATAAGACATCTATAATACTTTCAACAATAAAAATAAATTTTATAAAAGTAAAAGAAACAAAATAAAATATAACAGAGCCCTGTCTTTGCCATTTCCAGAGTATCAGAGCACGTATGCAGAGGTCACCCATCATGTGTGGTTACACAGTTGATTGCCTGCCAACTTCTAGGATACAGAACTTCAAGCCAGAGAACATGTCTGTCCTGTCCTAGTTCACATAGAGCGAGACCATGATGTCCCTCCAATAAAGGAGCTAAGGAACTATGGGATATCCAGACTAGCAGAAGGTTCACCAAGAAAACAGAAGCCCTCTAGGAATTGCAGGCAGGATTCTGGGGGTTACTGCAAAGAATCAGTGTTTCTAAACCACTGGAAGGTGTGGAGGAAGGAGGGTCTCAGCTTTCCTAAACTTTCCATCAGAACATCTGAAATCGCTACTTCTGCCCAGGTCAGGAACTGCAGAAAACAGCTGAGCATCACAGCTATTAAATGAATGGTGTAGACCAGTTGTTTTCAACCTTGGCTGCACATTAGAATCACCTGGGAATCTTTTTTAAATCCTAATTTCTGGGCCTCATCCTCCGGAAATTCTGTTTCTTTGTTATGGGGTGGGGCCACAACATTAGTAACAAAGAAACAGAATTTCTGGAGGATGAGGCCCAGAAATCAGGATTTTAAAAAGATTCCCAGGTGATTCTAATGTGCAGCCAAGGTTGAGAACCACTGGTGTAGACATTTACAGACTGGGATACAAGTTTATCGATGAATGCAGACGACTTTAATTCTATTCATTTTGTGCATTTAATCCAATCACCTTATTCGTTGCTCATTTTCTGTGAGGTAGCACACAAATTACCCAGGTTACAGGTGAAAACACTGATTGTTAGACAGTTTGGATAATTTGCTAAAGGAGGCACAGCTAACAAATATCAGAACAGGGATTAAAACATGGGCCATACTGACTTCCACCCATACTTTAAATCACCCCACCCTTCTGCATTTGGTGGAGGGAGGCATCTGCAAAATAGGAATATGGATCCAAAAGTTCCTGTCAGAAATGCAGGCTCTAACACAAATCATTTGCATAACAGCTTTCACCTGGGAAGGGACAGGCTGAAGAGGAAAGAGATCCAGCTTTGGGGACCTGTCTGTTCATATTCTGACCTGCATTGGGGTGGTGACTCAGAAACTATTTGTCTGAATATTTGCATTTGTAACCTGGGGCCAATAATGTGTGTCGTGCAGAGATTTGCACAAGCAAATAAAACAAATTGTTTAATAAAAAATATAGGCTCAATTAATCTTTGTTCTCTATAAACTGTGATAAATCTCTAGTCTAGGACAATTATTTACTACTAGACACCCGGTGCATGGACTTGTGCACAGATGGGGTCCCTAGGCCTGGCCTGTGGGGTTCATGCTGAAACCTATCTCCAACATCCCCTGAGGGTCCTGGATTGTGAGAGGGCAGTTCTCGGGTGTTGCACCCTGGAATTGGGCTCCCTCCTCTCTGGTTCTGGGTGCATCACCCGAGAACCACAGCTGCCAAGTAACCGCAGCTCGGCAGCTCTGCATTGAGCGCCTGCCCCTGGTGGTCATTGCATGTCATAGCTACTGGTCAGACAGTCAGGTGATCGGATGATCGCTTAGGCTTTTATATATATATACTAGGGGCCCGGTGCACGAAATTCGTGCACTGGGTGTCAGGGGTGGGGTGGGGGGGAGTGTCCCTCAGTCCAGCCTGCCCCCTCTCATATACTGGGAGCCCTCAGGCGTTGACCCCCATCACCCTCCAATCACAGGATCGGCCCCTTGCCCAGGCCTGACGCCTCTGACAGAGGTGTCAGGCCTGGGCAGGTGACCCTCATTTCCCCCCATCACTGGTTCTGCCCCTAGCCCAGGCCTGATGCCTCTGGCCCAGGCATCAGGCCTGGGCAGGGGACCCCCAGACCCCTCCGATTGCTGGCTCTGCCCCTTGCCCAGGCCGGATGCCTCGGCCAGAGGCGTAGACCCCCATCACCCTCCGATCGCCTGATCGGCCCCTTGCCCAGGCCTGATGCCTCTGCCAGAGGTGTCAGGCTTGGACAGGGGACCCCCATCTCCCCCCGATCACTGGCTCTGGCCCCCGCTCAGGCCTGAGGCCTCTGGCCCAGGAATCATGCCTGGGCAGGGGACCCCCATCTCCCTCTGATCGCTTGCTCCACCCCCCGCCCAAGCCTGACGCCTCTGACCCAGGCTTCAGGCCTGGGCAAGGGGACCATCATATCCCCCCAATCCCCGGCTCCACCCCCCGCCCAGGCTTGATGCCTCAGCCAGAGGAGTTGACCCTCATCACCCTCCGATCACCAATCACCGGATCGGCCCCTTGACCAGGCCTGAGGCCTCTGGCTGAGGCGTCCGGCCCAGGCAGCGGGGACTCGCAGCGGCAGCGGCCCCGCGATCGTGGGCTCCACTTTAGGCCCAGGCAAGGGACCCCTAGCTCCTGGGACTGCCAGCTTCGACTGTGCCCAGCTCCCATCGCTGGCTCCATCCCTACTTCCTGCTATCACTGGCCAGGGCGGAAAAGGTGCCTGATTCTCAGATCATGGCTGGGGGGCAGGGCAAAGGCGGCCCCAGGGCCGCCTTTGCCCTGCCCCCTAGCTCTTAGCTCCCCCCTGGGTTTCCGATCACTGTCAGTGGCAGGGGGCTTCTTCCTGCTTTCCCTTTTGCCTCCCTGCATTGTGCCTACATATGCAAATTAACCGCCATCTTGTTGGCAGTTAACTGCCAATCTTAGTTGGCAGTTAATTTGCATATAGCCCTGATTAGCCAATGAAAAGGGTAGCTCGTACGCCAATTACCATTTTTCTCTTTTATTAGTGTTGATACTAAAGGCCTGGTGCACAAAAATTTTTGCACTCGGGGGGGGGGGGGTCCCTCAGCCTGGCCTGTGCCCTCTCACAGTCTGGGACCCCTCGGGGGATGACCACCTGCTGGATTAGGCCCGCTCCCTGGGGGATTGGGCCTAAGCTGGCAATAAGACATCCCTCTGGCAGCCAGGGAGCCCTCGGGGATGTCCACTTGCCAGCAGGGAGCAGGCCTCAGCTGCAGTCAGACATCCTTAGTGCTGCTGAGGAGGCCGGAGAGGCTCCCACCACCATCGCTGTACTGGCAGCCATCAGCCTGGCTTGTGGCTGAACAGAGCTCCCCCTGTGGGAGCGCACTGACCACTGGGGGCAGCTCCTGCATTGAGTGTCTGCCCCCTTGTGGTCAGTGTGTGTCATAGTGACCAGTCATTTCCAGTTGTTCTGCTGTTAGGGTCAATTTGCATATTACCCTTTATTATATAGGATAGAGGCCTGGTGCACGGGAGGGGGCCGGCTAGTTTGCCCTGAAGGGTGTCCTGGATCAGGGTGGGGGTTCCCACTGAGGTGCCTGGCCAGCCTGGGTGAGGGGCTGATGGTTGTTTGTAGGCTGGTCAAGACCCCCCCGCCAGTGGGGACCCTCACCCTATGGAGGTTGGGCCAGTCTGGGTGAGGGACTGAGGGCCATTTTCAGGCTGGCCAAGCCCCCTCTGGTGATGGAAGTTCCCAGCCTCTCCTTTTTTTCTTTTTTATTCTGAGATTTATTTACCTTCTATAATTGAAACTTTGTAGCCTTGAGTGGAGCTCAGAGCTGGCCAGGGCGGGCAGGAAGCTTGGCTTCCTCCATCGGCAGGGGCAACCCAAGCCTCTTGCTCGCTCCAGCTCCATGGCGGCAGGCTGTCATCTTGGCTGGGTTAATTTGCATATAGTCACTCTGATTGGGTGGTGGGAGTGGTTTAAGGCATAGTGAAGGTACAGTCAATTTACATGTTTGTCTTTTATTAGATTAAACAGATGTGCAGTTCTGGAATCAAAAGCAGGCAGGGGTTACTTTTGCCTGACTCATCTATGGTTCAGAAAGAAACTCCTCTGAAATGCTAATACTTTTGTCTGATAATTTATTGGGTGAAATTAACTACAGAGAGGTGATTCTTAAGGGAAAATAAATATAGGACCAAGGAAAGCACTTCCTGTTTGATGTTAAGTCTGATGTACAAAAAGGTGTGGTAAAACCAGAAAGTTGTGGCTTCAGAGTGACTGGTGATCACACAGAAGAGCTGATGGAAGGGACAGTTTTGTGTGAAGAGAGACCATCATAGTGGAGCCTCTAGTGCTGTACATCCATCCCCAGCCCACCTCTGGTATCAGCCTCAGCTGCAGTGGAGATTGTGCATTTACCTGGTTCTGACAGCACCCCATCACCTGCAGGCTGGGAGTCCCTTCTGCTTTCTGCTCTGGCCTCCTCTCTATCATGGGAGCCCACATGGCCTGCACAGCAGGGCAGCCAGAGCTGCAGAAGTGCTAATGCTCCTGGAGGGAAAGGAGCCAGGGATGAAAGCTCAGCCTCTGTATTCAGGAAGACAGTTCAGGAGGTGGTCTGTGCGCTTCTCTGCAGATTCCAACAAAATCCATAAATCCATCTCCCAATGTGCCTGCATAACTGCAATATTGCACCTTATTCTGATTTTCTCCTTCCTAGTTTCTTCCTCACTACTCTAACTCCTGCTTCCTGAGATTATTTTCAAAATAAACTACTTGCACCTAAATCCTCACCACAGACTGTGCCTCTGGGGGCAGCCTAAACAGTGACAGTGATAGAAGGATGTGACCATCATGTTTATTTCTTTCATTCTGACAACCGTTCATTCAAAAAGGCCTATAAAAACAAAAAGTCTTATAATAACTTTTAGGAATGAATCTTTTCCCCATTTATTTTGATTATTTTTGAATTCTCAACAGACTCACATGGGTTGTTGCTCCCTTCAAGCTCTGAACCTATGTATAACTGACTAGACTGGGTTATCTTTACAGAAGTGGAGTCTGCCTGGACTCCTATAACCATTCATTCCTTTCATCATTCATTCAACAAACACTAATTAAATACAGGTACAGAGTAGTTTGGGATTTGTGGGATGAAAATTTAGAGGGCTTTTTTTTTGGTTAATCCTCATCTGAGGAAATTTTTGCATTGATTTTTAGGAAGAGTGGAAGGGAGGGTGGGGGGACCGAGAGAAATATCAATGTGAGAGAGACACATTGATTGGTTGCATCTTGCACATGCCCCAACCTGAGCCGGGGATCCAGCCTGCAACTGAGGTACATGCCCTTGACCGGAATCTAACCCAGGACCCTCCAGTCCACGTGCTGACACTTTATCCACTTAGACAAACCAGCCAGGACTGATTTAGGTTGCTTTTTGAAAAAGAGAATAACATTTTTTTGTAGATGTCTTTAAAGGTCCTGTGTACATGAGAAGGCCTGGCATTATTCTTCATTGTCCACATAGCAAAGCTCCCTTCACTATTTAACCTGAATAGGCACTACTCCGGGTGCATGGGAGACACCAGTGCAAAAAAAACCCAAAAACACAAAAAACAGCTTTGAGATGAGGTGCATGTTTTCTGCAATATCAGATCTGTGGCTCTAATTGATTAAAAATACTTTACAAAGGAACTATTACTAATGAATGCTTATATCTGTAAAGAAATTATGGTATTATTGAGAATACTAACAGTATGGTTTGGTCATACCTTCTTGTGAGAACAGTCCTCAGGTCTCTGGGATTCCATGTAAGCTAACCCAAACAATGGAGTCTAGCTGAAAAACTCCTCTTTATTTTGCATTGATCCTGCCTCAGGGAGTGGGCTCCTTTGCTTTCTGGCTCTTGGTTTCCTGGGGCCAGGTAAGTCCTGAATAAGATGTAACGGCCTTTCTTGGGTTAGCCAGGCCCCACGCTGCAAGCCTTTATATGTGATGACCATCAACCTCCTCCTCGCCTCTGATTTATGACTCCGTGTCCTTTCTCACTGTTGTGTGATTATAGTTGATCAGCAAGATGACATCAAAATATTTAGTCACAGAAATAGGTGACCTCACATTGAGATATAACCTGTATAATAAATAGCAGCTCAAACTGGTATTGACTAGTTACTAGCTTGGCACAGAGCACACTTATGATTCAATCAAATATTCTCCCATTCTGTAGGGTTGCGAGACGGAACATTTCCCTGTGATTCTGCAAACCTGTATCTCTGTTGAATATCTCATCCACCTGGCTAGCAAGCCTCCTCTTTTTTTTTTTTTTTTTTTCACAAAAGGAACAGTCATGGGGACTTAGGTGGTCCAGTCTTCTGTGGCCTCAGATGAAACCAAGGGAGAACTCTGACCCATGAGCACACAAGGACCTGAGCAGGAATGCAGGTCTCCCATCAGTCGGTGAATTGTGAGACAACGTAAAACAAGTCTTCAGATTCCAATGACTCCGAACTTGAGGCTTTGAAAACGTCCTGGACGTCATGTGGTTCCTATAACTGAGAGGATCATTGATTTGTTCTTGTGGGGAAGGGGTGTGGCAGGTTAGCTCTACAGCTCAGACATCACTAAGTCTATTTCCTTGAGACAGAATAGGAAGACATGAGATTCTGCCCTGGACCTGAAATGGTCACCAGGCTCTTCTTCTGGGTGGCTCTTTGTCTCCTTTGTGCAGGTGAGTATGGTAGGCTTTTTGCCCCAGATTCCCAAGATCTCAGCCCAAATCTTCATTTCAGGATGACAGCATCAGGTCTGTTACTCTCTCTTTACAGGACACCTGGATGCCCGAATCACCCAGAGCCCAACATACAAGGTCACAGGGAGAGAAAAGAAGGTGACTCTCAGATGTCACCAGACTGATAACCACAACGATATGTACCGGTATCGACAAGACCTGGGGCATGGGCTGAGGCTGATCCATTATTCAGTCGGTGCTGGGATCACTGACAAAGGAGATGTTGCTGATGGGTACAGTGTCTCTAGATCAAATACAGAGAACTTTGCCCTCACACTAGACTCAGCCACCCCCTCCCAGACATCTGTGTACTACTGTGCCAGCAGTGAATCCACAGCATAGCAGAGCTACATCCTCTCTGCACAAAAAGGCAGGGGGCAGCCCCTCCCCAGGTCTCAGCAGAGCCCTATACAGACTCCTACACCTGTGTGCTGCGGTCCTCCTGCAGGGTACTTTCTGTTAGGCCTGGACCAGACCCAGGGCCTTGGGCACACACTACACACTGTTACTGTCTGTTTACCTGTCTTCTGAAGCAATACCATTAGCTGGGAAGTTGTTTCCCCAGATCTAGCTTTTCTCACCATCAATCTGAGTCTGATGCCTCCAGGGTGGAAAGTAATCAGTAACTCAGATCCATTTGGACCCCCTTATATATTATACACTAGTGTCTTATAGGTTAATGAAATGGAGTCCTCTTCCATAAAAAAGCTATAGGATACCTACTGTTTACTAGAAGGACATGAGGCTTTGCCATGAGCTAGGAAGACATAAAACAACATGGAGGGTAATGAAGATAGAGAAGGCACTTGGTCATGACCTGCAGAAAGAATAGGAGCATCCAACTCAGACAATTTTCTACTACATTATTTAATCTCTTGTATCTCTGAATGCCAGTGCATTCCAGGGCAAAGCCAAGTCCACACCCAGTGCCCACCCTTGCCTAAGAAATAGATAAGGTTCAGCATGTGTGACTGGGAGAATGTAGGGAATGAGGACATACACAGTGATGCTCACTGGAGATCCTGACTTACAGATAAGACAATGAATTCACGTTTTGGTACTGAAGATGCTGTTGTCGTGTCTTAGTGAAAATGCCCAGGGGACAGGAGTGACTGGCAAATGAGAAGATAAACTTAGAGATTCAGTGAGATCTCTGCAATCCAGACAGCATGGGAGTCCAGAGTGACAGCCATGCATGGATTTCGTTGGAAAAGGAGCTTATAAATATTTAAATTAGTCAGCCAAGAATGCTATAATATAGATCCCATGTCTCTGAGGTTGAGGGGGTTGATCGAGGCAGTGATGTCACTATGGGAACTGCCTGTGCAGACATGGGAGGCCTCTCCTCCTCTGCTCATGCTCACAAGGACCCTGACCTGGTGAACCTCCCATTCCTGTCCTGACTTTGCCATGGGCACCAGGCTCCTCTGCTGGGTGACCTTCTGTCTCCTAGGGACAGGTGAGTCCTCAGAAATCCAAGCAGTTTAACTAGGTGTCTATGGTGTGTGTGAGGGGTTGGTTGGGGGAGGGGGGGAAGAGAGAGAGAGAGAGAGAGAGAGAGAGAGAGAGAGAGAGGATTACAATTGTTTTTTCTTAATTCTATTTTCAAATTATGTCTTCACAGGTCACACCAATACTGGAGTGTCCCAGTCCCCCAGGATTATAGTCACAGAGAGGGGACAGAATGTGTCTCTCGAGTGTGATCCAATTTCTGGACATGTTGTTCTTTACTGGTATCAACAGAGGCTGGGGCAGGGCCCAGAGTTTTTGATTTACTTTCAGAACAAGGATCCAGTAGACAGATCAGGGATGCCTAAAGAGCGGTTCTATGCTGAGAGGTCTGGTGGCTCCTCCTCCACTCTGAAGATCCAGCCTGTAGAACAGGGAGACTCGGCCGTGTACCTCTGTGCCAGCAGCTTAACCACAGCGATGCAGAGTCACCCTCTTCCTGCTCTCAAACCCTCATGTGCTCACCACTCCTCATAGTTCCCAGAACAAAGAGGTGGCCCTCTTCTTCCCTCATCAAGGGGAGTAAGTGCCGTTGGCACTTTCACTGTCTTTCTGATACTGGGAGGTCAGGAAATGACCTTTGAAATCCAAGAACAGATCTGCTGGGTAATAATATTCTTTCTGTGGATTTCTGGGATTCCTTTATAGTTCAAGATTCTACAATTGAGATTGAGCACCTGTACTTAGGCTCAATCAAGTATGGTAAAATCTTTTCCTGTAAAATATAAAATTTCAACACATTTACAATAAACTACCTGTACTCAAACCACATTAAGCTCTTGTGTGGACAGCCCATGCAAAGAACTATCAAGGCCACATGCAGCCACCAGCCTTAAAATACATAAATTAGAACCCTCAGTAAGAACTGTCATTGAAATCAATTATCCAGGAGCACCTGTCACCCACAATAATGCACATTAATGTATGCCTATATATTGTTTTAGTATTTTTCTCTGCAATCCTGCAGTCTTCTTCTCCACTCTATTTTTAATAAAAATTTAACTTTAGCTTGATGTAATAAAAACCCTACTTGAGAAGGTGTTAAAGAAAAGTGATTCAAAGACGACCTGATAACAGTTACAGTAAACCTCTTTTATTTTGGGGGGATACTTTTCAAGTGGATGCCTGAAACCACAAATAGTATCCAAATTCTATACAGACTGTTTTTTCCTATAAAACACACCTTTTTACTTAAAGGAAGCACTTTATGGCATCTCTTCGGCAAATCTAAATGGCCAGCATCAATATTCATGTGCTTTGGGTCACATGAGCAAAATAAGGGTGTCTAGAACACAAGCTACGTGACGCTGGTAAGGTCAGTCTGATAACAAAGACAGCTACAAAGAGGCTAATACCATGTTGTGTACACAGCATGGATATGCTGCACAAAGGGATGGATCATATCCTGTGTGGGACAGTATGAGGCAGTACAAGATTCCATCAGGCTGTTCAGTATGGTGCTCAAGTAAAACCTTGGGAATTGTTTATTTCTGGAATTGACCATTAATAATTCTGAACAGCACTTGACTGCCGGTAACTGAAACTGTGGAAAGTGAAACTGCATATAAGGCGGGACTACTGTATGTAAAAACAATAGCAAGACAGAGAGTAGATAAATAGATACCTTACCATTGTGAGGTTTTCCTAATCTGTGTCCAGTGGTATAATATCACTTGAAGGTAGACTGTGTTAAAGCAGAGATGTGAATTGCAAACCCTAGAGCCATCACTAAAATAACAAACACAATTAAAGCTAATGAGCCAACAAAAAAAGAGGAAATGGAGTTATTAATATGCTCAATTAATACACACAAAGACATAAAACAAAGGAAAAGGGACAAAGAAGAGATGGAACTAATAGAACAAATAGCAAGATGATAGTTATTGACAAACTAGATCAATAATCATATCAAATCTAAGTAGTCTAAATACTGCAATTAAAACCATAGACTGTGATATTCCTTACAAAAACAAAAACAAAAACAAAAAAACCTGTATGCTACCAACTAGAAATGCACTATAAACATGAAGACTCAGAAAGTTCTCTGAACAAGATATACCATGCTAACACTAATAACAAAAAAGCTGGAGCAGCAAAATTAATATCAAACAAAGTAAATTTCAGAGCAAAGGATGTCATCTGGATAACAGAGGTCATATTCTAATGATAACAAAACAATCTAATAAGAAGACATAGCAATAATAAATATTTATTCATGTAAAAACAAAGCTTCAAAACATTGAACCAAACCAGCAAGGAGAAATAGACAAATTCATAATTATAGTCAGACATTTCAACACCTGTCAGTAATGGATGGAATAACTTATTGACCGCCTTGGCCTAACTGACATTTATAGAACAGTTCACCCACCTACAGCAGAATACACATTCTTATTGAGTATACATGAATCATAATAAAACAAGTATCAATACATTTAAAAGAATCCATCTTACAAAGCATGTTCTCCGAACACCAAGGAACTAAATTAGAAATCAACAACAGAAAGAGACTTGGAAAAGTCTCAAATATTTGGAAAGAAAATAACAATCTTCTAAATAACCTATTGGGCAAAGAACAAAGCAAAAGGGAAATTCTAAAGTGATTTTAACCAAATGAAAATGAAAATATAATGTAAGGACAGAAAACAGGCCTCTCCTTTTCTTTGTTGTGGCCTTTCCACAATTTATGAGAAGTATTTGATAATTAAACCCTGAGATTGTTAGCTCTTCTGATTTAAATAGCTCCTCTATTCAAACAGCAGGACCAGATCAGACTATACTCAAGGCTATAATGGTTCCCCCACCCCTCCTCCCTGCTGTTTTATTTTTATTATTTCTTCATCTGAAGCCTTCTCTTTTTATTATTTTTTTAATTCAAATTCTTAATTGTTTAGCATATTACATATGTCTCCTTTCCCCCCCATTGACCTCTCTCCAGCCGCTCCCACCCCCCAGCCCATGCTCTCAACTCCCTATTGTCTGTGTCCATTGGTTATGCTTATATGCATGTGTACAAGTCCTTTGGTTGATCTCTTACCCTCTCCCCTTGCTTTCCCTCTGTGGTTTGACAGTCTGTTCAATGCTTCTATATCTTCAGATCTATTTTTGTTCATCAGTTTATGTTGCTCATTATATCCCACAAGTGAGTGAGGTCATGTAACATTCATCTTTCTCTGAATGGCTTATTTCGCTTAGCATAATGCTCTTCAGTTCCATCCATGCTGTTGCAAATGGTAAGAGTTCCTTCTTTTCAACAGCAGCGTAGAATTCCATTATGTAGATGTACCACCATTTTTTAAACCACTCATCTGTTGATGGGCACTTAGGCTGTTTCTGAATCTTAGCTATTATAAATTGTGCCTCTGTGAACATAGGGGTGCATATATCCTTTCTAATTGGTGTTTCTGATTTCTTGAAATATATTCCTAGAAGTGGGATTACTGGGTCAAATGGGAGTTCCATTTTTAATTTTTTTGAGAGAACTCCATTCTGTTTTCCACAGTGGCTACACCAGTCTGCATTCCCACCAGCAGTTCATGAGGGTTCCTTTTTCTCCACATCCTTGCCAGCACTTGTCATTTGTTGATGATAGCCATTCTGACAGGTGTGAGATGGTACCTCATTGTCGTTTTGATTTGCATCTCTTGAATGATTAGTGACTTTGAGCATGTTTTCATATCTCTAGGCCTTCTACCTGCGTTTTAAAAGCTCCAGGCTGGTTAGCAAAAATTCCTCCTTTACATCTCCCTCCTCCCCTTCAGACAAGCCCTATTTTGAACTCTTTATAACTTTTGTTCTAAGCTTGTTTTACAGACTTGGGAAAGTACTGATAAGACATCTCCTTAGAACATCTGCCAGACTGTCTCCAGGAAAGCAAATAAACTGTAACTTTTCAAGACAATGCCCAGCATCTGGTCAACTTCAACACAATCCCCCTCCCTTCCTTGTCACTTAGCAACAGCAACTGCTTGCCCTTTAAAACTGCAAGCCACTCTTTCTTCCCTGCCCTGCATTGATTAGCAATACACCAGCCCTTTCATCCCTTGGAAAGTAAAATAAATTTCCTTACTGTATCTCTTTTCTTAGCTGTGAATTCTTTCATATCCCAAGTCACCAGCCAAACCCTAACATATAGCATATCAAAATTAGTAGGAAGCCACTAAAAGAGTACTTAGTGGAAAATCGGAAAAACAGTGAATAATGCCCTGCTCATCCCAGTATCAAATGCAACAACAGCTACAGAGGTTAATACATTGTGACCAAGTGAGGTTTATCTCAGTAATGTGCAGTCAGTTTAACATTCAAAAAATACAAAGTGTAGTTTAACATCTCAAATAAAAATAAAGAAAGGTCATAGGATCATCTCTATAGCTGCTCAAAATACAGTTGATACAATCCAACATCTGTTCCCAATTAAAACTCTTAGTAAATTAGAAATAATTCAAAAAGTCATTCTCCTGATCAAGGGCACTTATGAAAAATCTATGGTTAATAGACCTTTTTGCAGGGAGTCTATGGTAAATTAGAGATGCACATTGTAATCCCTAGATCAAACACTAAAAGTAGCTCAAAATGGGGAGAAATAGTCACTCCAAAAATAGTGTTGGAAAAAGTGTATGCATATGGAAAATAATGAAACTCAATCCTTATCTCACTTCATAAACCAGAAGTGGGCAAAATCTGGCCTCTGCCTGTTATTAGATGGCCCAGAAGCTAACCAATGATGTTCAGATTTTTAAGTGATTTAAAAATAATAATATTTGTAACATATGAAAAGTATTTGAAATTTAGATTTTGGTTTTGATACAGGAAGTTTATTGGAGCACAGCCTCTCTCCCTCCATACCCAGTGTCTGTGGATGCTTTGGCACAGCTGTGGCAGAGCTGAGCAGCTGGACAGAAAACCGGAAATATTTACCATTTTTGCTGACTCTTGCAAACTTGAGTATGAGATGGGTCAATATTTACAATGATCTATAAAGCTTCTGAAAGAAAGCAGAGCAAATTCTATTCTTGACCTCAGAGTCCAAAGATTTCTTACAGAAGACAAAAAATATTATAATCTTTAAAAAGTACATTTTTCTTTGTCAAAATTTTAAACTCCTGTTCATCAAAAGATATTAAGAAAGGGCGTGTATCCAAAATATAAATAATTCCTACAAATCAATAAACAAAAGGTAAGTAATTCAATTTTTAAAAAGAACAAAAGAGTTGAACAGGGTAGTCCAAAAAAACCTCCAGGATCTCTAAGTAGGCAGTTCCCCCTTCACAGAGGGTTGATTTCCAGTTACTTAGCTGCTTTTTTTTTTTTTTTTTTGGCTGTTAGAACCCCAAGGTCAGCCCTCCCCAGGAATTATCTTTGGTTAAAGAGAGCACTTTACCCAAGGTCCCTCTGACCCTTCCCTAGGCAGCAAATGCAAGGTGTCCTCTTTCCCAGCACACTCATTGATGATATTTATAATTTTTATTCCCTTTTTAGGAAAATGCACCATGCCTCCCTCACTACCACCTGCAAAAACTGAGTTGAAACAGTAAACATCACATCAGCAGGAGCTTCCAGTGTCCTGGGTGATCCTGACTCCAAATTCAGACAGAACCCAGCCAGTCTGGGCAGTATCAACACTGCTACTACACGAGTGGCCGCGTGGGGGCGCTGTGGATCCACAGAGTGAGCCACTGATGGCACCCTGTAGGAGACAGAGTCTTGACTTGGTCCCTACATCAGGGAGACTATCTGATGAATCAGATGAGTCAGAGGTTTGCTGATCATATCTTCTCACATTTACTGCTATGCAAGAATGTTGGTCACATCAGAGAGCCATGAACCAGGTCCTACGTGGAGTTAAGGCTTCTCCTGGAGCCTATGTTTGGTGGAGAGGGTGATGGAGCTTCCTTTAGTGGGCAGCCTAGATAATTCAAACCAGGTATAGAGCAAAGGGCACCGGCTCCAAGGAAGCAAAGAAGCTCTGGGGATGGTCACCTGCCACAAACCCTGTCTGGTCCAGCTCAGCACATCCAGCAGCACCTGTTCATAGGAAGATGGACAGATGGGGGATAACTGCACCAGCTGAGTCTGTCCAGGAAGTGCAGGTTGGCTGTGGAGCCTACAAGGACAGTGACATCACAGGCAACCCCTCCAAACGGAGCAAAGGGAGGTGCAAAAGCCTCTGCTCTCTCACCCCAAACACCAGAGCCCAGATCTGGGAGATGGCCATTCTTGCCCTTTCTGACTCTTCCAGTGGCCCTTGGCTCCTCTGCTGTGTGGCCCTCTGTCTCCTGGGGCCAGGTGAGTCCTGAATTCAGGTGGGACATCCCTTGAATCTAAAGTTCTTGACTGTTACCGAGTGTCCATGTCCTTCCTGTGCTGGTCTCCAGCTTCTGTCTGCTTCCTCCACAGGTTCAGTGGCTGCTGGAGTCACTCAGTCCCCAAGACACCTAATCAAAAGTCGTCAGGGGAAGGCTGTTCTGAAGTGCCATCCTATCTCTGGACACGATACTGTGTACTGGTACCAGCAGACTCTGGGACAGGGCCCCCAGTTCCTCATTAGTTTTTATGAAAAGGAGGAGCGACAGAAAGGAAACATCCCTGATCGGTTCTCAGGAAAACAGTTCAGTAACTACAGCTCTGAGCTGGCCATGACCTCCTTGCAGCTGGGAGACTCAGCCATGTATCTCTGTGCCAGCAGCTTAGACACAGCCCTACAGGGTCAATGGCTTTCTGTACTCAAACCTCCCTGCCCCAGCTGAGGATGTCACAGGAGAGGGTGGGGGCCTTAGTGAGTTCCAGGGCTTCTGTTTTGTTCTAAGACTCTCACTGGCCTGCTGAGCTCAGCCAGAGCTTTCCTGAGTGTCTTCCCACCTCTGCCAGCACCTGGCAATTCCTAGCATATGGCAGGAACTCCACCTGTGATAAAGTGGGGCCAGAGAACGTGTATCTGTCCTGTCCTAGTTCACAAAGAGGGAGGCCATCATGTCCCCCTGATAGAAGAGCTAAGTGACTAGGGCGATTTCCAGAGTAGCAGAAGATTCATCAAGGAAACAGAAGCCTTCCAGGTATTTCAGGCAGGATTCTGGGAGTTACTATAGGGAATCAGTGTTTCTAAATCACTGGAGGGTATGGAGGAGGGAGGGTTTCAGCTTGCCCTCAGGTCCCCACTTTCCATCAGAACATCTGAAATCGCTACTTCTGCCCAGGCCAGGAACTGCAGAAAACAGCTGAGCATCACAGCTATTAAATGAATGGTGTAGACGTTTATGGACTGGGGTACAAATTTATTGGTGAATGAAGAAACAACTTCAATTTTACATATTTTGTGCATTTAACTCAATCACCTTATTTATTGCGCATTTTCTGGGAGGTAGCACAAATCACCCACATTGCAAGTGAAAACACTGATTGTTAGAGAGTTTGGATACTTGGGTAAAGAAGATGCAGCTAACAAATAGCAGAATTGGGACACAGACATAGGCCATATTGACTTCCACCCATGCTTTAAATCACCCCACCCTTCTGCATTTGGTAGAGAGAGGCATCTTCAAAATGGGAACATTGACCCAAAGGTCCCTTTCAGAAATGCAGGCTGTAACACAAAGCATTTGATAACAGCTTTCACCTGGGAGGGGACCTGCTGGAGAGGAAAGAGATCCAGCTTCCTGGACCTGTCTGTTCATGTTTTGACCTGCCTTGGGATGTTGACTCAGAAACTATTTGAGTTTTTGCATTTGTAACCTGAGGGCAATAATGTATGTCTTGCAGAGATTTTGCACAAGCAAAAGTATTTAATAAAAACATATATGCTCATGTCACTATTGTTCTCTATAAACTCTTTGACCTATCTCTAGTCTAGCACAATTATTTCATATGTGCAGTTCTGGGATCAAAGGCAGGCAGGGGTTACTTTTGCCTGACTCATATATGGTTCAGACAGAAACTCCTCTAAAATGCAAATACTGTCATCTGATAATTTATTGGATGAAATTAACTTCAGAGAGGTGATTCTTAAGGGAAAATGTAAAGGGGACCCAGAACAGCACTTCCTTTTGATGTTAAGTCTGATGTGCAAGAAAGTGTGGTGCTTCCAGAAAGTTGTGACTTCGGAGTGATTGATGATCACACAGAAGAGCTGATGGAAGGGACGATTTTGTGTGAAGAGAGACCATCATAGTGGAGCCTCTAGTGCTGTCCATCCATTCCTGGCCCACCTCTGGTATCAGCCTCAGCTGCAGTGGAGAGTTACATGCAAGTTTGTATGTAACTCTCCTGGTTCTGACAGCACCCCATCACCTGCAGGCTGGGAGTCCCTTCTGCTTTCTGCTCTGGCTTCCTCTCTATCATGGGAGCCCACATGGCCTGCACAGCAGGGCAGCCAGAGCTGCAGAAGTGCTAATGCTCCTGGAGGCAGAGGAGCCAGGGATGAAAGCTCAGCCTCTGTATCCAGAAGGACAGCTCAGGAGGTGGTCTGTGTGCTTCTCTGAAGGTTCCAACAAAATCCATCTCCTGATGTCCCTGCACAACCGCAATGTTGCACCTTACTCTGATTTTCTCCTCCCTAGTTTCTTCCTCACTACTCTAACTCCTGCTTCCTGAGATCATTTTCTAAATAAACTACTTGCACCTAAATCCTCATCTCAGATTGTGCCTCTGGGGGCAGCCTAAACAGTGACAGTGATAGAAGGAAGTGACCATCATGTTTATGTCTTTCATTCTGACAACCATTCATTCAAAAAGGCCTATAAAAACAAAAGGTCTTATAATAACATATATGAATGAATCTTTCCCCCGTTCACTTTGGTTTATTTTGAATTTCCAGCAGAGTCACATGGGTCTCTGCTCCCTTCAAGCTCTGAACCTACTTGTAACTGACTAGACTGGGTTATCTTTACAGAAGTGCAGTCTGCCTGGACTCTGATAATCATTCATTCTTTTCATCATTCATTGAACAAACACTAATTGAATACAGGTACAGAGTAGTTTGGACTTTGTGGGGATGAAAGCTTATCAAATTTTAGGGTGCTCTTTGAAGAATAGAATAGAAAAATATTTCAGAAGTCTTGGTAAGTTCCTGTGCAAATGAGAAGGCCTAAAATTATTCTTTATTGCCTGCATAGCCAATCCATGCTTCACGACTTACCATAGTGTAGGCACTACTCCAGGTGCTTGGGAGACACCAGTGTAAAAAATAAAAAACCCAGCAAAAGCTTTGAGATGAGGTACCTGTTTTCCACAACTTCAAATTTGTGACTCTAATTAATTTAAAAATAAATTACAAAGAAACTTGTCCTGGTGAATGCTTATGTCCTTAAAGAAATTAAGGTATTATCAAGAATACTAATATTATGGGTAGATTATGCCTTATTCTGAGAGCATTCCTTAAATCTCTGGGATTCCAGGTACTCTAAACCAAATAATATGAGTCCTAGATGAAAAACTCTTCTTTTTTGCACTGATCTTGTCTCAGGAAGTGCGCTCCTTTGCTGTGTGGCTCTTGGTCCCTTTTGACCAAGTAAATCATGGATAAGATGTAAAGGCCCTTCCTGGGTTGGCCAAGCCCCAAGCTGCCAGCCTTTCCATGAGATGACGCATCAACCTCCTCCTCACCTCTGATTTCTGATTTCCTGTCCTTTCTCACTGTGGTGTGATTATAGTTGCTCACCGAGATGACATCAAGATATGCAGTCATAGAAATGGGGTTGCCTCACACTGAGATATAACCTGTATAAGAAATAGCAGCTCCAACTGGTATTGACTAGTTACAAGCTTGTCACTGTACGTAGCTCACTTATGATTCAATCAATATTCTCCCATTCTGTGTGGGTGCAAGACCTCTCAATGGAGACAGAACATTTCACTGTGATCCTGGAGGCATCAGACACGTGTAGCTCTGGCTGAATAGTTCTTCCACATTGCTAATGAATTTTCTCTCTTCTTTACAAAAAGCAGACACGGGAACTTGGGTGGTCCAGTCTTCTGTGGCTTCAGCTGAAACCAAGGGAGAACTCTTATTCACAAGCACACAGGAACCAGAGCACGGATGGCAGGGCTCTCATCAGTCAGAAAATTGTGAGACAACATAAAACACTTCTTCAGAATCCAATGACTCTGACACTGAGGCTTTGAGAACTTTGTGGACATCGGGTGCTTCCTGTAACTGAGAGGCTCGCTGAAGGGTAACATCTAAATTATCCAGAATTTATGCAGAGAAAAACTAGTAGAAAGTATCTGTAGATAAATTTTGAAGTGAAGTCACCAAAGTACCAGAGACATTGTGAATAACTGTAACAATATACAAGTAAGGAATTATATCACTATGCATAGAGGGACAAATTTCCTTACCCAAAAGCAGGGGGGGAAAGCATATATACTTACAAGATTTCTTTTAAAAACAGACTTACAAAAATTTTCCACTCGAACTATTCAAATATATATATTTGATTTGTTCCTGTGGGGAAGGGGTGTGGCAGGTTAGCTCTACAGCTCAGGCATTTGTCAAGGACAGTGACATCACTGAGTCTATTTCCCCCAAACAGAACAGGAAGATATGAGATTCTGCCCTGGACCTGAAATGGTCACCAGGCTCTTCTTCTGGGTGGCTCTTTGTCTCCTGTGGGCAGGTGAGTACAGGGGGGCTTCCTGCCCTGGATTCCCAAGACCTCAGCCCAAGCCTTCATCTTAGGATGACAACATCAGGTCTGTGGCTTTCTTACAGGAAATCTGGATGCCCGAATCACCCAGAGCCCAAGATACAAGGTTGTGGGGACAGAAAAGAATTTGACACTGAGTTGTCACCAGACTGATAACCATAACTATATGTACTGGTATCGCCAAGACCTGAACCATGAGCTGATGCTGATCCATTACTCAGTTGGTGCTGGGATCACCACCAAAGGAGATGGTGCTGATGGGTACAGTGTCTCTAGATCAAATACAGAGAACTTTGCCCTTACACTGGAGTCAGCGACACCCTCCCAGACATCTGTGTACTTCTGTGCCAGCAGTGATACACAGCGCTGCATAGCTACCTCCTCTCTGCACAAAAAGGATGGTTAGAAAACCTGAGGTTGCACTCTGAGGCTTGGCTAAACCCCAGGAAGTTCCTGCCAGCACAGGACTCTTACAGCAGTGGGCATCGTGGCCCTCAGGGCTGAAGTCCATCCCTAGGCCAGGCTCAGCCTGACCTTGAGGTTTTAAAACCTTCCTGAACATCAGGTGGTTCCTGTAACTGAGAGGATCACTGATTTGTTCCTGTGGGGAAGGGGTGTGGCAGGTTAGCTCCACAGCTCAAGCGTTTGTCAAGGACAGTGACATCACTGAGTCTATTTCCCCCAAACAGAACAGGAAGACATGAGATTCTGCCCTGGACCTGAAATGGTCACCAGGCTCTTCTTCTGGGTGTTTCTTTGTCTCCTGTGGGCAGGTGAGTATCGTGGGCTTCCCGCTCTGGATTCCCAAGACCTCAACCCAAGCCTTTGTCTTCGGATGACAATATCAGGCTCTGTCACTCTCTCTCACAGGACACCTGGATGCCCGAATCACCCAGAGTCCAAGATACAAGGTCACACAGACAGAAAAGAAAGTGACCCTAAGGTGTCACCAGACTGATAACCATAACTATATGTACTGGTATCGCCAAGACCTGGGCCATGGGCTGAGTCTGATCCAGTACTCATATGGTGTCGGCAGCATTGGTAAAGGAGATGTCCCTGATGAGTACAATGTCACTAGATCAAACACAGAGGGCTTCCCCCTCACGCTGGAGTCTGCTACTACCTCCCAGACATCTGTGTACTTCTGTGCCAGCAGTGATACACAGCGTTGCATGGCTGCCTCCTCTCTGCACAAAAAGGATGGTTAGAAAACCGGAGGTTGCACTCTGAGGCTTGGCTAAACCCCAGGAAGCTCCTGCCAGCACAGGATTCTTACAGCAGTGGGCATCATGGCCCTCAGGGCTGAAGTCCATCCCTAAGCCAGGCTCAGCCTGACCAGAGGCCACCCCAACCTCCTTAGCTCACTGGTACTCTCTCCTGCCAGTTTCTCTCTTCCTGCTTGCAGTAAATAATAATAATAATAATAATAATAATAATAATAATAATAATAATAAAAGTATCTTAAGTAGAGATATATAAAAATTCCATTGATAATTTCAAAGCCCCCACATTCTTTCTGTTCTACGGGTTTTAGTGGCTTCTTCTTCTACCCTTGCCCCCACCCTCTCTCACCCTTCAACTTACAGTCTTTAATCTACATTCAGAAGAATCTGCCCCTGGCTGCCTTTCTCCTATGAGGCAATAGCCCTACAAGGTCCTGTAATGTTTTCCCTTCACCTTGCCCTTGACCTCCATGGTCATCTTGTACAAGTCTCTCTCTGCCCCAGACTCATTCATCTAAGTTCGATTACTTCTGCAGATCCACCACCTTCGAGATCGTTTTTTACAGGCTATGTCTTCTGCATGAAACCTATGTCCCACTCTCTTATTTCTGGATCTCCACTTCATTCCTTGCATGAAAATATATTTTAGGCATACTTACTCTTAATTGTGAAAACTTAGATTTTACTAGGAGAAATTACTAAAATATACTTAGGCATTCATTTAAGGGAGGATTTTTTTTTTTAAGCAAAGACACAAAAGAACACAAAAATATTTATAACATATGTAAATATTTGTAAAAATAATGTAATATACAAATATTTACAAAAACACTTATAACTTCAGTTGCATTAAATTATACCCTTGTATATCAAACACACAACAGAGCATGAAAGGGTAAGTTACATTCTGGAAGGAAGCATGAGGAATGGAAGCCAGTGAGGAAGAATGGTGTAACAGACCCTTCATGGTCACCAAATCCCCAGGCTCCTCGATTCCCAGCCTCACTTGCAGTTGGAGGGTCAGGAACAATGTGATGTGGGTAAAAGTTATGTAAGCTGATTCCAAGCCTTGCCCTTAAAAATTACCTGTGGCAGGCACTGTATTGGGGTTCCCTAAGTGGATGCCCATGTTTGGACATTCCCTACAAGGACTTGCAAAGGGGAGTCAGGAGCCAGCCCCCTGCAAATGGAAACTGCCTTTGAAAGCCATCAGAGAAACTTACATGTGCACCTGGACGCCAAACCTAACCCATTCCAGTTGTGTGCCCCAGATGCTGTAGGGGATGGCGCAATGTGAATGTAGGAGAGGAGAGGAAATCATTCTAGACCTTGTCTGGGCTTGTCTCAGTTGCTGTGGCAACTATCCTTAACAAGAGTCAGATTTCCCCGATCTCTAGCCTTTCCCACAATGAGCAGCAAGTTGCCCCATTCCTGCCCTGACACAGATCCATTCATGGATTTCTTCACATGTGCTGCCCAGGAAACAGGTTGGGGGGTAGGGGCTGGGAACACGTGGAGGATTTCTTCTCTGGAAATGGCATGCCTTAATTTCAAGCATTTTGTGTGTATCTCGATAGGACCCACCTCCAGCTACTCAGTCTTTACTCACCCTAATGCCATGGTCACTTAGAACCTTTACCCTCTGGCCACAAAGGTGGAACAAGTAGTGACACCTCCATGTGAAGAATGTTTCCAATATGGAATTATTATCTGGTGCTAACATAAGCTGGACTCAGACCAGCAGCCTTTCTGTCTCAATGACAGAGCAGTTCTAAGGGAAACAGATGGTTCTGATAATTCTACACCTACAGGTCTTTACTTGGTAACCTTGGCTTGTAAGCCCTAGGTTTCTGAGATTCAGCATAATACCTCTGAGCACACGGCCGTACTATTTCCACCTCTTGAAACACACATTTCCTTGTTTTCTTCTTCCATGCCAACTTCCGGGGTCTTCTCCATCCTCTAATCCTTTCCACCTCACCTTTCATACAAAGAAACATCCAGCAGAGAGAGTTAGAGGATGGTGATGGGAGATGTAGAGATGAAGTGGAAAATCCAATGAATCACTCGAGCACTGGGGCAATGAGTGAAGGACACTTGGATGAACTTACACACAGTCTATGAATGTGTTGAACAAACATGTAGGCATGTGTTAGTTCACAACAATTGGTTTTTAAGACTGTGCATTTGCAGACAGTGATGTCACTGTGGGGACTGCCTTGTGAGGACACCCCTTCTCCTCTGCTCATGCTCACAAGGACCCTGACCTGGTGAACCTCTCATTCCTGTCCTGACCCTGCCATGGGCACCAGGCTCCTTTGCTGGGTGACCCTCTGTCTCCTGGGGCAGATGAGTCTAAGAACACTAAGATACCTGCATTTTATCTTTCCAGTGGTTATGCCAATCATTTATATTTCCTTTGTCTCCCCCCCTCACCGCACAGAACTCACAGCAGGTGGAGTCACCCAGTCTCCCAGACAAAAGGTCATAGAAAAGAGTCAGGCCATGGCTTTGTGTTGCAATCCCATTTCTGGCCACCAAACCCTTTGCTATTACCAGCAGACCCCAGGACAGGGCCTGGAGCTGCTGGTTCGCTTTGGGAATGAAGATGCAGTGGATGATTCACAGCTGCCTAAGAATCGATTTTCTGCAGAGAGGCCCAAAAGAGCAGACTCCACTCTCAAGATGAAGCGTGCAGAGTTGGGTGACTCGGCTGAGTATTTCTGTGCCAGCAGCTTAGCCAAAGCATCACAGAGACACTCCCTTCTTGTGCACAAAGTATCAGGGTTCTCCTCTCTCAGTCCCACTCACAGAAGCTCCGAACAGAGGCTTTACCATGTTCATCACACATGGGGAAGAAGTGGGTCTGCAGAGACAAGCTATGATTTATATGAAAGGAGGCCATGAATTATTTCCTGAAACATCAGAGCTCAAAAGCTTTGAAAATAATGATGACTTGGGAATTTGAAGCACTTTTTGGTGATGATTTATGGCTGCAAAACTGAAAGTGACATGGATCATGGACTCAGCCCTCACGGGCTAGTGATGAGTTGTTGTCTTATAAAAATAGACAGCTGAAACCGGTTTGGCTCAGTGGATAGAGCATCGGCCTGTGGACTGAAAGGTCCCGGGTTCGATTCTGGTCAGGGGCATGTACCTGGGTTGCGGGCACATCCCCAGTAGGAGATGTGCAGGAGGCAGCTGATCGATGTTTCTCTCTCATCGATGTTTCTAACTCTCTATCTCTCTCCCTTCCTCTCTGTAAAAAATCAATAAAATACATTTAAAAAAATAAAAAAAATAAAAATAGACAATCACCGACAATGTACAATAAACTTTAATAATAACCCAGGTTGTGATTCTAGGAGATATTAGGCTCTCCCTCTGTGGTTGTCTTTACCATCTGAATGATTTTAATTGATACCCTTCATTCTCTAGCCTCCTCTCTGCCTTTCTTAGCAAGTGTTCTGCGTCAAGGTCTCAATGCATAGTATGTGTTTGAAAAACATTTATTTTCCTGTTGTGTGGGAATTGTTGATAATAATGATGTTGTTGATGATGCTGATGGTTTCAATTATTTTATTCGGTCCTTTTCCTACTTCAAAGGAATATACACAAGTGGATATCCTGGCAACCAGTCCCAAATCTTAGCTTAAAACTAATTCTCCAGAGAAGGGGAGGAACCAAGATGGCGGCGATATAGGCAGACGTGTCCCAGGTCGTGTCCCGGAGCAAATGGAGCGAGCAGCTGAAGCTAGTAACACTCACACCGAATTGGCGAAATTGCTCAGCTGGTGAGAGGCTTTGCAGCCGGGAAGAGCAGAACTCCCCTGGAAAGGTAAAAAAAACCAGGGATTTGGGCAGGAAAGTTTGCCAGACCTCTGAGCCCAGAGAGCCGGAGGGAGACCGCGTGGCAGACAGCCGCGTCCCCTGGGACAGGCACAGCCCCTGACGGGGGAAAGGAGAACCGCGGGATTCCTGGCGCCGCCAGGGAAATTGAGAGCTGGGTTCTGTGACCGCGAAGGACTGAGCCTAAAGCGGGCAGCCTGAAGAGCTGACCTGACCATGCAGTCCCGGTAAGAGAAGAAGCTTACAGAAACCAAGCCTTCCCCGTTTCCGCAGCCGGCATTTGTTTGTTTGTTTTCACTGAATCCTGTTCATGGGACATTTCGGATACAGACACTCACCTGTGCTGAAGAGAGGGAGAGTGTGCTGAGGAGTGGAATCTGGGGAGAGACTGGGGAAAGAGGGGGAGCCGGGAGAGGTGGTAGTGAATTGAGTGCTGAGACACCCCTGAGCCCAGGACTGGGGCAGCCACCCGCTCCTGAGAGTGAGTCTCCTCCCCCCAGCCCCCAGGCAAGGAGCACAGCCACACCCAGATTCCACCCTGTACGAGATCAAGGATTAAGATAACCTGATCAGTCCCTGGGAGTTAACAGGGTCTGGCCTATAGAGGGATTTTCAATCCCAGCAACAACACAGCGCTGGTAACTAACTATTACGCAGTCAGCTCTGGGCAGTGAACTTCCACTGGAAAGAGAGGCCCTATAGCCTCAGAGGCCAACCCCAGAACACTGCCACCCAGAGGCTGACCCACAAACTGACTCTTTGCTAAACACAAAATAAGGCAGTCTGGGAAATAAATGCGGCATGCTTTAAAATAAGGACTGTGGTTTACAACACAGAGGAACAGTATATCGCAGGGAAACTCAACACTCTCCTGAATACCTGGAAGGTCTAAGGCGAGCCACACTGAAGAATAGAAGAAACGAAGGACCTCCACTACTGCAATTTTTTTTCTTTTTTCACTTTTTAACTAAGAAACCAATTCTTTTTCATTCTTTTTTTTCTGTTCTTTTTTTTTCTTTCTTTTTTTTCTTTTTTTTTCTATCTTTTCTTCTTTTTCCATCACCTGATTTTACCCTTTTAATTACTACCTTCTTATTTTTAACCAGTATTATTACTGCTACCATTTTACCATTTTTTAAAGTGCCATTTTATTTTTTCCTTATTTTATTTTGGGATTAGTGTTCACCATTCTATTTTCATCGTTATATTATTGGTTGTTTCTAGTTTGCATTCATATCCAGGGAGCTGTTGCTGGAATTTGTTGGGATTAATGGCTGTTCTATAGGAGTATTCTCCTCATATAAAAAGTCTCTTCCCTCTTCCACTTCATTCTCTCTTTTCGCTCTTTTTTTTTTCTTTTTTTCTTTTCTTTTCTCGCTTTTATTTTCCCCCTTCCTTTTTCCCAATTTCATTTTTTCACTCCCTTTTTTTGGTCCCTACTTTTCTTTTCCTTTTTCTCTTTTATCTTTTTCTCTTCCTTCTTCCTTATCCCCTTATTCTCTTAATTCAGGTGGTCACCTTTAATTGGGGTTATTAATATCGTGAATATATTTGTGTATAGTGCCTGGTACGTGGTGCCTTGTTGTGTTGTATTTTGTGCCTTTAAATCAACGCAGCAGATTCAAGCAACAGCAACCTCCTGAGCACCTCATCCTCTGCTGAGGAACAGCAGCTGTACGTGAAACCTCACCCCACCAGCCGGAAGAGCCACCACAGCTGTGAACAGCACCCACCAGAGGAGCTGCTGACAACTGAAGAGCAGCTGCTACCGCAACCGCCCGAAGAGCAACCACAGACCAAGGAGTCACTGCCACCAAGGGAGCAACCACTGAACAACTCAACGTCTAGATATGTCAGTGAGATCAAACATGGGTAGACAAAGAAACCCCCAAAGGAAAGAGAAGGAGGACTCTCCAGAAAAGCAGCTAAGTAATACAGAGGCATGCAACATGACAGACAAAGAATTCAGAATAAGGATCCTAGAGTGCATAAACCGGATGGAGGAAAAAATCGACAACCTCTGCAAGAAGCAAGAAGAAACAGATGAAAAAATCGATAACATATGGAAGAAGCTAGAAGAAACAGATGAAAAAATCGATAACATATGGAAGAAGCTAAAAGAAACAGATGAAAAAATCAACAACCTAAGTAAGACCCAAGAAGAAATTAAGAGTGATATAGCTGCAATGAAAAACTCCATTGAAAGTATCAACAGTAGACTAGGAGAAGCGGAGGACCGAATAAGTGAATTAGAAGACAAGGAAGCAAAACACACCCAAAATGTACTGCAATTGGAGAAAAAAATTAAAAGACAGGAGGAGAGCCTAAGGGAGCTTTGGGACAACATGAAACGAAACAACATACGAATAATAGGAGTACCAGAACAACAGAAGGATGAACAAGGATTAGAAAACCTACTCGAAGAAATAATATCAGAAAACTTTCCTGAGGTGGGGAAGAAAAAAGTCACACAAGCCCAGAGAGTCCCAAACAAGGTGAACCCGAAAAGACCCACACCAAGACACATCATAATCACCATGGCAAATGTTCAGGACAAAGAGAGAATCTTACAGGCTGCAAGAGAGAGACGGAAAGTTACATACAAGGGATCTCCCATTAGATTGTCAAATGACTTCTCAACAGAAACACATCAGGCCAGAAAAGAATGGACTGAAATTTACAAAGTGATGCAAAGCAAAGGACTGAATCCAAGAATACTCTATCCAGCAAGGCTATCATTCAAACTTGAAGGGGAAATAAGAAGCTTCACAGACAAAAAAAGACTAAGGGAGTTTGTCACCACCAAGCCAGCATTGCAAGGAATGCTAAAGGGACTGGTATAAAAATAAGAAATAAAAAGCTCAGAAAGAAAACAGCCACACAAAAAAAGAAATGGCTACAAACAAGTACCTTTCAATAATAACTTTAAACGTAAACGGACTAAATGCTCCAACCAAAAGACATCGAGTGGCTGAATGGATAAAAAAAATGACCCATACATCTGCTGTCTACAAGAAACCCACCTCATTAGAAGGGACTCACACAGACTGAAAGTGAAAGGTTGGAAAAATATCTTTCAGGCAAATGGAAAGGAAAAGAAAGCTGGGGTAGCAATACTTATATCGGACAAAATAGACCTCAAAGTGAAGGCCTTAATAAGAGATAAGGAAGGCCACTTCATAATACTAAAGGGATCAATACAACAAGAAGATATAACCCTGGTAAACATATATGCACCCAATATAGGAGCACCCAGATTCATAAAAAAACTCCTGGAAAATATCAAAGGAGAGATCGACAACAATACAATCATAGTAGGGGACTTTAATACACCATTGACAGCACTGGATAAGTCCTATAGACAAACAACCAGCAAAGATACAGCAATCCTAAATGACTCACTAGATCAGATGGACTTAATAGACATCTTCAGAACACTTCACCCCAAAGCCAGAGAATATACGTTCTTCTCAGGTGCTCATGGGACATATTCAAAAATAGACCACATATTGGGTCACAAGCAAAGTATCCCCAAATTCAAGAAGATTGAAATCATAAAAAGCGTCTTCGCAGACCACGATGGCATAATATTAGAAATAAACTACAATAAAAACAACCCAAAATACTCAAACACCTGGAAGCTGAATAGCATGCTATTAAATATTGATTGGGTTACCAATGAGATCAAAGAAGAAATTAAAAACATCCTGGAAACTAATGACAATGAAAACACAACAATCCAAAACCTATGGGACACATTGAAAGCAGTCCTGAGAGGGAAGTTTATAGCTCTACAGGCCTATCTCAAAAAACAAGAAAAAATGGTAGTAAATCATCTAACTCTACAACTCAAAGAATTAGAAAGAGAGCAACAAGAAAACCCCAGAGTGAGCAGAAGGAAGGAGATAATAAAGATTAGAGCAGAAATAAATGACATAGAGACCAAAAAAACAATACAGAAAATCAATGAAACCAAGAGCTGGTTCTTTGAAAGGATAAACAAGATTGATAAACCTCTAGCCAGACTCACCAAGAAGCAGAGAGAGAGGACCCAAATAAATAAAATCAGAAACGATAGAGGCGAAATAACAACAGACCCCACAGAAATACAAATGATTGTTAAAAAATACTATGGACAGCTTTACTCCAACAAACTAGACAACCTGGAGGAAATGGACAAATTCCTAGAAAAATACAGCATTCCAAAACTCAATCAGGAAGAATCTAAAAATCTCAACAGGCCAATAACTATGGAAGAAATTGAAGCAGTCATCAAAAAGCTTCCATCAAACAAAAGCCCAGGACCAGACGGCTTCACAGGGGAGTTTTACCAAACATTCAAGGAAGAACTAAAACCTATCCTCCTCAGACTACTACAAAAAATTCAAGAGGAAGGAACACTTCCAAGCTCATTCTATGAAGCCAGCATCACCCTAATACCAAAACCAGGTAAAGACAACACAATGAAAGAGAATTATAGGCCAATATCCCTCATGAACATAGATGCCAAAATCCTCAACAAAATCTTAGCAAATCGGATCCAGCAGTACATCAGAAAGATCATACACCATGACCAAGTAGGATTTATCCCAGGGATGCAAGGATGGTACAATATCCGCAAATCAATAAACGTGATACATCACATAAACAAATTGAAAGAAAAAAAACCACATGGTCATATCAATTGATGCAGAAAAAGCATTTGACAAAATTCAACACCCATTTTTGATAAAAACTCTCAGCAAGGTGGGAGTAGAAGGATCATACCTCAACATAATAAAAGCCATATATGACAGGCCCACAGCCAACATCATACTCAACGGACAAAAACTAACACCATTTCCCCTAAGAACAGGAACAAGACAGGGATGCCCCCTCTCACCACTCCTGTTCAACATAGTACTGGAAGTGTTAGCCATTGCAATTCGGCAAGAAGAAGAAATAAAAGGCATCCAAATTGGAAAAGAGGAAGTAAAACTGTCCTTATTTGCAGACGACATGATATTATACATACAAAACCCTAGAGATTCCATCAAAAAGCTACTAGACTTAATACATGAATTTGGCAATGTAGCAGGATACAAAATTAACCCCAAGAAATCTGAGGCATTTCTATACACCAATAGTGAACTTTCAGAAAGAGAGATTATAAAAACAATCCCGTTTACCATTGCACCGAAAAAACTAAGCTACCTAGGAATAAACTTAACTAAAGAGGTAAAAGACCTCTACTCAGAAAACTACAGGACGTTGAAAAAAGACATAGAGGAAGACATAAACAGATGGAAGAACATACCGTGTTCATGGATTGGTAGAATCAACATCATTAAAATGTCCATACTACCCAAAGCAATCTATAAATTCAACGCACTTCCCATTAAAGTACCAACAGCATACTTCAGAGATCTAGAACGAACTTTCCAAAAATTCATCTGGAATAAAAAAAGACCCCGAATAGCTGCAGCAATCCTGAAAAAGAACAAAGTAGGTGGGATCTCAATACCAGATATCAAGTTGTATTACAAAGCCACTGTTCTCAAAACTGCCTGGTACTGGCACAAGAATAGGCATATCGATCAATGGAATAGAATAGAGAGCCCAGAAATCGGCCCGAACCAATATGCTCAATTAATATTTGACAAAGGAGGCAAGAACATACAATGGAGCCAAGATAGTCTCTTCAATAAATGGTGTTGGGAAAATTGGACAGATATGTGCAAGAAAATGAAACTAGACCACCAACTTACACCATACACAAAAATAAACTCAAAATGGATAAAGGACTTAAATGTACGACAGGATACCATAAAAATTCTAGAAGAATCCAAAGGCAAGAAAATCTCAGACATATGCCGAAGCAATTTCTTCACTGATACAGCTCCTAGGGCACTTGAAACTAAAGAAAAAATGAACAAATGGGACTACATCAAAATAAAAAGCTTCTGCACAGCAAAAGAAACCATCAACAAAACAACGAGAAAACCCACTGTGTGGGAAAACATATTTGCCAATGACATATCTGATAAGGGCCTAATCTCCAAAATTTATAGGGAACTCATACAACTTAACAAAAGGAAGATAAACAATCCAATCAAAAAATGGGCAAAGGACCTAAATAGACACCTTTCAAAAGAGGACATTCAGAAAGCCAAGAGACATATGAAAACATGCTCAAAGTCACTAATCATCCGAGAGATGCAAATCAAAACAGCAATGAGGTACCATCTCACACCTGTCAGACTGGCTATCATCAACAAATCAACAAACGACAAGTGCTGGAGAGGATGTGGAGAAAAAGGAACACTTGTGCACTGCTGGTGGGAATGCAGACTGGTGCAGCCACTATGGAAGACAGTATGGAGTTTCCTTAAAAAACTGAAAATGGAACTCCCATTTGACCCTGTGATCCCACTTCTAGGAATATATCCCAAGAAACCAGAAACACCAATCAGAAAGGATATATGCACCCCTATGTTCATAGCAGCACAATTCACCATAGCTAAGATCTGGAAACAGCCTAAGTGCCCATCAGTAGATGAATGGATTAGAAAACAGTGGTACATCTACACGATGGAATACTATGCTGCTGTAAAAAAGAAGGAACTCGTACCATTTGCAACGTCATGGATGGAACTGGAGAGCATTATGCTAAGTGAAATAAGCCAGTCAATAAAGGAAAAGTACCACATGATCTCACTCATTCGTGGACAATAGAGACCATTATAAACTTTTGAACAATAATAGATACAGAGGCAGAGCTGCCTCAAACAGATTGTCGAGCTGCAGCGGGAAGGCCAGGGAGGGTTGGGGGGCAGGAGGTAGGGGGGTAAGAGATCAACGAAAGGACTTGTATGCATGCATATAAGCATAACCAATGGACATAAGACACTGGGTGATAGGGGAGGCTAGGGGACTGTCTAGGGCGGGGGGATAAAATGGATACATATGTAATACCCTTTGTAATACTTTAAGCAATAAAAAAAAAATAATAGTAATTCTCCAGAGAAGTCTAACTCTTCAGTGGAACCAACACAGCTCAACATTATATCCAGACCAGAGCCAAGCAGTTCAGGGTTGTTGAGGAGATTTCCAGCTGTCCGCCTTAGTATATCTAAACAGTTCCTTAATGCATTAAAATATTTCTTAGTAAAAACTTCTGAAGTGATCAGTTGGTCTTGATCCCATTATCGCATCTGACAGTACATTCATTGTGTTGAGGTCCATACCCTGTACTCTCTCTTCTGCCGGGATTCTCTAAGACTAGAAGTCATTCTGCAAATCTAGTTGGAACTATTTGGAAAGCAGCATACTGAGATTTTCCTGAAGGTATTATCACTGCTACCCCGCCCCTGCTGGCTTCACTTCCTCCCTATCCAACTAAGACTGCAAGTCATAATACGTATGTGTCCATTTACTCATTGCATATCTACTCATTTCCTCTGCCCATGTCTCCATCTCATTTACTTGTCTGACAAACTTCTGTCATTGTGGAGCACAACTATCCACTGTCTCCTTGCCAGAAGTTGTATGTGGTTGTTTTTCCAATCCAGTATGTCCCGGGGCATAATTATTAATCCCCTAATAACCTCTTCCTAGATTACCTTTGATCTCTTTAAACACAGGAAACAGTTGTTTTAGAGTCTGATAATTTTCACATTGGAGATCTCTGTGGAATTATTTTCATTGATTTATTTTTCTGCTGCTTCTGGGTCATGATGTTTGTGCTTTCATGGTGTTTGTATTTTTTCTTATTAATCTGATTATCTTTGACTTTGTACCAGACACTGGATTTTTATATGTAATGTTTTTGTCTATGATAAATGGATCTTTCTCCAAAGAGAATTTTATCTTGCTTTTGACCATTTCAGGGAGTATAAGTAAGCGGGGGCTGCCTCGATTAGCCCTTGAAGCCTGAGGTGTCCTGGGTCAGCCAGAGCACACATTTACCTCTAGATCACATGTACATTGAGTTTGTCAGTGTTCCTTTTTTGGTACATTCTGGTCTTTGACCTTTGACTGTCCTGTGAGTCAGCTCCAGGAGCACCGAGTTGAGGTAGGCCAATGCCTCTAAGGGCAAAGGGATGGCTGTGCCCTTTCCCTATACACCTTCTCCAAGATACCAGCCCTCACTATATATTTTAGGACATTAATTAATTAAAGGTTCTGATGTTATTTTATACAACTATTTAGATAATAAAGAAGGGTAGTTTGAATGTTCTCAAATGTAATTACCAGGATTAAGGTCAAAAGAATTTTATTTGGAATTTTAAAAAATAATGTCAGATTCGTAGTCTGTCATTTCTTTAATATTTAACTTAAATGACATAGAGATTTATATTTCAAATTTAATTTCAACCAAAATAAAAGAAAAAAACGTAAAGGGTGTGTGTTCATAAACAAATTGAGGCAGTTATTTGTTTTTGTCATTTTATTATTGGAGTTTTTTATGACTTGTCTTTAATTTTACTCATAACCTCTGACATTCCATTGGACCATATGACAAGATGGAAAATAAAATAGGGACTGAATATTTAGACTTGGTCAGAAAATAAAGAACAGACTTGGAATTCATTTAATGCTGTTGCGACACATTTGTGCTTTTTAAATGAGTATGCCCAAAGATAAGTGGTTGGAATTGGGAAAAGTAATTGATGTATAGCTAACTGTATTTCCCTCTAAAACTCAGTCTTGTGGGAAACACTTTATTCCACATTTCCCATTTTGGGGGACTTCTCTAAAGTAATCGTCCTGTTCCAATTTTCTTATTTCTTGTTGAATCTTCTCTATGGAAAGGCAAACACATTCCTTTATTTAATCACTTCATCTTACCTTAGTCTCTATCTTCTTGTTTTCTCTCTGGCTACCTAGTGAAGACACCTATTCTTTGGTGTTTTCTCAACCTGTGCTAAGATTATTGGGCAACTTTCTTTTTTTATAGGGTTCACCTGTAGTTTGGAGGGGAGAAAAATGAGTTAAATTCAGATTCAGTACAGTGCTAGCCAGTCCACTCAGATTCACAGCTAAGCCCTGTTACTTACCAATATTAAAACTGACATTATCATCTCCACATGTCTGACTCCAATGTGCAAATTTCACGTGTTTCCATGTTAGGCCATAGTCATACAATTTTATTTATTAATCCTCTAACACCAACATATCATAATACCTTATATTCCCTTTACTCCATGAAACAAAGCACCCCTCCCTCTCAGGTCCTGTCAAGAGAACATGTTTGTGCTGTTTCTGCCCACTGGCCACTAGGAGGCACTGTGGCTTTGTTGTCATCTAGAGTCTAGGGAGGTTCTCTGGAGGAAGAGGATTGAGGAAACCCTGGGGTGCGCCTTGGACTTAGGGAGTTGCAAATGTCTTGAAGGTGAGAATGAAGGAATCAGAGGCCAACCCTTCTAGCTTTATGGTTGTGGAGATGGGTTTTGCTCAGAATTGAGCTCTGCATGGCAGGTGTGTTTTCATTGGGCATTCCTCCAAGTTTGCTTAATTTGGGCAGCACAGGTAGATGGGTGGTGAAGCTTGCATGTTCTGGGAAAAGCAGACATGCAGTTTGAGTGTCAGAGGAGCCTTAGTGAGTCTGGCCACAACCAGTCCAGGATAGTTCACCTGTTGTTCCGCAGAGGGTAAGTAGGGAGAAGTGCTGGTGTGATGTGTTTTCAGCCCACAGACAATTTGTGAGGAATCCCTGTTCTTAATTCTCACATCGTCTACATTAGGGTCAAGGTTTAAGACCATAATGACAACCATGGATAAATATAACTGTCTCTTCCCGGGGCATCTGTTTACCTCCTTTCATAATGAGCGTGGTGACCAAGTCAAATTCTTTCCAAGAGGGATCAGGGCAAAGCCCAAACTCAGCAAGGAATTATTTTGATTTTTTGTGTCTGGGATATGTGGATTGCCTTGGAAGAGTGTGAAAGACGTGAGATTTAGAAGAACTTTATTGACATATAGAACTAGTGATGCTCATGGCACAGAAACGTGGAAATGGCCAGCAGGCAGAATTGTGTGATACTTAGAGAAGAAGAAAATGGTGAAAGCACTGGTGTGTGAGAGGCGACAACTGATGAAAATCTTGGAGACGAATAATTTAATCACATCTCAAAATAGTTATTATCTACCATATCTAACCCTAATGTTCACTTTTACGAGGAGGTTCTACGAAGAGTGACAGAGAGCAATGTCACCCCAAGCCACTCTCCACCTTGTGGAGACCAGAGGAACTAGAACCCCTGCCCCACTGTTTATGCCCATAAGGGCCTCCTCAGAGTGAAGCTTCTTGTTACCCCATGCTGCCATGGCCACCAGGCTCCTCTGCTGTGTGACCCTTTGTCTCCTGGGAGTACGTGAGTACCCCCAAAAATAACCTGCATTTTTTATATTCCCAGGTATGATTTCCTTGATGTTTCTTAACCTGTTTCAAACTTCTGTTCATTTTCACAGAGCCCGCAGATGCTGGAGTCACCCAAACACCCAGGCATAAAGTGACAAAGATGGGACAGTCGGTGACTCTGAATTGTGAGCCAATTTCAGGCCATACCTACCTTTACTGGTACAGACAGACCTTGGAGCAGGGACCAAAGTTTCTCATTTACTTCAGTGATCAAATGCCTGTAGATGACAGTGGGATGCCCAAGGAACGATTCTCAGCTAAGATGGTTAATGGATCATTCTCCACTCTGAATATCCAGCCCACAGAACCTGGGGACTCAGCTGTGTACCTCTGTGCCAGCAGCTTAGCCACAGCACTGCAGAGTCACCCACTCCCTGTGCAGAAACCCTCCTGCTTCCCCTTCTCACATCAGCTGTCCTGTAAAATAAAGATCTTCTCTGGCCTCACTCACCAGGAGAAATGAGTGGGTTTGGAGCATGACAAGAACAGAAATAATAAGGTATCAAAAGAAAAACTTGAGCAGGAAAAAATGTAGGAAGTAGGCTTCAGGGATTTCTCACAAATTGTCTGTGGACTCAAAACACACCACACCCACAAGCTAAATCTTAATTACTCTTGCTATGGATATTCCTGCCTTCCTGCATTGGCCTCCCCAGTGAAGGAGGTTCTAAGCCAGAACTCACCCCACTTTGTACACACACACACACACACACACACACACACACACACGAGCTTTGATTGTACCAGACCTCTTTATGACAATTGCAGACTTTCCTTTATAATGTTCACATCATCTTACCATTTACAGGGGCTCTTTTATTTCATCCAGACTATCTCAAATGTGGATAAAGCACATGCTTTAATACATTCTATGGAAACTAACACTCCCAGGACCTTGGAATTTATAACTCTCTGTCCTGCTGAGGCCTCTTCAGCTGCCAGATACAAAACAGTAAACATGGACTCCACATCGGGACATCTAAACCCATGCAGATTTGTCCAGTCCTTTGTTAACCCTCTTACCTACCTGATCATGTCTTTATCATGCACATGTGTATTTTATTCTGATTTATGCCAGAGATTTCCCCATAACACCTGCAATCTAATCTGAATGCTTCTAATTACTCTATTTCATGGTCCTACTTCACATCCCTCCCCAGCTCCTACTAGGGCATCATTGGCAACTGGTATAAAAGATGCCTTGTTTTGAGTGCCCAAGGCAATGAGGTTTACCTGATTTCTGTCATACAGCCAATTCCACGGTCACTGTCCTACGTTTTGCTATTCAGAGGCCCAGGCTTTCAAGATGGAAATAGTGAAGAATAAAATTTCTACTGTGTTTACATTGAAAGACGTAATCTGCTTCTATCTATGTTTGATTTCAGTTCATTCTTTGTCTTTCTGGGTCCTCCCTGCTGTTTCCAGAATATTGTCCTCTCCCCTGTTTTAATATGCAGCTCTTCACACACATGGCATTAGAATATTGCCCATTGTTGCTCAATCACTTCTTTACTATCAGATCGCTCCTCATTCACTTATTCTCCCTTCTAATGATCCTGCCATCATTAGTGACATCATCTTCACACAGACAATGTATACATATGTTTGGCTTCTCAGTTTCTTGAACTCCTCAATTTCGATGATTTATTTATTTATTTATTTATTTATTTATTTATTTATTTATTTATTTATTTATTTTTGCCTCCAATCCTTTTCTGGTGACCTTAGATGATTCCAGAGCAGGAACTGAATAACAAATAAGCTCCTTCCAAAATCTCTATTTCAATCATTCCTTCCTCCTCTGGGTTTCTCCTTTCTTTCCATCTCACTAACTCAGTACCATCCTGCTACGATGCTTCTAGCCCTGACCTTCAATCCACATAGTCAACAGCTTGTAAAATTTCATGTTCTTAATTCTCACATCATCTACATTAGGGTCAAGGTTTAAGACCATAATGATAACCTTGGTTAAATCCAACTCCCTCTTCCCAGGGCATCTATTTACCTCCCTCTATAATGAGCATGGTGGCCAAGTCAAAATCATTCCAAGAGGGATCAGGGCAAAGCCCAAACTCAGCAAGGAATTACTTTGATTTTTTGTGTCTGGGAGATATGGGTTGCCTTGAAAGAGTGTGAAAGACTTGAGATTTAGAAGAACTTCATTGACATATAGAACTAGTGGTGCTCATGGTACACCAACATGGAAATGGCCAGCAGGCAGAAACATGTGATACAGCAGAGAAGACAAAAATGGTGAAAGCACTGGGGTCTGAGAGGTGACAACTGATGAAAATCTTGGAGACTCTGAATAATTTAATCACATCTCAAAATAGTCATTATCTACCCTATCCAATCTTCTGTAGAAGATTAATGTTCATCTTTAGGAGGAGGTTCTATGAAGAGTGACAGAGAGCAATGTCACCCCAAGCCACTCTCCACCTTGTGGAGACCAGAGGAACTAGAACCCCTGCCCCACTGTTTATGCCCATAAGGGCCTCCTCAGAGTGAAGCTTCTTGCTACCCCATGCTGCCATGGCCACCAGGCTCCTCTGCTGTGTGACCCTTTGTCTCCTGGGAGTACGTGAGTCCCCCAAAAAATAACTTGCATTTTTTATATTCCCAGGTATGATTTCCTTGGTGTTCCTTAACCTTTTCCTAAATTCTGTCCATTTCTACAGAGCCCACAGATGCTGGAGTCACCCAAACACCCAGGCATAAAGTGACAAAGATGGGACTATCGGTGACTCTGAGTTGTGAACCAATTTCAGGCCATACTCACCTTTACTGGTACAGACAGATCTTGGAGCATGGACCAAAGTTTCTCATTTACTTCAACAATCAAATGCCTGTAGATGAAAGTGGGATGCCCAAGGAACGATTCTCAGCTAAGATGGTTAATGGATCATTCTCCACTCTGAATATCCAGCCCACAGAAGCCGGGGACTCAGCTGTGTACCTCTGTGCCAGCAGCTTAGCCACAGCGCTGCAGAGTCACCCCCTCCCTGTGCAGAAACCCTCCTGCTTCCCCTTCTCACTTCAGCCCCATTGTCTTAAGTATAGAAAGGGCTACTCTGCTCCTCTCTCATTGAGAGAAATTAGTTGGTTTGGGGCATGACAAGTGCAGAAATGATAAGAAATCAACCGCCCGGGCGGCATGGTGCAGTGGTTGAGGGTCAACCTACGAACCAGGAGGTCATGGTTTGATTCCCAGTCAGGCAGGGAACATGCCCAGATTTCAGGCTCCATCCCTAGTTTGGGGTGTGCAGGAGGCAGCCAACCAATGACTCTCTCTCATCACTGATGTTTCTATCACTCTCTCCCTCAACATTCCTCTCTGAAATCAATTTAAAAAATTAGATAATTATCTTTTAAAAAGAAATCAAAAGAGAAATCCCTGTTTAGGAAACAATGTAAGAAATGGGCTTTAGAGAATCCTCACAAATAGTCAGTGGGCTCAAACCTACCCACACATAAGATAAACCTTAATTACCCAATCTGGATTTTCCTGCAATCTTGCATTGGCCTCCACGAGAATGGTAGGAGCTCCTGGTAATGGCTCCTCATCTCTCCATTCTCTTTTCACTCTAAGCTCTAAACAGGATTTCCCCCATACAAGTGTCCCTGAGTTGTTTTATTTAGCAAACTTACACTTGTCATGGTCCTACTTTTTGCTATTCAAGAACCCTTAAAGATGAAAACAATAATTTTACTATGAGATATAATCAAAATATAATATATCCAATTTTAGTGCATTCTTTCTCCTTCTGGGTTCTCCTTGCTACTGCTAGACCATTCTCCTCTCCCCTGCTTTAATACCCAGCTCTTCACACACATGGCATTAGCATATTACCTGTTGGTGCTCACTGACTTCTTTACCATCAGGCCTCTCCTCACTCACTTCCTCTCCCTACCACTAATCCTGTCTCCATTGGTGTCGTCATCATGACCTAGACAATTTATACAGTTTCTTGACCTCCTCACATTCAACAATTTTTGGCCTCCAATCTTTTCTAGATGCACTTTGATGATTTCAGAACATGGAAAGAACAACAAATAAGCCCCTTCCAAAAAGTCCTTTTCAATTATTTTATGCTTCTACCCAATCCTCCCTTTTTTCTATTTCATGAACTCTAGCACTATCCTTCTACGATGCTTCTAGTCAATGACCCTCAGTCCACATACCTAGAAGCTTGTAAACACCCAGGTTCTTAATTCTAGCATTGTCTAAGCCAGGTTCAATGTTTAAGGCCATGGTTCTAACCCTGGTTAAATCCAGCTCCCTCTGGGCACCTATGAATGGCAAAGTGGGAGTTCCTAAAGCAACCAAGGGCATTTTTGCAACGATCATGATGCAGCCCCATCATTGACAGAATTCTCTGATATTTATTGGAGTATTCCACTAGGCAGCCAGGTGTGCACAGGGAAATGTATAGGTCAATAGGACACTTTGCTTACACCTAAAGTATATATTTCCTCTTACCTGGTCTGTTGGTACCTTTTTTATTAAGTATAAGAAAATTTGTAACCATATAATAACTAAATAATGAAGCTCAAAATACATGACATGATAACATTTAGGTAGAAACATATAAATAAATTTAAAAAGCAAGCAAATACAAATAGATTTATATCTACTGATGTAAACTATTTATGTATCTTATCAAATTTTATAAATTACAAGTAATTTTTACTTCAATAAGAAAACATATGTCTTTCATATATGCCATTTTTTACTATAAATTCATACAAGCCAGGAAAAAATTAATGAAAGATTATAGATCAAGTTCTTCTTACTGGTAATTCAAAAAAGTAGGATTGGAAGAAGGACAGGGACTGATGACTAGCTTTGTGTTAATATGACTTTGTCTCACTTAACGGAGGTTATTTGTAAAATATTAGTACCATAAATTCTTCAAGGGTATTTGGAGATCTTATATTAATAGCAGAAAAGAAAATACTCAGATGTGAAAAAAAGGGAGGTATAAAAGCAGTGTCATATGAGGTGGTGAAGGCCAGAGGGATGACTGGTATTTCTTACAAGAGAGAGCCCTTGGTACTGGGGCCACATCCAGAATAGTTAGGACCTATTTAAGTCTATGAATGTTCACCTTCTGGAGGAGGTGCTATGAACAGTGACAGAGAGCAATGTCACTGCCAAGTCACTCTCCACCTTGTGGAGACCACAGGAACCAGAACCCCTGCCCCTCTGCTCATGCCCTCAAGGGCCTCCTCTGGGTAAAGCTTCCCCCTGCCACACCCTGCCATGGCCATCAGGCTCCTGTGCTGTGTGGTCCTTTGTCTCCTGGGAGTAGGTGAGTCTCCAGAAATTAAGAATCTGCATTTAATTTTTTTTTCATTTATAATTCTATTTGTGTTCCTTTTTCTGTCCCCAAATTTATCTGCCTTTACAGAACCCACAGATGCTGGAGTAACCCAAACACCCAGGCATAAGGTGACAAAGAAGGGACAAGAAGTAATTCTGAGTTGTGAGCCAATTTCAGGCCATACCTACCTATATTGGTATAGATAGACCTCAGTGCAGGGGATGGAGTTCCTGACTTCCTTCAGCAATCTAACTCCATTAGATGACACTGGGATGCCCAAGGAACGATTCTCAGCTAAGATGGTTAATGGATCATTCTCCACTCTGAAGATCCAGCCCACAGAAGCTGGGGACTCAGCTGTGTACCTCTGTGCCAGCAGCTTAGCCACAGTGCTGCAGTGTCACCCCCTCCCTGTGCAGAAACCCTCCTGCTTCCCCTTCTCTCTCCAGCCCTCAGTCATCCTGAGCAAATGTCTTTCCTGCTCCTCTTTCACCAAGAGAAATGAGTGTGTTTGGGGCCTGACAAGGGCAGACATGATAAAGTATCAAGAGAGAAAAACTTGAGCAGAAAATAATGTCAGAAATGGTTTCCAGAGATTCCTCATACATTGTTTGTGGGCTTAAAACTCACCACACTACATATACACAATGGAATACTATGCTGCGGTAAAAAAAAAAAAAAGGAACTCTTGCCTTTTGCAACAGCATGGATGGAACTGGAGAGCATTATGCTAAGTGAAATAAGCCAGTCAGAGAAAGATAAATACCACATGATCTCACTCATTTGTGGATTATAGAGAAAAACATAGACTGATGAAAAGGGACAGACCCAAAGACTGAGAAACAGCGATCAGGCTATCAATCCCCAGAAGGAAAGTAGGGGAGGGCGGGGGTAAGGGGAAGAGATCAACAGAAGGACTTGTATACATGTATATAAGCCAAACCAATGGACATGGACAACGGGGGGATGGGAGCATGAGTTTGTGTGTGTGTGGGGGGGGGAGGTTGGGGGTTAATGGGGGGGATGAGGGCACATTTGTAATACCTTAACTAATAATAAAAAAAAAAAATTAAAAAAAAAAAACTCACCACACAAGGAAGATAAACCTTATTTACCCACACCATGGATGTTCCTGCATTGACCTCCTGATCTGAATGGTAGCAGCTCCTGGTAGTGGCTCCATTCTCTTTTCCCTCTGAGTTGTTAACAGAATCCACCTTCACACCTGTAAACACACCCCCCACACACACACACACACAGTTTTGATTGTACTAGAAACCTCTTTATGACAATTGTAGACATTCCTTTATAATGTTCATATCATCTTATCATTCATAGGGGCTCTTTTATTTCACTCAGAATATCTCAAACATGGGTAAACCATGTGTTTTACTACATTAGATGGAAGCTACCACTCCCGGAATCCTGGAATTTGTCTCTGTCCTGTCTCAGGAGAGCCCAGGGCCTGAGAGCAGACGGCTGAGGCCAGTGCAGCTGGAGGCTTGTGTGGGTCTCATGACGCTCATGAGGCCTCTTTGGCTGCTGGATACAAAACAATAAACATGGACTCCACATCAGGACATCTAAACCCATGCAGACTTGTCCAGTCCTATGTTAGCCCTCTTTCCTACCTGATCATATGACCTTATGACATAAATGTGTATTTTATTCTGATTTATGCCAGAAATTTCCACATAACACTTGCAATCCATTCCAAATTGTTATAATTACTCTCTTCCATGGTCTTATTTCATATCCCTTCACAAGTTCTATCAGGGCTTCATTGGCAAAAGGTACAAAAGACACCTGTGTTTTGAGTGCCTAATGCAATTAGGTTTACTTGAGCTCTGTCATACCGCCAATCTCACTGTCACTGTCCTACCTTTTGCTACCCAGGCTTTCACGATAGAAACAGTGGAGAAAAACATTTCCCGGTGTTTACTCCAAGAGACATAATATGCTTCTGTGTCTGATTTCAGTGCATCCCTCGTCCTTGTGGGTCCTCCCTGCTGCTTCCAGACCATTTTCCTCTCCCCTGTTTAAGAGCCAGCTCTTCACACACATGGCATTAGAATATTGCCCATTGTTGCTCACTGACTTCTTTGCCATCAGGTCTCTTTTCATTTAGTTCTTCTCCCCACTACTAATCCTGCCGTTATTGGTGACATCAGCTGCGAGAAGCCACCCACTGCTGATACTAGCATGAGAGTGCACCAAGGAACTCTGAAGGCCGATGGGCCCTGGGCGTTAGCAGGGCTAACTCTAAGCACCATTGTTCGTCTTGAGATAGTGGTGGCTCAAAGCAGTTTCCTGACCTAATAGCCTTGAAGTAAATGTTTACTGGACCTTACTGATCTTTACTGACCTTAGAGACAGTCTGTCTACTACTCGTTTGCCATGCTTTACTGAGGGCAAGATGTGTATCTAAAACGGAATAAAAAGCAGTTAAGGCCAGGTTTCAGTGTGCCTCTTCAAGAAAGAGGTCTCCACCTGGCCCCCACCCCTTAATGATTCATATTTCTTGTCTAATGTTTTCATTTGTGCGTCGGCCCCTTCTTCATATCCTGAACCCTAGCCATGGAGGTGGCGGCAGTCATCCTCACATAGACAATTTAGACATGTGTTTGGCTTCTCAGTTTTTTGACCTTTTCACTTTTGATGATATTTTAACTTCCAATCTTTTCCAGATGCACTTCTACAATGCACTTTTACAATTATCAAGACATATTAAATGAACAACAGTTAAGCTCCTTCCAAAATTTCCTTTCAATCATCCTCTCCTTCTACCTGTTCCTCCTTTCTTTCCATCTCACTAATTCTGTACAATCCTCCTATGATGCTTCTAGCCACTGGCCCAGAATCCACATACCAAACAGTTTTTAAATTCTCATGTTCTTTTTTATTAAAAAAGTTTTATCTATTGATTTTTTTAGAGAGAGACAGAGAGCAAGAGAGAGAAATATTGATTTGTTGTTCCACTTATGTATGCATTCATTGCTTGATTCCTGTAAGTGCACTGACCAGAGATCAAACCTGCAATCTTGGTGAACTGGGGTGACGCTATAACCCACTAAGTAATCCCAATCAGGGCCTGAAATATCCATATTGTTAATTCTCACGATGTCTAAACCACATTCAATTTTAAGACCATGACATCAACCTTGGTTAAATACAGCTCTCTCACGGCACCTGTGAATGGAAAAGGGGGAATTCCTGATTGAACTAAGAACATTTTTACAATGATCAAGGCACAGCCTTGTCACCTACAGAAATTTACTGATCCTCACTAAAAAGTATTCGATTAGGCCTCCAGGTGTGCACAGGGAAATGTAAAGGTCAATGAAATACTTTGCTTACATTAAAAGAATTTATGTCCTCTGACCTGGTTTGTTGGTGCCCTTTTTATTAAATATCAGAAATTTTGTAACCACACAATAGCTAAATAATAAAGCTCAAATATATGTTATGTTCCCATTTATGTGAAAACGTTTATATGAATAATGAAATCAGGCAAATAGAGATAGATTTACAGCTATAACTGTTTGTATATTTTGTTAAATTTTAGAAGTTACAAGATAATGCATAGAGAATGAATTTACTTTGATATAAACAAAAACTTATGTCTTCTATATATGCCATTTGTTATCATAAATTCATATGAGCCAGGAAAAACCTGTGAAAGTTTATAGATCAAGATCTTCTTACTGGTAATTCAACACAGTGGGATTGGAGGAAGGACAGGGGGTGATGCCTAGCTTTGTGTTATATATAAATTTGTTTCACTTATTACCAAGGTAACTAGTAAAATATTACTCCCAAAAATTCTTCCAGGGCATAGGAGGCCTTTAAAAAAAGAAAAGTCTCAGATATGAAGAAAAGTGGTGCAAAGTCAGAACAGTATGGGGTAGCTAAAACCAGAGAGACGACTGGTGTTTCTCACCAGAGAGAGCCTTTGGTGCTGGGGTCACATGCCAAGATACTTATGGCCCATTTCAGTTGATCTCTATGTTGCATGACTGACTGTTCATCTTTGGGAGGAAGTCCTATGAACAGTGATCTAGAGCAATGTCACTGCCAGGCCACTCTACACTGTGGAACAAGAACCCCTGCCCCTCTGTTCATGTCCACAAGGGTCTCATCAGGGTGAAGCCTCCTCTTGCCCCACCCCTCCATGGCCACCAGGCTCTTCTGTTGTGGGGCCCTTTGTCTCCTGGGAGTAGGTGAGTCCACAGAAATGAAAAATCTGTATTCTTTTATATTCCCAATACTGATTCCATTTACACTCCTTATCCTGTTCCCCTACTTTGTCCACTTCCACAGATCCCAGAGTTGCTGGAGTCACTCAGACACCCAGGCACATGGTGACAGAGGGACAAGGAGGAACTCTGAGTTGTGAGCCAATTTCAGGCCATGCCGACCTTTGCTGGTACAGACAGACCTTGGTGCAGGGCCTGGAGTTCCTGATTTGCTTCAGCAATCAAGCTTCTATACAGGACACAAGGATGTCCAAGGACCGATTCTTAGCTCAGAGGCCTAATAAATCATTCTTCCCTCTAAAGGTCCAGCCCACAAAACCTGGAACTCAGCGGTTTACCTCTGTGCCAGCAGCTTAGCCACAGAGCAGCAGAGTCACCCCTCCCTGTGCAGAAATCCTCCTGCTTTCCCTTCTCATTCTAGCCCCAAGGGGTCCTGAGTAAAAGTCTTCCTTGTGACTCTCTCCCCAAGAGAAATGCGTGTGTTTGGGGCTTAACAAGAAAAGAAGTGATAAGGTATCAGCCTAGAAAACCCTGTATAGAAAACAACATAGGAAATGGGCTTCAGAATTTCCTCAAAAATACTCTGTGGGCTCAAAACTGACCAGGTAAGATAAACCTTAATTAGCCACACTGTGGATTTTCCCGCATTCCTGCACTGGCCTCCATCAGAATGGCAGGAGCTCCTGGTAATGGCTTCATAGCCCTCCATTCTCTTCTCCCTCCAGGCTGTAACAGAATCCATTCCCCCTCACCCCTAACACAAGTGTTCCTGGGTTCTTTCATATAGCCAACTTCCACTTGCGATTGTCTTATTCTTAGCCATTCATGGGCCCTGTCCTTAAAGATGAAAACAGAGTAAAATTTTACTGTGTTTATACCACAAGATATAATTAGATGTATTATGTCTGGTATTAGTGCATTTTTTGTTCTCCTGGATCCTCCCTGCTGCTTCCAGATTATACCCCATTTTCCTGCTTCAATACCCAGCTCTTCACACACATGGTATTAGCATAGTACACTTTGTTCTTGCATTTAGTTCTTTACTGTCAGGTCTCTCATTTACTTTTTCTTCCCACTACTGACACTGTCATCATTGGTGATGTCATCATTATGTAGACAATTTATTCATGGATTGGCTTCTCAGTTTATTGAATTCCTCACTTTTGATAATTTTTTACCTCCAATCTTCTCCAAGTGCACTTCCAAGTTTCTAGACCATGGTGTGAACAACAAATAAGCTCCTTACAAAATTTCCATTTCTTTTTTTTTTTTTAAATTTAAATCTTTATTGTTCAGATTATTACATTTGTTCCTCTTTTTTCCTCCCCATAACTCCCCTCCTCCCAGTTCCCGCCCCACCCTCCGCCCTCACTCCCCACCCACTGTCCTCATCCATAGGTGCACGATTTTTGTCCAGTCTCTTCCCACATCTCCCACACCCCTTTCCCCCCCAAAAATAGTCAGTCCATTCCCTTTCTATGTCCCTGATTCTATTGTAATCAACAGTTCATTCTGTTCATCAGATTATTTATTCACTTGATTCTTAGATTCACTTGTTGATAGATGCATATTTGTTGTTCATAATTTGTATCTTTACCTTTTTCTTCCTCTTCCTCTTCTTAAAGGATACCTTTCAGCATTTCATATAATCCTGGTTTGGTGGTGATGAACTCCTTTAGCTTTTCCTTTTCTGTGAAGCTCTTTATCTGACCTTCAATTCTGAATGCTAGCTTTGCTGGATAAAGTAATCTTGGTTGTAGGTTCTTGGTATTCATCACTTTGAATATTTCTTGCCACTCCCTTCTGGCCTGCAAAGTTTCTGTTGAGAAATCAGCTGACAGTCGTATGGGTATTCCCTTGTAGGTAACTGAGTTTCTTTCTCTTGCTGTTTTTAAGATTCTCTCTTTATCTTTTGCTCTTGGCATTTTAATTATGATGTGTCTTGGTGTGGTCCTCTTTGGATTCCTTTTGTTTGGGGTTCTCCGCGCTTCTTGGACCTGTAAGTCCATTTCTTTCACCAGGTGGGGGAAGTTTTCTGTCATTATTTCTTCAAATAGGTTTTCAATATCTTGCTCTCTCTCATCTTCTGGCACCCCTATAATTCTGATGTTGGTACGCTTGAAGCTGTCCCAGAGGCTCCTTACACTATCCTGGCATTTTTGGATTCTTTTTTCATTTTGCTTTTCCGGTTGGATGTTTTTTGCTTCCTCGCATTTCAAATCATTGACTTGATTCTTGCGCTCCTCTGGTCTGCTGTCAGGCGTCTGTATAATATTCGTTATTTCAGTCCGTGTGTGCTTAATTTATAGTTGGTTCCCCAATATAAGATCGAGGGTCTTATTAGTTTTCGTGTAGATCTCATTAAGTTTATCGGCAGCTTCTAAACAGTTCTTGAGAGACCTTAAAAGTGTGGTTCTGAACTCTATTTCTTCCATTGACAATTTTGTCCTGTTTCTTTGTCTCCGCATTTTGTTATGCTTCCTTGGTGCACCCCCTAGTGGTCTTTGTTCACAGTCTTATAGATAAATGTTGATTGTTGTAGCTAATTCCAGGGAGGGTTTGACCTCCAGGCCAAGTGGCTATGAGAATCAGCCGTGTCAGCAGTGAGAGAACTTCTGTCCTCTAGGGAGGTGCTAATCTAGCCTTTGCCTGAGGCTATCCGGCAAATGCCTCTGTGCAGGGCTTGGGTAGGGCGGGTCGCACAGGATCAACAGGGTGGGCCGGAGAGAGCAGTTATGGCGGCTCTCAGTCCTGTCCCCAGGGGCTCTGCCTCTCTGAGTCCCAGCACCCGCTGCAAAGCTCGGAGAGAAAGCTGCACTCGCTCTGACCGAAGCCAGACAGTCCCGCTTCTCCCGTTTGAGTCTGGGTCCCTAAAGACTCGCCCGGATCTGGTGCTCAGAGTCTGCGACTCCCTCCCGATTGAAAACAACAACCGCGCCCTCCGCCGCCAGCCCGCTCCGCGCACTCCGCACCTCAGAATTTGACTTCAGCACTGCGCCTCCTCTGAGTGTCCGTATGCGTTTCTCTTTCCTCCTAGTTGTGGGACTTCCACTCAGCCAGCATTCCTGTGGTTCTGGGTGATGTCCCTTCCGTTTTTTGGTTTCACTTTTGAAGTAGTTGTTCAAAGCAGCAAACTCCGGCATTAACCTATGCCGCCATCTTGGTTCTCCCCTCCATTTCTATAATTCCATAATCCTACCCTTTCTTTCTATCTTACTAAATCAACCTCCTTCTCCTAGGACGCTTATATCCACACACGCAAATGCTTTTAAACTCTCATGTCTTAATTTTCACAATGTCTAAAGCAGGTTCAAGGTTTAATACTATAATGTCAACCCTGGTTAAACCCAGCTCCCTCTTCCAAGGCCATCTGTTTATGTCCCTTCAAAATGAGTGTGGCAGTCAATCAAAATCCTTCTCAGAGGGATCTGGTTAAGAACCCCAAATCAGTGAGAAATTACTTAGACTTTGTATGTCTGTGAGCTAGGGATTGCCTTCAGAGTAGTATAAAGAACTTGAGATTTAGAAAGTACTTTATTTGTGTCCAGAATTTACAGTGTTGATGGCCCACACACAGGGAAATGTCTAGCAGACAGTAGGCATGTGATATAGCAGAGAAGAAAGAATAGTAGAAGCACAGGGTGTGAGAGGTGAAAATTGATGAATGTTTTGGAGAGTTTGAATGAGCCAATCACATCCCAGAATAGATATGCCCTATTCCAGTCAGTCTTCTGAAGAGAATTAATGTTCACTTCTGGAGGAGGTCCTATGAGCAGTTACAGAGAGCATTGTCATTGACAAGCCACTCTCCTCTTGTGGAGACCAAAGGAACCAGCACCCCTGCCCCTCTGTTCATGTTCCTAAGACATCATCTGGGTGAAGCCTCCTAGTGCAACTCCCTGCCATGACCTCCTGGCACCTCTATTGTATGGCCCTTTGTGTCATGAAAGTAGGAGAGTCCTCAGAAATAAAGAATTTGCATTTTTGGATATTCTCAGTTCTGAATCCATTTATGTTCTTTATCCTGTTCACAAACTCTGTCCACTTCCACAGGGCTCTCAGATGCTGTAGTCACCCAGACACACAGGAGCATGGTGACAAAGAAGGGACAAGAAGTGACCCTGAGTTGTGAGCCAATTTCAGGAGATACCTACCTTTACTGGTACAGACAGACCTTGCTGCAGGGACCTCAGATGCTGATTTACTTTGGCAATCAATCTTTCTTGACAAGAAAGGGATGCCCAATGACCGATTTTTAGCTCAGATGCCCAAAGAATCATTCTTCACTCTAAAAATCCAGTCCACAGAACCCGGGGACTCGGGCGTGTACCTCTGTGCCAGCAGCTTGGCCACAATGCTTCAGAGTCATGCCCTCCCTGTGCAGAAACCTTCCTGCTTCCCCTTCTCAGTACAGCCTCCAGGTGTTCAGAGTAAAAATCTTCTGTGCTCCTCCCTGATCAAGAGAATGCATGTGTTTGGGGATGTCAAGAACAGAAGTAATAATGTATCCACCTAGAAAACCCTGAGTAGGAAAAAATGTAGGAAATGGGCTTCAACGTTGCTCACAAATTATCTGTGGGCTCACAACTCATCACACAGGTAAGATATACCTTAATTACCCATGTTGTGTGCCGGAAACCATTTACTGTCTTCACTAGCTGAGTTTAGACAGAGACCCCCCAAAAGCTAGTAGCCCTTGAAAGTCCTAGTAAAGGTCAGGGCTTGAAAGTCCTAGCAAAGGTCAGGGCTGTGCACCACCCAGTTAATCTAGGAACCACTCAGTTAATTTAGGTAATAATAGTTGAAGCATCCCCACCTTAGTTCCCTTAATTCCTTAGATACTTATGTAGATTCTTGTTGATTATTTTTAATCAGATACTCTGCCTACTCCCAGAAATCTATTGATGAGCTAATCAGATACTTTGTCTATTCCTGGAATTTGTTTGCTGATCTGTGTGTCATTGAAACCTCCTTACCCTAGGGCTACCCCAAACAAACCTCCTTACCTTAGGGCCACCCTAAACAAACCTCCTTACCCTAGGGCTACCCTAGACCAAATAAAAGGTTGGAGCAGCCTGAGCATCAGTGGAAGTCCTTCAGGACTTGCCCGCCTGGTCCCCCAATATTGCAAAATCATCTCGTGTCTTTTTCTCTCATTTGTTGTGCGGCTCCTCTTTCAGATACCGAACCCTACTCCACACAGAACGTGGAGGGAATCTTACTCAACAGTTGTGGATTTTCCTGCATTTCCTGCATTCCTCCATCTGAATGGTAGAAGTTCTGTGTAATGGCTCCTCAGCCCTCCATTCTCTTCTCACTCTAAGCTATTAACAGACTTCCCCCGACAAGGTTTCTAGAGATCTGTCATATAGTCAACGAACACAGTCATTGACTTATGTTTTGCTATTCAGGGGCCCTGATCTTAAAGGTGGAAATAGTAAAGAATAAAATTGTACTGTGTTTACACCAAGAGATAATCTTCTTTGATGTCTGATATCAGTGCACTTTTTGCCCTCCAGGGTCCACCCTATAGTTTACAGACCATTATCTTCCTCCTGCCTTAATACCCAGCTCTTCACACACACACACACACACACACACACACACACACAGCATTAGAATATTACCCTTTGTTCTTACACTTACTTCTTTACCATCAGGCCTCTCCTCATTCACTTCTCCTCACTACCAATCCTGCCATTATCGGTGACTTCTTCGTCACATGGGCAATTTATACATGTTGGGTTTCTCAGCTTCTTGACCTCCTCACTTTCAGTAATTTTCTACATCCAGTGTTTTCCTGATGCATTTCCATGATTCCAGACCATGAAATAAATAACAAATAAGCTCCCTCCAAAATTTCTATTTCAATCATCTCATGCTCCTACTTATTCTTCCTTTCATTTTATCTGAGGAATGCAGCACCCTTCCTCCTCTGATTATTCTAGCCACTGATCCTTAGTCCACATACCCAACTGCTTTTAAACTCCTGTGTTCTTCTCTCACATTGTCTAAACCAGTTTCAGGGTTTAAGACCTTAATGTCAACCCTGGTTAAATCCAATTCCCTCTGCCCAGGGCAACTGCTTGTGTCCCTTCATTATGAGCATGGTGGCCAATCAAAATCCTCCCAGAATGAATTTGGATAAAAGCCCCAATTCAGTAAAAAATTATTTAGACTTGTGTGTCTGGAAGATAGGGATTGCCTTCAGAGGAGTATGAAGGACTTGAGATTTAGAAAGTACTTTATTGGTGTCCAGAATCTGCAGTGTTGATGGCCCCCACACAGGGAAATGTCGAGTAGACAGTAGGCATGTGATATAGCAGAGAAGAAAGAATTGTAGAAGCACAGGGTGTGAGAGGTGACAATTGATGAATGTTTTGGAGTCTTTGAATGAGCCAATCACATCCCAGAATAGATATGCCCTATCCCAATCAGTCTTCTGAGGAGAACTACTGTTCACTTCTGGAGGAGGTCCTATGAGCAGTGACAGAGAGCATTGTCACTGACAAGCCACTCTCCACCTGGTGGAGACCAGAGGAACTAGAACCCCTGCCCCTCTGTTGGTGTCCATAAGTAATCATCTGGGTGAAGCCTCCTGCTATCCCCCCCTGCCATGGCCACCTGGCTCCTCTGCTGTGTGACCCTTGGCCTCATGTTAGTAGGTAAGTCCCTAGAAATAAAGCATCTGCCTTTTTGGATATTTCCAGTTTTTATTCCATTTATGTTTCTTATCCTGTTCCCAAACTCTGTCCACCACTTCCACAGAGCATGCAGATGCTGGAGTTGCCCAGGCACCCAGACACAAGGTGACAAAGATGGGACAAGCAGTAACACTGAACTGTGAGCCAATTTCAGGCCACAATGACCTTTACTGGTACAGACAGACTTCACTGCAGGAACTGAAGTTCCTGATTTATTTCAGTAATAGAGCTCCAATAGACAACAGCGGGATGCCCAAGGACCGATACTCAGCTAAGATGCCTAATGGATCATTCTCCACTTTGAAGATCCAGCCCACAGAACCCGGGGACTCAGCCGTGTACCTCTGTGCCAGCAGCTTAGCCACAGCACTGCAGAGTCATGCCCTTCCTGTGCAGAAACCCTTCTGGTTCCCTTTCTCACCCCAGCCTTCAGTCGTTCAGAGTGTAAAAGTCTTCCCTGCAACTCTCTCACCAAGAGAAATATATGGTTGTGGGGCATGGCAATAGACGAAATAACAAGGTATCAATATATATTTTAAAAATCACTACATAGGAAATAACGTAGGAAATGTACTATAAGGAGGCTCAAAACTCACCACACCTGTAAGATAAATCTTTATTACCCACACTGTGGATTTTCCTGTGTTCCTGCCTTGGTCTCCCCATCTGAATGGTAGGAGCGCCCGATAATGGCCCCTCAGCCCTCCATTCTTTTCTCCCTGTTAACAGAATTTCCCACAAGTTTTCTAGAATTCTGTCATATAGCTAATACCACTTGTCATTCTTCCACCTTTTGCCATTCAGGGGCCCTGACCTTGAAGGTGGAAACAGTAAAATGTCCTCTGTGTTTATGCCATGAGTTATATTGAACATAATACATCTGATTTTAGTGCATTCTTTGTCCCCCTGGCTCCTCCCTACTGTGTCCAGACCATTCTCCTCTCCCCTGCTTTAATACTCAGCTCCTCACACACATGGCATGAGAATATTACCCTTTGTTGCTGCACTGACTTCCTTACCATCAGATGTCTCCTCAATCACTTCCTCTCCTCACTACTAACCCTGCCATCATAGGTGACATCATCATGACATAGACAATTTATACATGAGTTTGGCTTCTCAGTTTCTTGACCTCCTCACTTTTGATGATCTTTGATGTCTCCAATCCTTTTCAGATGCACTTTGATGATTCCAGGCCACAGAATAAATAACAAATAAAACTTTCCAGCCCTAGTTGGTTTAGCTCAGTGGATAGAGCATTGGCGTGTGGACTGAAGGGTCCCAGGTATGATTCCGGTCAAGGGCACAGGCTCAGGTTGCAGGCCCTATCCAAAGTAGGGGGTGTGCAGGAGGCAACCAATCAATGATTCTCTCTCATCATTGACATTTCTATCTTTCTCTCTCTCTCCCTTCCTCTCTGAAGTCAATCAAAAATATTTAAAAAATAAAATAAAATTTTTCAAAATTTCTATTTCAAACATTCCATCATCCTACTCTATTTTCCTTTTCCCCCCGTCTCATTAGCTCAGCACAATTCCTCCTGTGATTCTTTTAGTCACTGACCTTCAGCCCACTTACCCAACAGCTTATAAGCTATTATGTTCTTTTTTTAAATTTCAGAGAGGAAGGGAGAGGAACATCAATGATGGGAGAGAATCATTGATCAGCTACCTCCTGCATGCCCCCTACTAAGGATTGAGCCCGCAATTTGGGCATGTGCCCTGATCTGGAATCAAACAGTGACCTCCCGGTTCATAGGTTTATGCTCAATGACTCAGCCACACCAGCCAGGTTAAACCCCTATGTTCTTAATTCTCACATTGTCTAAACAAGGTACAAGGTTTTAAGACCACAATGCCAACCCTGGTTAAATCCAGCTTCTTCAAGGCACTATGGATGGGAAAAGGGAAGTTCCTCAGTCAACAGTATTTTTGCAACGATCACAACACAGCCATATCACTGACAGAATTCTCTGATCTGATACTCATTGACAAGTATTCCATTGGGCCGCCAGGTGTGCACAGGGAAGTGTATAGGTCAAAAGGCTACCTGGCTCCTCTGCTGTGTGACCCTTGGCCTCATGTTAGTAGGTAAGTCCCTAGAAATAAAGCATCTGCCTTTTTGGATATTTCCAGTTTTTATTCCATTTATGTTTCTTATGGATCATTCTCCACTCTGAAGATCCAGCCCACAGAAGCTGGATACTCTGCTTACATTTAAAGAATCGATTTCCTCTAACCTGGTGGTCTGGTGGTGTCTTTTTATTCAATATCAGAACCTTTGTAACCAAACAATTATTAAATAATGAAGCTCAAAAAATATGATATGATCCCACTTATGCAAAAACACTAATATGAATAAAGAAATAAGGCAAACAGAGATGAATCCATCTCTACTGATATGTAGGACTGTTCATATATTTTGTCAGATTTTAGAAATTACAAGATAATGCATAGAGGATGTTTCTTCTTTTATAAAAACAAAACATATGTCTTACACATATGCCATTTTTTATTATAAATTCATATGAGCCAGGACAAATCTATGAATATTTACAGATCAAGTTCTTCTACTGGTAATTCAACAAAGTGGCATTGGAAGGAGGACAGGGGGTGATGCCTACCTTTGTGTTATATATAAATTTGTCTCACTTATTACCAAGGTAACTTGTAAACTATTACTCCCCAAAATTCTTTCAGGGCATAGGAATTCTTTTTTTTTAAAGGGAAATTCTCAGATATAATGAAAAGAAATGTGCAAAAGAGGAACAGTATAGGGTGATAAAGGCCAGAGAAACAACTGGCATTTCTCACCAGAAAAGGCCCATGTGCTGGGGCCACATCCAGGACAGTTCTTCAGTGGATCTTCTGTAGAGAATTCATGTTCACCTTTGGGAGGAGGGCCTATGAGTAGTGACAGAGCGCAATGTCACTGCCAAGCCACTCTCCCCTCTGTTCATGCCCACAAGGGCCCTCTCTGGGGGAAGCCTCCGCCTGCCCCACCCAGCCATGGCTGACAGGCTCCTCAGCTGTATCACCCTTTGTCTCCTGGGAGTAGGTGAGTCCCCAGAAATAAGTATTCTGCATTTTTAAAATATTCCCATTTCTGATTCCTTTTATGTTCCTTATCTTGTTCCCAAACTCTGTCCACTTCCTCAGGGCTCTTAGATGCTGGAGTCACCCAGACACCCAGCCACAAGGTGACAAAGATTGGACAAGAAGTAATCTTGAGTTGTAAACCAATTTCTGGCCATGACAGCCTTTACTGGTACAGACAGACCTCACTACAGGGACTGAAGTTTCTAACTTATTTCCGTAATCAAGCTCCTATTGATGAGACAGGGATGTCCAAGGATCGATTCTCAGCTAAGATGCCTAATGGATCATTCTCCACTCTGAAGATCCAGCCCACAGAAGCCGGGGACTCAGCTGTGTACCTCTGTGCCAGCAGCTTAGCCACAGTGCTGCAGAGTCATCTCCTCCCAGTGCAGAAACCCTCCTGCTTCCCCTTCTCACCCCTTCTCAGCCATCCTCAGCGGTCTTTCCAGACTCAACTGTGTCAGAGCATGGGCCTGGGTTTGTTGTTCTACCTCTCCCTGTGGAAGACAAGAACTGTGAAAGGGCCATTATGTAGGCTGGATTATCTCAGTTCATGATTAGTAGTTGTGCCTTTGCCTTCATTATCAGAATGGTTAAATGGTACCATGGCTATATCCTCAGATCTGCTCAGACCTTTCCAATTTCTTCTAAACCCCTCTCATGGTAACTTTTCCATAACTGTGCTCCTATTTGTAACAAAACACCTTCCCCCCCCCCCCCCCACATTTTCAGAGGTCTTCTTTTTGAAAAACTTATTATTTGAAAATAGTTGCAGATTCATAGGAAGTTGCTAAGTAAACAAAGGAACCCAGTATACCCTTCATCCAGTTTCCACCAATGGTTGCATCTCCATAATTATCTACATAATAAAAGACCAGTGACCATTATGGTGGAACAACCAGAATGACAGATCAATAGCTATGATGCACATTGACTACCAGGGGGCAGACACTCAATGCAGGAGCTGCCCCCTTGTGGGCAGTGCGCTCCCACAGCTGGAGTGCTGCTCAGGCAGAAGCCTGGATCATGGCTGGTGAGCCTCCACAGCAGCACTAAGGAGCTGTGAGCCAAGCAGTAAAGAGTGAGCAGGTGGATGGTTAGGAGTGAGGGGTCCCAGATTAAGAGAGGGTGCATGCCAGGCTGAGGAGCAACCCCCCCCAACCCCCTGCATGATTTCATGCATTGGGCCTCTAATACTAAAATATTAAGACCAGGAAATTAACATTGGCACTAAGTGTGCAAGCAGTTCTAAGTAATTTTTTTTATTGTTGACAGTATTACAGATATCTCCTTCCCCCCCCCCACCTCTGCCTCCCTCTACCCAGCCCCCTCCTACCCCTGCACCCCAGGCATTCGTCACATTATTGTCTGTATCCATGGCTATGCATATATGCATATATGTTTTTTTGGTTGATCTTTTTCAGTCCTCTCCACCTCCCTCCCCTCTGAGATCTGACAATTCTAAGTCATTAAATATAGCCTTATTTTTTAAGGAAACTACCCAATTATTTTCCAGCATGACTGTGCCATTTTACATTCCTAGACATTCACTTTTAATACCAGTAATTTCAACTTGCATGTAACATTTCACTTTTTTCATTTCCAAAACACACATGCAAATAACTAGAAGAATAGAAACTTGGTAGATCCAGGTACACTTTTCTTTGGATGTGTTTTAACTCTTCCTAAATATTTGAATTCTTTCTATCCCTTATCTAACTGGAAGTCTGCCTGTTCAATGCAAGCCATCACTGGCCACTGCTGTCTGAACACCACGTCACCTGTCCTAGAAAGCCACCTGGTTCATCAAGATAGCATCCAAGGTACACCTTAATTAATTCACATAATTAAACAAAAACATGTATAGGGCATCTGTTACGTTTCAGACACATTTCAAGGCCTTACATTTTGTTCTAAAAGCATAAAAATTATTGACCCGTCACCAGAACCAGGAAAGTAAGTTGCATTCTTTACTTTGGTCAACTTTTTTTGTGAACATATGAGAAGATACCTATTTAAATGTAGAAACAGGTCAAGGTTGTTGGCAACTTATTGGCATTGGTTTTTCATCACCCTCAAAGGATAAACTTGTTCAGAGAAACTTTGCTCTTCCTTCTATGCTTCTTCTTCCCTAGAGGGCGCTCCTGAGACAATAGGCATTGGCTGGTGTGGTGATGTCATTGCCAGGACACACCTTATGGCGCCAAGGGGACACAGATTTGCTCTCATTTTTGCTCATACTTACAAGTTCTGTCATCGGGAAAAGTTCTTACTTTTATTTGGATCCTGCCATGGTGTGCAGGCTTCTCAGTTTAGTGTGCCTTTGTCTCCTGGGAGCAAGTAAGTCCTTGCACGTTTGAATATCTCCACTTTGCCTTTGCCCAGTCCACTCTTGTCATGTGTTCTATGTTCCTGTCTTTTCCCACAGGACACACATCGGCTGGAGTCACTCAGTTTCCCAGCCACAGGGTTATAGGGAAGGAACAAGCTGTGACTCTGAGATGCTACCCAATTTCTGGACATGAGACTCTTATGGTACCAACATGCCATAGGGAAAGCAATGACATTTCTGGTCCCCTTCCTGCGAGAGTATGTACAGGACAAATCAGGGATGCCTGCCGGTCGGTTCTCAGCGGAGTGGACCAAAGGGACATTTTCCACCCTGAAGGTCCAGCCTGCATGGCCAGAGGACTGCGGAGTCCTCTGTGCCAGCAGCCTCAACCCAGTGCTTCAGGGTCAGGCCCCCTTCCTGTGCAAAATCGCACCCTCTCCCCACCCTCAGCAGAAGTAGTCCCCTGAGCAGAGGAGAGGAGAGGAAGAACCAGAATTAACTCTTGAAATACAAGAATATTTGTGATACATTTGTGATCTGAGGCAAGTCTGGGGCTCCTCACACAGACCTCAGACTATCATTTCTGTTTCTTAAGTGTATATGTGTTACCCTGGTGTAATTCTTGCCAACTCGCTGTTCTGATCTGAAAGAAATTGTGACTCTGTGGCCATATTCTCATATTCCTGCTTATCATAATTTAAATGTCTCCCTAGTGAAATAAAAATAGTGAATCAAATCTCATTTATTGCTGATTTTTAGGCTGCTCCCTAATAGTGCTGGCAATGGCGTTAAGTTTAGGTTACATTTGTCCAGCACAAATCTACCTCCAAATACTTTTTTAAAATCTCAGATTTGAGTGGAATAGCCAGGTCACTCACTATAGATTAAAACTAATTTTCCTTTCTCCATATGGTCTGAGTTTTTAATGGCAAAAAACATGGATTAGCATGATGTGTAAATATGTGTCAACTAACATTTTTGAGGTCAATTCCAGTTGTCACAATAGGGCCATGTTATTTTTAGTGAGGCTTGCCAGTACCCTGGTGTTGTGCTTGGTTTGAGGTATATGGATCTAGTAGGAGCAGAACAATGTCACCTCTCACCGGATTGCTCAGACCTTTGGCCAATGCAGGAAGGCTGTTCTAGAAACTTTTCTACTGGCCACAAGGAGGCATTATGGTGTCACCATAGCCAAAAGTTGTAGAGGATTTCCTTGATATGCTCTGAAAAGTGAATAAAGATAGAGGAATTCCAGAACTTGATTTCTATATTAAGGTTGGGCTGGTTGGCAGATAACTTTCATTCATCAATGATGTGGATAATAAAATAAAGACATTATCTCAATAGGTTTATCAGCTAGACTGGAGCAAAAGCTATTCATTTGTTGAGGAACCTCTGAACTGATTTTAGGATGTAAGTAAGGAGGAATGAGATGGAGACGGATGAACATGGGGCAGATTTTGGAAGCAGGACAGATAAGAAAACATCACATTTGCTTCATACCTGACCCAGCCAAGCCCAGGCCCCTGACAAGTAGGAAGCTGTGCATAATATCACAAGAAGGGACCCATCCTTGGTGATTTCAACATCAGCACTGCCATCTCAGGTAGACCAACCTATCAGAGACCGCGGACTCTCAGAGCTCCCACCTCTCAACCCAGAGATCAGAGTGTGGAACAGACAGATGCCCCATTCCTGTTCTGGCCCTGCCATGGGTCCCAGGCTTCTCCACTGTGTGGCCCTTTGTCTCCTTGGAGTAGGTGAGTCCTGGTCAGAAGCACAGCTTTTATTAAAGCCATGATGTCCTCAGTTTTGTACCTTTCTTTTATGGCAGCAACATGAGTTTCCCTCTTGTCTCTAAATATTTCTTCTTTTTCTGCAGGTTACATGAGTGGCATAGTCACCCAGAACCCAAGATACCAGGTTACCAGGATGGGAAAACCAGTGACCCTGAGTTGCTCTCAGGACCTAAATCATGATGTCATGTACTGGTACCAACAGAAGCTGAACCGAGCCCCAAAGCTGCTGTTCTACTACTATGATCAGAATTTTAACAATGAAACAGACACCTCAGACAACTTCCAACCCAGCCGGCCTAATACTTCCTTCTGTTCTATGGATATCCGCTCACCGGGCTTGGGGGACTCCGCAGTGTATCTCTGTGCCAGCAGCAAGTACACAGAGCTAGAGCGTTACCTCCTCTCTGCTCATAAACCTGTTTCCAAATCCAAGAGCCCTCTCTAGACACCCCCACCCCCGCCACACACACACACACAACAGCAATAGGAAGTGGGTTTATGGCTGTCATTATCTCCTTTGCAGTTGGAAGTTGGGCCTAAACCTACAAAAACCATTGACAGTTAAACCAAGAGTGGAAAGGTGGTTATCCTCACCTGACATTCAGTTTGTGGTGTTTTCCCAGAATCACTTTTAATCACCCATTCTGTTCTCTTCAGTAGAGAAATAGTGACATTGTTATTGTTGTTTTTTAATCTAAGTTGGGGACTTAGCACTATATTAAAGGGCAGGCCCAGGCAGGAAGTAGACCCCTCCCATGAATCCTCTCCCTAAGGAGAAGAATGTGCCCTCATAGGCATGTCCAGACCATCTCACAGGTTTCTTATCAAGTAAGGAGAATTAGAACTGCTGAGAACTTGCTCCAGAGTGAGAGACATGTATTGCCTGGGGCATGCATTATTCATAACATGTCTAACTATTTTGCCTGATGTAAATCTATGACTATTTAAGTGGCACAGATAGGACTCATATCAAAAGCTAGATGTGGGGCCTTGTAAGATATATTAAAATTACAGATACATTAAAATTACTAGAGTTTGCTCTATATGCATTAAGTAAGGTCCTCCAAGAATTAGATGCCAAGCCTGAGTTAGAAAATGCCTATGAGAGAAAATGGGAAGGAAGCTGAGGAGGCTGAGAGAACCATCAGACCAAGATGCAAATCTGACCCTCATGAGGAGAGAGGGAAGGAGAAAGGGAGGAAAAAAAACAAGGCCTGGTTGGTGTGGCTCAGTGATAGAGTACCGACCTATGAACCAGGAAGTTATGATTCAATTCCTGGTCAGGGCATGGCCCCTATTGTGGGCTCGATCTCCAGTAGGGGGCATGCAGGACGTAGCCGATCAATGATTCTCTCTCATCACTGATGTTTCTATCTCTCTCTCCTTCTCCCTTCTTCTCTGAAATCAATAAAAACATAATTAAAAATAAAAAAAGAAAAGAAAAAAAAGCAATGAAGGAAGAAAAGGAGGACATAGGTTGCAGTATAATTGTAAGAAAAGGTCAGTAAGGCCTGGCAGGTCCTTAAGTCCAAGTCAAGCACGCCTGTGGCCTGCCTCTCTCCACAGACAGAACTCTACACACCAGCTCCAGAGTGAGGGGCAGGGACAGTGGCCCACTTCTCTGAGAGTGATTCCCTGCTCTCTCTGAGTGGGTGCTAGGGTAAGTGGGGGTGGGAGACATCTTCATAGAAAGACTATTAGGTTCTATGAAGTGATCACGTCACAGAGTAGCTGCTTACGGGGGACAAGAAAGCCTAAGAGGCAGGCACCCGACTCTGTTCGTGTCCTCATTCTGCCATGCACACCACGGCCATCTGCTCCATGGTCCTTTGTCTCCTGGGTGCAGGTCAGTCCCTGTTCTGAAATTGTCAGCTCCCTGTTCTAAGCCTCCGTCCACGTCATCAGAGTTGCTCACAGGCTAAGTCTCCAATTTCTGTCTGCTTTCTTCACAGGCTCCATTGTTGCAGAAGTCACCCAGACTCCAGCACACCTGATCAAAGGGAAAGAACAGAATGTGAAAATGTATTGTGTCCCCAAGAAGGGACACGATTATGTTTTCTGGTATCGACAGATCCTGAAGAAAGAGTTCAAGTTCTTGGTTTCCTTTCAGTACAAAAATGTCCTTGAAGCAGAGATGCCCAAGGAGAGATTTTCAGCTGAGTGTCTCCAGAACTCAGCCTGTATCCTGGAGATCCACGGTACAGAGCTTCAGGACTCAGCCATGTATCTGTGTGCCAGCAGTGAACACACAGTGTTAAATATTAGCGAACCTTAGTGCACAAACTCATGCTTGGCCCAGCTCAGGAAGCTGGTGGTATACTAGGTTGAAAGGAAATAACAAAAGCTAACTAGAGCCAGCTTATGCCAAAGGGGAATTTGTTGCAAGGCTAAATGTGTATCTCATGGAACCAAAACGAGGACATAGAAATTTCTCGAGAACAAACTGGAAGGAAGTCCTAGAATCATCACAAGGCTAATTTGACAACACACTTGCTATCCCACCCTGTTGGCCCCATACTCTTCCTTGTTATAAATAGTCTTCTCCCTTTCTTAGATCTCCTAGTGGGTAGAAGATCATAGATTCAGACGTCAGCCCTTCAGCCACATTGAGAAGGACCAACATGACTTTCTTTCATGCTAGATTAGAAATCTAGAAAACAAAACAAAACAAAAAAGATCCTGTTTACTGAAGAACACACTCTTGGAAAACTCACTTTTAGCCAAGAGGGTGGATTATTATGAACAACATGGCAGCGTGTGACCTGCCACTTTGACCTTATGGATCAAGGGTTTCAAAGAGAGGCATTCTCTAACCAGGGGCCAGGACACCCAATGGGTACCCATCACAAGTGGGGAATGAAGGATGATTAATACATTTGCTGGACACAGAGAACCTAGGAAAAAAGAAGGAATTAGAGTGGCAATTACTAGTAAATCCTCAGTTTCTAGAATAATGTCAGACCAAGTAGAGACTCTGTTGAATTTCTTTTTAAGGAGCTAAATCCGGGTAATGCAAAAAACATGTCAGTTTTAAGTATGACAATTTTAGACTCTACAAAGTCACTAATTAGTGTCTATGGAGCCGAGGGAAGTGGCAGACTAATCTGTTCTCAGTGACAAAATACCTATTGAAAGTTGATGCAGACAAAGGAAAAACCCTCAGGGATGTGATCCAAATTGTAATGAGGAAAATGCATTCACCAGCAAGGAGGCATTCTGGCGTTAACCCCACTTAGGGAGGTGATTCCATTACATAGAGCAGATACAGAGTTCTAAGCAGCTCTGCTAAAATTTGATTCTGGGATAGGAGGACTTGCCAGGACAACACTAACACCCAGGATGGAGGCTAAACCAAACTCATTTGCCAGAGTGTTCTCCAGAAAGAAATGGTACAGCAATATAAAGAAATAATGCTCCTTCTTAGAGCAGAGTTAATATCTTGAGAGCAGCTGTTTCCCTCACTGGCATGGACAAGGAACAGTTGGGGGCAAGAATGTAGCTCTGAGATTTGAGGGCAGCCCCCAAGTTGGGATGAGGGCCCAGTTCTTGCTTGAAGATGATGATTTGACAAAATACTGAAAGTCTCTGGGAAGCTGTAGCTGTGGTTGGAAGCAATTAGGAGGGATGGGACAGTCTCCTACTCTGTCTTCTTCCTCCCCAACAAGAATACTTTGATTCCAACAAAGTACAAGGAAATCTCAAAGCTGTTCAAGGGGGAAGATATTCTGGGCAACACCAGGAAAGTCACCTCAATGTAGGAAGGACTTAGTGACCAGAAAAGGGAGCAATATGTGCAGCTGCTGGAGGAAGTCAGAAAAGAAGCTGTGACACCCTCGGCCTCAAGCAGGGTCCCCATGACTTGGATCCAGAGTAATCTGGCTGCAACACAGCATCCAGGCACAGGGACCTTCCACATGAAGCCACATGAGGAAAAGGGAGCGAACCAAAGCCGGTACCAAGAGCATACAGGGGAACTGAGTGTGCTGCATACATGTGAGGTTCCCGAAGAAAGCAGACATCAACTTTGCCTTTCACCAGCCCCTTCAAGAGAAGGAGAAAGAAGAGGAAAAGGAAGAAAGATTCCCTAAACTCCGACCTGAGGAAAGCAGCTGTTAGCACTTATGACCAAGTCTAATCTGCTGAAGAGGAAAGAGCCGTGTGTCCAGGATTTTGAACAGGATACAGACCAATAAATTAATCTATGGTGTGGATTTCTCTGTTTCTACACATGAGACTCTTTTTAAAGGTAATTGCTATATATATATATATATATATATATATATATATATATATATATATATATATATATATATATACCAGTGGACACACAAAGATGGAAATACACTTGGAATTTTTTTCTGCAGAATAGAAATGAGGATTTCTACATATAAAAGTATAGCTTTGATAATAGCATGAGTCTCCTGTAGTCACATTTCTAAGTGATATCAAATATGTTATACCAATTTTCATTATAAAGTTGCACAATACAGAAAGGACTTGCCAAGCTTGACAAAAGCACACAGATAAAAGACATTGTCAAATGCTTAGAAACAAGCAGCCTCAAAGCAGAACAGGGACAATGACAGTGACCACAAGCTTGCCCTCCCACGGTGGCTTGTATTGGTTGCCTGTGTTAAATGTCAAAGCTCTGAGAAAAGGGGAGTGGCTTCTCTCCTGAAAATGAGGGCCAGATGGAGACATTTTAGAAATGAACCAGAGCGCCCAGAGCTGGCAGACACCAGTGTGACGCTGCCATGGGCCCTCAGCTCCTGGGCTGTGTCATGCTTTGTCTCCTAGGAGCAGGTGATTCCCCGAACACCTGGGCAATCCTTGGCCAAAGCTTGCAGGTCTTAGCTGGAGTCCCTTCCTAGAGGCAGCAGCACAGGCACCCTCCTCGGCTACCTGTAGCTCTGTCTCCTCTCCTCACAGGTCCCACAGAAGCCGAAGTGACCCAGACCCCAAAACACCTCATCACAGAGACCAAAAAGAAGTTGACAGTGACTTGTTCTCAGAATATGAACCATGATGTGATGTACTGGTATCGACAAGACCCAGGGCTGGGTCTAAAGCTGATCTATTATTCAATTAATGTTGATCATTTTGAAAAGGGAGAGGTTTCTGATGGGTACAAGGTGTCTCGAACAGAGAAGAGGAATTTCCCATTGACCCTGGAGTCAGCCAACATCAGCCAGACCTCTCTGTATCTCTGTGCCAGCAGCTAACCACAGCACTGCATGGCCAGTTCCTCTCCACACAAAAAAGGCAGCCACAGAGCAAGGAGGATCCTCCCTCGGGAGGCCCCACCCAACTGGGAGGGAAACCTTCCCCCACCATCAGTGCCCATAGAAGTCCCACCCAAGTCCCCAGCTTCTGGGGCTCTGAGTGATGCAGACCCTCTCCAGTGTGTCCTGCTCTCACTTGTTGTACCAATGAGCTTGTCAAAGGTCAGGCAGGACAAGCTAACTGTGCTAGGGCTAGAGCTGGGGTAAGGGATTCCTTTCCTAGACAAGGAATCTTATACACTCTGACATCCTTTCTCCTTACTGACCTTCAGTGTTGCCCAAAGAACAGTCCATACCAATACAATCACTTGACAAAATGTTGTCCCATACCATAGATCCTATTCCTGGATGTTTTCTCACCAGGGAAATAGCACGTTGTGAGTCTTTTGCTAAATCTGACATCTCAGCAAAGTGTCTTGCCATCCACCAAAATGCCTGAGCCAGAGATGCCCTCTCCTTCCACACCTAATCCGTGGCCACACCTTCCACATTTCCAAGTATTAAATTCTTTGCAAATTTTGCTATTTTTTCTAACCTCGCTGATAACATCATGGTCCAGCAAACCTCATCTCTCACCTGGATTCCTTAACCACATTTCAAATAGTCACCCTCCTTTCTAATTTGCTACCTGGTCCAACCCACAAACTACTCTCTCTCTTGAGCTTAAAACCCATTTGCCAGCTAAAGTCTTATGCTTAAGTTACTTCACAAGCCTCTCAGCTCCTTCTAATGATGTGGTGTTTGCATACCTGCCTACCATCCTAACGTGAACTTCCTCTTTCTACAGTTACCGCAACTGCCTTCCTTTCTACCAGATGTATTCCACCTCTCTCATGTGACCAAGTATGTCCTATGCTGACTCACTCCTGACTCATTACCTATAGTGTTCATCTTACCTGGAGCACCTTCCTCTTCCTATTTACCTAGATATCTACTAATAACAATTCTTCTGCATATGAATTGAGAAGTCATTTCCTCCAGGAAAATGTCCTTGAATTCCTGAGTAGTTTGGTTAGTTCCTCTGCTGGGTGCTTGTATGACAGCCTGAACCTTCCTGTGGTTCTGGATGATGTCTGTTTTGTCTTTTAGTTGTATTTTTGAAGTGGTTGTGCAAGGCAGCAATTTCAAGGGTTTACCTATGCTGCCATCTTGCTTTCTCCAGCACCCAGATATTTTTGGTGGCTGGTTTTATGGACTGAATTGCATCCACTCAAAATTCATATGTTGAAGTTCTATGCCCCAGTATCTCAGGATATGACTGTATTTGAAGATAAGGTCTTTAAAGAAGTAATTTATGTTAATGAGGTCATTGGAGTGGGTCCTTTCCCAATATTCCTGGTGTTATATAAAAAAAAAGAAAAGAAAATTAGGACCCAGTCACACACAGAAGGAGGATCATGTGGCAACAAGGGGAGAAGATGGCCTGATATAAGTCAATTGGTTCCTCTGAAGAAACCAATCCTGTTGATGCCTTGATCTTGGACTTCTAGCCTTCAGAATAGTGAGCAAAACAAATTTCTGGTTTTTGTCACCCACTATGGAAGCATTAGCAAACTAACATAGATGATCACATAGGCACCCTCTCCCTGGCACATTAAAAAATTCCAGACTCAAAGAAGCAAAGTAGGTGTTCAACATAAACCACATTGTGCCAGCAGCCTAGACACAATGAACTAAACAGCCAGGACACTACTGAAACCCAGATGCCCACATGCAATCCCAGAGCCTACCCTGTAAGCAGGTCCTTCTAAGATAGCTGTCTCAGGCTTGCTATACTTTTTTCTACACACACACACACACACACACACACACACACACACTGACACTCCCATGAGGAAAAGGGGTGGCTTTCACTCTAGTCCCTCTACTAGTAAATTCTCTTAGAATCTGAGGATTGCTGAGGGATCATGAGTGTGGGCAGGGACAATGACATCAGAGATGATCAGCCTGTAACCTAGGCCTCAGAGAAAATACGCTTGTGCCTCAAACCTGCTATGGGACTCAGGCTCCTCTGTGGTGTGGCCTTTTGTTTCCTGGGAGTAGGTGAGTCTGGGAAGTTGGTGGTGAACTCCTAACTTATTATTTCTAGGCCCTGGATACAAGACTTTTCCCTCATCAAGCTTCTTGATGACCTCCTTTTTTTAACCTCCTTTATCCTCCTTTCACAGGTCTCATGGATGCAGAAGTAACCCAAGTCCCAAGATATCTGATCAAAAGAAAGGGAGAGAAAGTGTTGATGGAATGTTTACAGGATATGGACCATGACAGAATGTTCTGGTATCGACAAGACCCAGCTCTGGGGCTGCAGCTGCTCCACTTCTCATATGGGGTTGACAATTATGAGAAAGGAGATTTCCCCGATGGGTACAATGTCTCTAGGAAGAAGAAGGAGGGCTTCTCCCTGATGCTGGGGTCTGCCAGCACCAAGCAGACATCTGTGTACCTCTGTGCCAGCAGTATATCCACAGCGCTGCACAACCACATCCTCTCGGCACAAAAAGGGCAGGTGCCAGAGGGAAGTGACCCTAACTCAGGGCTGAGTTACACTGACTACTTTGAACAAAGGTGGCCACTCAGTGGAACCAAGCCCATGGACATACAATTTTGCCGGGAAAGCACAGGATATTTTTTATGCCCCATGCACCATCATTTCTGTATTAGGAGCCATTCCGAAGTTAGTCTGCCCAGACTTGTGTATTATCCCCAGCCTAAATTCATGAGACTCTACCCCAGTCAGGAGGGGACATCCTCACACATATTTACATGGAAGAAGCTCTGTTCTATCATTTTTTTTTTTTTTACCAATTTTTCTCTCCCTGTCTTATTCTTGTCCTTCTTACTGTCATTTGCCACTTTGCTCCATGTCTTTGCTCTTAATCAATGTTTCACTAGGGGGCATCACACAAGCGAAACTCCTTCAGATGAATTTTATTCTCCCTATGTTGATTGAGAAAGCATGTGCAATTTGAATTCTATTTATTCAATCAAAAATTAGAACAACTCTAATAAAAAGCAATCTTTCTCCACGTTCTCTAAGTGGTCACTAATGTTTTACTAGAAACAGGTAAGGAATAAACTATGATGCAGAGGTTATAAAAATTAGGTTACTTCTGTACACATGATCATCTGGAAAAGTATCTGTGTATTTTAAAAATAAATTTAATTGATTTCAGAGAGGAAGGGAGAGGTAAAAACATCAATGATGAGAGAGAATCATCCATCTGCTACCTCCTGTACAACTCCCAAAGGGAGTTGAGCCAAACCATGACCTTCTGGTTTATAGGTCGACACTCAACCACTGAGCCACTCCAGCCGGGCGTATCTGTGCATTTTAAAGAATGAAACGTCTATCCTGTCTGTAAATAATAATTTAGTCCTTTGGGAATACAAGAGAAATACTTTGCTTGGAGTGATGGATACACGATGCAGTGTGCAGATGATGTTTTGTTGAGTTATACACTTAAAACCTGTATAGTTTTGCAAGCTAATGTCACCCCAAGAAATTCAGTGAAATAATAAACATAGTAAAAGAATGTAACTTCAGAAAAAAGTATTAAAAAGCTTGGTATATTTCAGAGGTGTGTGCATTCCTCAAAACTTATTTAAGGTACATAAGAGTTGTGTCTTTTACTGTATGCAAAATGAATCATAAATAAATATTGAACACTAGTTAATTATATGGATGCTTAAGTGTTTAAAAGTGAACTATGCCTTTAATTAACTTTTAAATATATCCAAAATGTACATGGGTAGGTGGATAATTTTATGATAAAGCAGAAAGTAGCTTTATCAAGGTGGTAGAATCTAAGTGGTGGGCACATGAATGTTCAATATAAAACTTTCAACTTCTATAGAGGTTTTAAAATTCTCATAATAAAATGGGAAATAATAATGAGGCAAATATGTATGTTCTGATATAAACTAAACTTTTCAATGTATCGCTATAATACATTGTTAATAAAATAAGCAGCAAGGTATAGGAAGACCAATCAGATACTTATAAACTTGAATAAGTCAAGAATATGTCTAGTAACAGATACAACAAGCTTATTGACCAGTTGCTTCTGGGAAAGGTACCTTACTTTTTGCTCAGTTTTGTGTTTTTTTAAATTTTAACCATGTGCATGTATTAATTCAATAAATAAATACATTAAAATTATATGATAACGGTAACCATGACACCTCTGAAAGAAAAGTCTAAAGGCACAAGTGCTGTTTGAAGATAATGAAAAGAGAAAAGAATGTCTTTGTTATTGTTTTATAAAAGAAAGAATACCACTGAGAGGGAAATATTTGGAATTCTTTAAAGACTAAGAGTTACTTGGTAATTTTTAGGATTTAGGATGAACTAGAAAAAGATCTTGGGTTATTTTGGCAGAAATTTTGTTATATTTGTCTAAATTTTTTAAATGTATCCCTAGATGTCGAGAAAAAACTGGAGTATTCTATACCTTTCATCAGCATACTACTTAGCAGGGTTTATCTTAAATCACTCACTGCCTCTGGCACCGCCCATAGGTGTACAGGCTACACACACACACACACACACACACACACACACACACACGCACACGCATAGCAGAAAGGGTTACTGAAATATTATTATCTCTAACATGCTGCATTTCCTTGATCATAAGGTAAATTGTTTTACCAGTTTTATATTGCCAAAATGTGAGTAAATCCTGTAATCTATATTCATTTCTAATGTAAAATTAACACCGCCCAAAAATAGCCATTATGTTTTAAAGAGTGAGTGCATCTTATTCAGTGGTTATCAAACTTCTTAATGCTGCGACCCTTTAATAAGTTCCTCATGTTGTGGTGACCCCCAACCATAAAATTATTTTCATTGCTACTTCATAACTGTAGTTTTGCTACTTTTTGAATCATAATGTAAATATCTGATATGCAGGAACTATTTAGGCGACCCCTGTGAATGGGTCGTTCTACCCCCAAAGGGGTCGCAACCCACAGGTTGAGAACTGCTATATAATTAGATGGACTTTCTGAATCAACGATATAAGGTAGGTTAGTTTTACAAGAATTTTTTCCTAAAGGTCTTTGTTTCCTTTACAGTGTTTGGCCTGTCATTCTCATTCATTCACCAGATTTTATTAAGTTCAGACAACTGCAAAGTGAGACCATCCTTGACAATATTGATATTCACATTGGGTTTTGAGATCACATAGACATGGACTTGAGTCTTTTCTGTGTCACTAACTCTTGGATTATGTGAACTTGGGTATGTTATTTAAGATCTTTATGATTTCCTCATCTGTAAAAATGGGATGATAGTGCCTAAGTAGCCTAATTTATAGGCTGAAATCATACATGTAAAGCATGGAGTAAGGGCACAAAAATACTAGCTCAATTTTTATGAATATTAAAGTATTTTATTTGGAGGGAGGAAAACAGGAGTTGAGGTCAGTTTACTAGAGTATGGGTTGAGGGAGGAATAATGGGTATGGTTTGGGACAATGAAGACTCAACAGACAGTTGAAATTCTGAGTTATAAGAGTCCCTCATATTCTAAAGTTTTACTTTAGTTATTTGAAGTCAGTGCTGCATCCCATTTTGCTTTCCCATTTTTGCTTTATACCCAAAGGGTAGCACATACATGGCACTGAATAATGATGGATGGAGAGGTGGTGGACATACAGTGGATGTTGGCAGTGACATACTGGGAAACCTTGTGAGTGAAGAGTTACACAGTTCCACTAGGGGGCAGACTAATTTTCTCCACATTTTGCAGAAATTCAACTTCCTATTTACAGGAAAGGAACTACACAGTGGTGAGGAAAGATGACCTTGAGTTTGATTTCTCAGTGTCTTTTTTCATGGAAGAGGAGAGGATATCACCTAAAGATGCTGACTTTCCTACTACTTCTCCTAGGACAAGGTATGAGCCTTATTGGGTGGGGAAGTCTGGGATTAATATTAATGTTGAATAGAGGAGTAGAGAGTCTGAGGCCACCAGCCAGAGAATGGGGGGGGGGGGGGAAGATGTTGGATTATAGGATATAATTATTATAGAATAACAGTTGGCAGTACAAAATGGAGGCAGTGCCCCAGGGTTCTTTGGGAGCCAAGGTGACATTGGAGCAAATAGTAAAAAGAGCTTCCTTCCTGGGGACAAGCTGGTCAGCGCTCATGGCTTTCTCTATCTCCCTGCAACCAGGCTCTGTGTTTGGTGCTCTCCTCTCTCAAAAGCCACTCAGGGACATCTGTCAACGTGGAACCTCGGTGACAATCCAGTGTCAGGTTGATAGCCAACTTGCCCTAATGTTCTGGTACCGACAGCTTCCTGGACAGAGCTTGACACTGATTGCAATGGCAAATCAGGGCTCTGAGGCCACTTATGAACGTGGATTTACCAAGGACAAGTTTCTCATCCGCCGCCCAAACCCAATGTTCTCCATTCTGACTGTGAACAGTGTGAACCCTGAAGATAGCAGCTTTTACTTCTGCAGCGCTGGAGACACAGTGCCGGGCACAGATCAGAGATCTGAGCAAGAACTTCAGCTTCCTCCTGCCCATCTTCCTCCTCCTCAGTTCCCATCCAGATGAGCTCTGTTGAGGCAAGCTGGAGGGAGGAAACCACAGCTTTCAGGCAGAGACAGATGTTTGTGTGTTTGTGGGTAGGTATGAGTATGAATGTTATAGACTGAGATGGAGAGAAAATGTGTAGGACTAGCTGGAGGGACTATCCACAGACATGAAAGGTGGCTACTGGGAGCCTGAAGATAAATTCCTCCAGAAGAATGCTTAGAAATGCTCAGTAAACACAATCAAATATAGTTTCCCTTCAAGTGACAAGTTCTTAAATACCCTTTAACTATTTCATCTCAATGCTATATTTAGTCTGTTCTCTATCAATATAGTTCAGAAGGCCCTTAGTCATCCTAATAGCGTACTGGCCCATTGCACTCATGATACTATGCTGATTGTTCTTTGTGAATAGAAATTATAAAGCACTCTAGATGCCTCAGTATATGACTTATGCAGGCCAGAACAATGTAAAATCTGCAAAAGTTCAGGGACCTGCCACACTGGTGAGCTTTTAAGTAGTCCAGATGTATGGGACATGTCAGAATATTCCCTCTGATATGAGAGATAAGTCTTATTACCATCTACTATGCAGAAAGAAGTGCAGTATTTCATGGGCCTCTATGGACTTTGGAATTAACATATACTGCAGTTGGGTGTGCTGCTCTGGTCTATTACTATATCATCTGTAAGGCTGGCCCTGCATGGGCACAAGAGAGTTGTGTAGCAGAAATAAGGTTGGGATGAAAGCGGCCCTGCCACCTGGGCCAGAGACCAAGCAGGCTCAGTTGTTCTTGAAGTACCTGAGGCCAATTGGGATGCTCTGTGAAGCCCTAGGCATTCCTCAAGGCTGATGCAAAGAGTTTTGGTGGAAAGCCATACTCTTTTCCAAACTGCCAACAACTTGTTGTCCTTTGAAAAACTGCTTCTGGCTTTTGACCGAATGCCTCATCCCACATTCAGAACTGGATGTCATCTGATCAGCAACACTGGAAGGCTGGACAACCACAGAGTTTTCTGTGATACGTGGGAAATGTATAACCAAGACCAGACTCAAGTATAGCTGGAAGAAGGGACAGTTTAATCTCAAGAGCATGAATCAGTCTCATAGTACCCACTCCTATTTCACACACCTTGACCCCTCAAGTCATACCCAAGGCTTCATGGGATAAATTTGCACCATGTTCTAGAACACTCATTACAGTTTAATACAGTGTGTTTCTGATGGTAGTGGTGAAAAGTAATCCTCAGATGGGCCAGAACTTCAGCCCATAATTTTATGGAAGAAGAGATGGCCTGAAGTTTAGACCTACTTCTTGTTCAACTTTCACTCTATCATATTCTAGACTATTCATTCCCATTTTCCTTCCTTTTGCTTCTCTGTGCTACATTGTGGGTAATTTCTTTAGACCTGCTCTCCACTTTACTAATTCACACCTCAGCTTCAATAAGCCATTTAACCTTTCAATTGAGTCTTCAAATTAAATTATATAAATTTCCATTGCTAGGAACTCTACTTGGGTCTTTTACAAATAGGAGCGGTCAATTTTGAAAGCACCTTGCTCCTTGTGTTTTTTGAAGTTATTTATTTAAGGATATTATGCATCTATTCAGAATTTTACCTGTTTAATGCCAACTCCTGATGACTTTTTGCATTTGGTGTTCTTATTTGTAGGTTCTGCTGGTTTTCACTCAGGGTGACTTATTTTTTTGTGCATCATAAAATTTGATATTATGAATTCATCTTTGGGAATATTTTTAATCCTGGAATAAGATGGGTTTTTCCGGGAAATATCTATTTATGCCTCTAGCAAGCAATTGGGATGCAATATACCTGATGTCATTTGGTTTTATAATTCTCAGTGTGTATCTTCTTGATCATACAATGTCCATCCCAAACCCTGAAGGGCTGATAATACAACACCATGAATATTTAGAGGAAACTTTTTAAAATCCTCCACCCAAAGCCAAACCAGGAAAAATAATACTTTTTTGTTAACTGCCTGTGGAATTATTTTGTTCATTTGTCCTTTCATTAAGCGTGTAGCCCCTCCTATATCCTGGCTTCATACAGAAATGATTTCCAGCCCTACCCGGTATGGCTCCGTGGAAAGAATGTCAGCCTGCAGACTGAAAGGTCCCAGGGTCGATTCTGGTCAAGGGCATGTACCTTGGTTGTGGGCACATCCCAGTGGGGGGTGTGCAGGAGGCAGCTGATCAATATTTCTCTCTTATTGATGTTTCTAACTATCCCTCTCCCTTCCTCTCTGTAAAAAAATCAATAAAATATATTTTTAAAAAAAGAATTACAGTATATCAAATAGAACAATATCTACAGAGAGTAATGCCTCCTCACCTAGTGGGGTTTACTTCGGAAATGTGCAACTGGAGAGCATTATGCTAAGTGAAATAAGCCAGTCAATGAAGGAAAAATACCACATGATCTCACTCATTCCTGGATAATAGAGACCATTATAAACTTTTGAACAATAATAGATACAGAGGCAGAGCTGCCTCAAACAGATTGTCAAACTGCAGCGGGAAGGCCGGGGAGGGTTAGGGGACAGGAGGTAGGGGGGTAAGAGATCAACCAAAGGACTTGTATGCATGCATATAAGCATAACCAATGGACATAAGATACTGGGGGATAGGGGAGGCTAGGGGACTGTCTAGGGCGGGGGGGGGGGGAATGGGCACATATGTAATACCCTTTGTATTACTTTAAGCAATAAAAAAAAAAGAAGAAAAAAAACCTATTAAACTTAGTTCTATTCTGTCTCTAAAAATTTCAACATCTGAAGCCTTTGTGGGTCTGTTTCTGCTGATTCTCACTCAATGTGCTTTATTTCCATGTGTGTTTTGTGATTTTAACCAGGAGTTGTAATTTTCCTTGAATTTTCAATGGAGGCAAGTCTTTACATGCTAAGATGAGGTTGAATAAGCCCTACAGAGAAGATTTACCTCTGATCCAACCAGTTACCTGAGCAGAACCATCTGGGATCACTTTAAATTTTCTACTTGAGTTTTTTGAATTATGCAGCATGTGAATTTGGACTGCAAACCCAGCTGAGCACTGGCTGTGGTTGTGAATTCTGAGGGGATATTTATTATTTTCCTTACCATCCAGCAAGAACCAGGCCAGTTTATTTGCTGTCACCTTCTATGGGAGGATTTATTTCTCATTCACCTACACAGAGTTCTGCAATGTACCTCTTGAGGGCCCAGCTTTTTGCAAAAGAATCCCTCAGCCTTATCTCCTGACCCTATGCCCTGTGAAGCCATCACAGTGAAAGCTCAAGATTCGAAAGACTCTCTCAGGGCACAGACCAGCTTTGGTCCTTGCTTACCAACCTGTGTTCCTACTTTCACTTTATTTTGAGTTCTTCAGATTACTTTCTTTTGTGCCAGCTTGGTGATATATTTTTAAAAAATGTTAATTAAAATTGCTGTTATTAAAAAATAAAAATCATTTCCATCTCACGCCTAGTTTACTACAAGGTCCAGTGGGTCTTGCACAATTTCCACACAAACTAATTCAGGGGCCTCTGGGATCCACATGTGAGTCTATTGGATCTAGTGGGTCCAGTGCCAGCTTCCCTTCCTGCCTCATGCTCCCATTTCCCCAAGAAGCGGGCAAATTCACGTACAGATAAGTCGGGCTGTGAGCACCTTTCTATATGACAGCACAGGTTTCTCCTAAGAAGCATTAAAACACTGGCTAGAAGCTTGAATTCTGGCATCAGACAGACCTGAGTTTAAAATTTGGCTCTATTGCTTGATCACTGCATCTAACTTTGAACGGGTTACACAATTCCTTTATATATCTCCACATATGTAAAATGACAATAATAATAATAATGAAACCCACAAAATGAGGTAGGAGGGTTTGCTATAAGAATGGGATGAAATTACCCATATAAACTACATAACACTGTGCCACATAGAGATAAAACATGCAACGTAGTTACTACCTAAATTTATTTCTCACTGTAATGTTGGGGGCCAGATGTAAGCTGGCAAGGTCCTTGAACCTGCAGGGGCTAGCAAGGCTGGGACCCTTACCCACACAGTTTTCCCAGACTTGTTTGGATGGCGATTATCAGTAGAATGAGAGCAACCTTTGTAGAATAAGAACAGCCTTTCATAGCTTACCAAGAAGTCTGTAACTATTTACTGAGATATGCTGTACTGAGAACTTGTCCTTCTGCTGTATCTCTCCCTTAGAGATTAAGAGGAACTAAGAATACATTCCTCTTGACAGACCTCCGATTCAGTGTGTTGTGTATAAATAGGATTGTATAGCTAATAAACTCGCTTCAGTTCATGGAGAGAACTGGGGTCCTCCCAACCCCGCTTTCATGTCTTTCTTTCTTTTCTTAATTCCCACCTCCCTGCCTCAGCCCGGCTCAACCCTGTCAGGCTGGCCCTGACACTGTAATACATGAAATTGTACCTTAGCAATTCCTTGCCTGAGGTTAGCTATTGCCCTTTCTGGGAAAATTTTATTTATTATTACAATAGTTTTAGCTGTTTTAATTGCAAAATAAATGCATGGTATTGTGATATATGAAGATTATTAAAATGCGAATTTTTTAATATTTTTATTGAGTTTCAGAAAGAGAGGAAAGGAGACAAAGAGAGAGAGAGAGAGAGAAAGAAACATTGATGTCAGAGTGGAACATCATTCGCCTGCAACCCTGGCATGTGCTTTGACCAGGAATCTAACTGGCAACTTTTCTGTTCAGGGGACAATCCTCAACCAACTGAGCCATACCAGCCAGGTCTAAAATGAGAATTTAAATCATGCATTTAAATAAAGTTAGATCATATCATACATACTGTTTTATAATTTATTCTCTTAACCGATCAATATTTCATGAACACCATGTTATATTAAAAATACCTTATATCAACTTCTATAATAATATTTTAATGTACTAATTATAATCCCTTTTAAAAATTGTTTAATGATTTTTAAAGTAAGGGGAAGGGAAGGAGAGAGAGAGACATCAATGTGAGAGAGAAACATCAATCATTTGTCTGCTGTACACACCCTAACTGGGGATCAAACCCACAACCTACATATGTGCCCTGACTGGGAATCGAACCCACAACCCTTTGGTGTATGGGGTGATGATCCAACCAACTGAGCCACTCACCCAGGGTTAACCATCCTTTATATATCAGTTTTAAGTCAAAACCAATGGCAAGGTAAAAATCATATGCTAGATGACAGGATTATCTCATTTAAAAAGCAATGGTTGTGTGTTTTGGTTTATTTCTCTTACAGGATCAGAAGGCAATAACAAAATCCTCTTTTCCCCACCTTCACATGACTGTCTCCTTATTCAGATTTTAACTCAAATATCACCTTCCCAAAAAGATCTTTCCTGGACACCTTACCTAATACTGCACTGTTGCCCCAACCACCTGTCACTCACATTGATTATCACTTTATCCTATTTTAATTCTTCTTAATCACCATTATCTGATAGAAATATATATGCTATATATAAATAATATACATATTCTTATTTATTGCCCATCTTCCATTGCTGTACATGCAAATACACATCAATGCCAGTAAAGCAAGCACCTTTTCTATCTTCTGCATCGCTGTTTTCTTATAGCTTAGAAAAAACACAGCAACATCACGGGAATTCAGTAACTATTTACTGAGTGTTATGGACAAGTTGTACTCCTTCAAAATTCCTATGTTGCAATCTTAACTCCCAGTACTTTAGAATGTGACTGTATTTGGCGACAGAGTCATGAATGAGCTGTTTAAGTTAAACCACCACCATTGGGGTGGGCCCTAATCCAATCTGGCTGGTGTACTAATCACAAGAGATTAGGACATACTTGGAGAGAACACTAGGGTTGTGCCCACAGAGGAAAAGTAATGTGAGAACACTGTGAGAAGGTAGCTATCTGCAAACCAAGGAGGGAAGCCTCAGGAGAAAATAATCCTACAAATACCTTAATCTTGGACTTCTAGTTCCCTGAACTGTGAGAAAATAGATTTCCATTTTTGAGACACCCGTTCTGTGGTATTTTGTTATGGCAGCTTTAGGAAACTAATACACTAGTAAAGAAATATAATTCATAAATAGAGGAAAGTTGGCCAAGCTGTATGGACTTCCTTGGAGAAAAAATCTAGAAAAGCATTTGAATGTAGATAATGTCAGCCCATAAGAAAATGAAGTAGATTGTTCTAACAGGGAGGGAACGGATGCTTTGACCTTTATATCTGGATACAAAGGTGGCCCAACAACGTGTTCCAGGCCCTTTGCTGCCTCCAAGGCTGGGAAAGAGACAGATGTTATGGGTTCTAGTTCTGTAAGCCCAGAACCTGCTCAAACACAGTGGCCCTGAAGTGGAGGGTCTTCAAATGGAAACTGTGTTGGTTGGTGCCTGTGTGGACAGAGCACTCCCTTTTGGACCTGAGAGCCTTTTGCATACACTCCTGAATGGGTTGGCCTATAGGAAGTAGATGGACCAGTTGGCTGCCTTCCAAATGAACAAAACAGTCTAGAGCAGCAGTTCTCAACCTGTGGGTCGCGACCCCTTTGGCGGTCGAACGACCCTTTCACAGGGGTCGCCTAAGACCATCCTGCATATCAGATATTTACATTATGATTCATAACGGTAGCAACATTACAGTTATGAAGTAGCAACTAAAATAATTTTATGGTTGGGTCACAGCATGAGGAACTGTATTTAAAGGGCCAAAAGGTTGAGAGCCACTGGTCTAGAGTTTTATGAGCCAAATTTGTGGAGGGAGCCCAATTGGCTTATCACCAAGCTGGGCTTGTGGGACTCAATCTGGATATAATATGAACTGGAAAATAAATACACATGTTACTCATTAAACTCTGAGTACCATGGGAGAAGTCATGGCTGCTACAATAACAATGGCCCACATGTGTAGTCCTCCTGGGCTCTCTCCCGATTTCTTCTGCTTATTCTCCAATAACCTTGGGAGTCACTTAAGCAATTCTAGTAGGTCCAAGGCTGGGACAAAGAGTGACTGAAATGTGAACAGAAAGACCATTATAGTATAGAGACCAATCTATATTTACATTAAAAAATAACCTCAATCCACTTCCCTATTCACCCCTCCATAGAGGCCTAAAGAATACTATATAAAATATGCAAATGTTCCCTCTGGGCATAAAACATGTTTGTGCTCCCTGGCTTCAAGGTGGGGGATAGGATGGGGTTAGAGGAGGAGCAGAGGCTACTCCATTTAGCCAACCAGCCATGACCTCTCTATGCCTTCACATCTCTCTCATTCTTGGATTTTTCTGGATCACACAGGTGGCTCCCCCACTATCCAGATTCAGTTTCTTCCACGATAAGATATTCAAGAAAATAGTCCTTATTGGATAAAGGGAAAACATATAGTTTAGAAAAATAATGGAGGAAGAAAGGAGCTGGGAGTTTGGAAGAAAGATAGCCCGCAATGTGACAATCTGATTGGAGAGTGATAAAGGAGACTGAGGCCCAGGGAGGAGTTGATTGTTGATTATGAGCTGAGAAGAAATAACTGAGTTGGGGGGGGGGGATTTAAAAGGAAGAAATTAGTGATTTGTAATCTGACCAAAATCTACTTCTCAGACTACTGGGAGGTCTGAAAGAATCTAATATGTGACAACACAATGGAAATGAATTTAGCTTAAAGAGGTGTCACCTGTTTATTCCTTAACCAGGTGACCTTGAAGAAGTAAACCTCTGAGCTTTAGATTTCTCTTTGGTAAAAAGAAGAAAACTATACCTCCTGCCTACCTCATGAGGCTGTACTGAGCATCGAATAAAAGGAAGAGCAGCCAATATTTATTTCTATGTTTAAGCAGGCTGATTCTAGAGTCAGACTACCAGGCTACCATTCATCTCTACAAATGACAGGCTGTGTGACCTTGAGCAAGTTACTTCACCTCTATAAAGCTCATTTTGGCATCTATAAAATGGGAAACCCCATAAGTAGCTATGATAATAAAATTTTTAAAAAAGGTCCTTGAAAGGTTCACACAGTGTTCGTATAGTAAGCACAAAAAAAACTATTTCATATTACCATAATAAAAAGACAACGGTTTGATATGCTAAGCACTAAATATGAACTAAGAGAATGTCTTAAAGAAATAGACAAAGGAATCCAAGGTTCAGATTGAAGAGTACCAAGAGCTGTATAGACTTATCCAAATTGAATTGAAGCAAAGGAGGACTTGAATCCATCCCACAGACCTGAATCTTTGCTACACATCTGAGCCTAGAGTATGATGCAACTCTCCACCTATAGGTATCTTCTCTGTCTATAGGGTGGTTCCTGCTACTTTGAATAAAACTGACCTCATAGTCTGTGTGGTTGTGATGGTTTATTCTAAGGAGCACAAAATATCAAAGGAAGGCTAGTTTTAAGGCTTTAGACACAGAAAATCCCCAAGCTCTTGGGTGTTCCCTTTTAGACAGTATCAGAGCTGTAAGCACCAATACGAAAATGTTTCCCCGTGCCCAAAAATAATTTCCTATATTCTACCAAGGATTAATTACCTCCCCAATACTTTTCCAGGTCATGTTGGTATCCACAGCAAGAATTTCTCCTTATTCTCTAAACCAGGACTTTCTATGAAGACCCCACAACAAGGGATACAAATAAATAGCATATTAGGTGATGTTACAGGACAAGCCCCTATTATTGAGGCTCCATAACCTGGATAAACCTGGGTCAGCTACCTGTGAGCACAGAGAGGTGTGTCATCCATGCCTTAGAAGTGTCCTAGAGGGGTCCAGGTCATGGCAAGGCAAGGCTCTGAGACCAGGTGCCAGGTGGAATGCTGCGACCTTCATGGCAGTGTTCAGGATCTGAAGGAGGGGCTGATGCACAAATGAAAATATTATATAAGAAGTATTAATTTAGAAGGCATTGGGGGCCAGGTGGAGCCTCTTTCTTTTTTTCCAAAAATGTTAAGATTTTATTTACAAAGCTTCTTTGTTTTACAGAAAGTAAAAACATGTTACAGTCTTGGTGTAACTGGTAGCCACAGCTGGTTGACTCACCAATCATAGCTATCCATGCTACAGCAAGAGTCTTACATGAAAACCTAACAATGCTTACAATGTTGTTGGGGTGCAGTCCCCAAGCTTGGTGGTGAATTTCCAAAAGGGACTAAATGGAGGAAGGTGGGATGTCACAGGAACTATTCTTTGGGTGTCCTGGGGTTTGTATCACAGCTACCTTTTTTTTTTTTTTAAAGCTACCAAATCCATATGATGCAGTCCAACCAATACTGAACAGTTATTATTTTTTTTTGCAGATTATTTGGATTCTTAATCATCTTCTCCTTCATCATCTGTTTCTCTCTTCCTCTTTTCACCTTTCTCGCTTTCTTCCTCCTCATCCTCATCATCTTCATCAACTTCTCCATCATGTCCAAATTCTTCTTCCTCCCCACTAACTTCATTTTCATCCTCTTCTCCTTCTACAACTTTGTCTTTATCTTCATCCTCTTCATCATCAAATTCTTCTTCCTCACCATCCTCATCTTCCTCATCTTCTCCTTCTTCATCATCCTCTTCTTCATCCACACAGTCCACCTCAGCCTCTGACTCAGGAGTTTCTCGATCCTCTTGGTCATAGCCATCCAGGTAGGTCAGCTGGGACAAGAGCTTGAAGACACTCTCTCAGTAGTCATTCAGGTTAGTAACCTCACAGTTAAACAGATCCAGGCTTTTCAGACATTCAACTTTTTCAAATGTTCCAAGGTACTGATATCTTTCAGTTTATTTCCACTTAAATTTAGATGTGTGAGATTTGGAAGTTTTCCTGCCAACATGTCCAAACCCCCAGAGATTCTATTGTCACTGAGTTCAAGCTTTTTCAATTTTGGTTGTTTGGGGAAATTTGAAACTGAAATCAAGCCTACATTTATTAAACTGAGGAACTCTAAGTTCACAAATTCAGCTGTTAAGCCCTCAGTTTTCCCATCATCTGATTTGCAATTGTCCAGGACAAGTTCTTGAACAGCTGCCGGGGTCCGGTTCCTCAGCTCCAGCTTGAGGATACACACTAACCTCTGGCCTGGTCTGATTTTTATTCACTTGAATACACATTTGCCCTTTAGCAATGCATACAGGCAGATCAAAGGTAAAGTTTGATGAACACTGTAAGGATTATCAGGTTGGGAAATTGCTTTGAGCCACTGAGCCCCCTGCAGGGCAGTTTTATGCTGATTTTCAACCCAGCTGAATATCAAAGTCCATTGTTTTTTCCAATGTTTCTTTTTGCATTTTTATGCTAACTGCTGTTTGCTTTAGCCTCCAGGAGTGGAAGGTTAATTACCTCTTCTATTTCTGCCAGGAAGACAAGCATCAGGAGGGATCAGGATGGAGCTTGCCCTCTGACTTGATCCCAAATAAACATTCTCTTAGATCCACCAGCCATGATTCTCATGCTGCTTCTGTACACTTCCCATGTCTTCCTGTAGGCCTGAGACCATTTTCAGATCTGTATAATCAGGCAAGACAGAACCTTTCTGATTCTCAGTCTCATCTATAAATGGAGATAATTTTGTTCTGCATAACTCACAATTAAAACATTTGTGAAAAGTTTAACTTGAAACGCAACACAAATGAAAATCAGCATGGTGTGTGTGAAAGCCCTTTAAAAACTGTCAGGCACTATACAAATATAGCAGTATTCCTACCTGGATATAAGCCCATTGGCAGTTAGAGGGTGTGCAGTGAGGAGAGGGGAGGGCTCTCAGCAGGGGGTCTCCTGGTAAGGAGAAGCTGGCTTCCAGTCATGTCAGACACTGGACCAGAAGACACCCCATGGGCCCCTCTCAACCCCATGGGTCTCACATTGGCATTTCCCCCAATTCATCTAGTTTTCAGTTCCTCCATCCCCCTTAACCTACTTTCTATCTCACCACTTCTGAGTTTTTCTCATTTGGCTCTTCATCTCCAGAATATTTACTCATTTCTACCTTTCATAGAATTCAATGAACTCTGCCCACTCCTGCCCTGCCACTAACCCTGAGCTCAGAAGAACTGAGAAGTCTCTTCATCAGAGGGCCCCTCAACCAGGCTCACATAGACTCATACACAGACTACTTGCATCTCTATACCCCTCTGGCCAGGTTTTGCCTCAATAAATTACAGAACTGTGTCTTGGTGGCCATGGAAGTTTCCAAATTGAAATCATTTTCTTTGAAGATTCACTCTATATGGATCCCAGCATAGAAGTGCCATTGCATCTAAAATAGAAAATTCCAGACACTCCTCCCCCCCACACACACACTGCATCTTTGTTATTGATCACCCAATACTTAGCGCCTTTATAATGTGCTAATTCTTCTACCTACTTCTAATCTTCTGATCAGAACCCAATTTTATCATTGTCCAAACCCTTTCTAAAATCTGATTGCACATAATTCTAGCTCAAGCTGTCAGCTCTTAGCAATTGAGGCAATTTTCATCACTGTTAGTATAGATTCCCATGGCAACCAGGAGGCTGCTTAAAGAGAACCTAGTGGTGAGAAAGGCCAAGGTCCTGATGGTGAACAAGAGGAGGAATGTGGTCTTCTGTGCCCCAAATATACCTGGTGACACCAATTTAACCCTTGCCCTTTCCACCTTCCAAATACCCTCCTCCATAGGCTTTGAAAGGCAGGAGAGCCAGCTGAAAGCCCAGAATTCCAAGGAACGCAGCCTCTTCCTTCTCATCACCGCTTCATATTACAAACCTGGTTCCTCAAAGCCTTGGATTTGACCCTCCTGCCCACTGATTTAGAGTTGAGAAAGAGTCTTCATGCTCACATATAGAAACTTAGAGAAGACTTCTTTACTCTCAGGGGACTCCAGGATACTGAGCAGCCACATTTATGACCAATATCAGCCCTTCCTTAAAGTCAGTTAAATAAATCTCGGTGAGGTCAGAGAATTTCTAAGGGCACAGGTTGCTCTTCTCCTCTTAAACCTCATCCTCTTAGCCTAAGAAGGCCCAGATGTTGTATGTGGGGCTTGGCTTCCCCTGTTCTCCTCATCCTGGAATACCTCTATGAATCACCATGTCTTCTTCCTCTCTGCCCTCAGAAGGTAAAGGTTCTAATCACCTGTAGGTCACAAACCCACAGAGTGGCCAAAAATAGCAGAGTTGATCCAAGACCCTGGGAAAGGGAAAGCTGCAGGTGTGTTTGTACAGGGAGTAGCAGTGGTCACCCACCCTCACCTCGGGAGGGATAAAGGCTCTCCACCACCAACCCAGCTCTACTCCTGCCACCATGAATCCACTCCTGATCCTTGCCTTTGTGGGAGCCACTGGTGAGTTCCATGTGTTGCTTCAGGCCCTGCCTCCTGGCAGAAATACAAGTTCCACCACCTTGCTGCCTCTCCTATTTACTGGTGCTCTGATGTTCTCTCTCCCCTGTCTAACACCCCTCTATCCCATTCCTGGGCTCTCTTTAAGCCTTACCTCTCTCACCTTCTGGATGACCCACTCTCAGCTCCATCATCCATTCATCTCAGGCTTTTAGAAGAGAGGATGGAAAGGGAGGTGAGGTGAAACTGGTTGATTAAATTGACCATTGGTCTTGAGGCTTAGGTCTGACAACTCGGGGCTAGTTGCACTGTGGCTATTTTTTTAATTATTATTATTGATTAAGGTATTACCACTGTGCCTATTCTTAACCCCAGATACACCACCTACAGAGACTGAAAGAACATTCATGTCCGAGTCCTAGCTCTGGAAATTCTGACTTCTTTGGCCTAAGGTGTGGCCTGAGCATTGAATTTTTAAATTTTCCAGGTAATTTTAAGGTCTCAGGTGTAGAGCCAAGGTTGAGAAACACGGTTCTATCAGCCAATAACAGTGCTTAACTTTGTCCCATCCAATGGGTGTGGGGGCTCCTCTCTCTGGCCTCTCTGTGCCGATTTGAACTATGGGAGAAGCTGGTGCAGTCAGAGTGACTGAGCCAGGAGGTTTTCCTTGTTGGGCCAGCCCATCCTGATCCTCCAGGGCTCTGATAGTCGTGGGGAGCAGATGAGTGATGTTGAGCAAGAGAGAAGCATTCAGTGGGTGAGAACACCACATTCTGAGCTGTATCACATTGAGGGCACTATGAGGATGTTTATTGTGTCCTCATTCTCCTGGTGCCCCTGTAGAGGTCTGGACTGGATCCCTGCAGGGAACCCAGCTATGTGCCCTGCAGACACAAGGAGAGACTCAGGAGAACCACATCCATTGCACTGACTGGGGATGGCAATGTGTCCTCACTGCCCGTCCTTGCTGCCCGTTATCTCTGTGCTTATGAAGGAATCTCAATTAGCATGAGCTAGCTAGGTGCTCGGGCTATAACCTCTAACATCCTGCTGAATTGGCTTCTCCCTCCTGTCTCCACTCAAGTTGCTTTCTCCACTGATGACGATGACAAGATTGTCGGGGGCTACACTTGCCAGGAGAATTCCGTCCCCTACCAGGTGTCCCTGAATGCTGGCTTCCACGAATGTGGTGGCTCCCTCATCAATGACCAGTGGGTGGTGTCTGCGGCTCACTGCTACAGGCCGTAAGTGCTGGGCCCTGATGGCAAAATCCACAGAGGGGGCTCTTGGAGAGCTTGGTTCAGTCCAGGGGAGGGTGGGGAGAAGGACCATAGAGAGAAGTTGTCAATGACAGCTGATTCCTAGGCATGGGGGTGATGAGAGACACATGTAAGAAGACTCTGACACCCCAAATAAAAATATACAACAGCCAGAGCTACAGTCATGAGAGCAGAAAGAGGCTATTTAGGGTACAAGGCCCAACTGGGAAACAGGCAAGGACTTCATACAAGTAACCTTTGCCAGTGGATGCACATAAAAACACCTAAGAAATGTTAAACAAAAACAAAAAAAAAGAAAGAAAAAGAAAAAAGCCTGGGCCCTGTCCCAAGGTAATTAATTCAGACTGTTCAGGAAGAGGTGTCTAAATGTTGGTGTTTTGAACGCTCTCTGCCTCTGGTGATTCTGTTCTATAGCAGAGCTGAGAATCACTGCCTAGAGCAAGGGTTCTCAAAACTGGGTGTGGGTCAGAATTGCCTGGCGGATCTGCTGGACCATGGGTGGCTGGATCCCACCCCCAGAGGTTCTGGTTGAGTAGGTCTGGGGTGGGAACCGAGGCTTTGCATGTCTAACAAGGTCCTGGGGCCACACTTTGAGACCCACTGGATTATATCATCCAGAACGATAGTGCTTACCAGACCAGGAAGGGAGCAAAAGTCACTGCTGTACATAGCAAAGTCACAGAGTGTGAGCAATGCCTGGGGATTCAAGAAGCTCATCTGTGACCATGAAATTGGAGGCATGGGGCGGGGGGGGGGGCACAGCTGGAAAAGCAGATTGAGGAGCCACTGCAACTGGACCCCTTCACCCCATCCCAGCTCCACTAACACCTACATCTGAAGCAGAAAGGCCCTTGGTGTCTCAACTATACTTTCCCCCACCCCTCTGCTGCCCTGTGCATGGGCACAGCCCCACCATTGCCATGACCTTCGCAGTGGGTTCAGAATAACTTGAAGGAGGACCGACGACACAACAGATACACTATACAAAAAATATGAAATAAGAAGGCATGGGGGGCGGGGAAGGTGGAAACCTCTTTCATGAAGAGGCACACTGAGTTTTGGCCTAGTCAGCTTTTTATTCACTTAGAATACACATTTGCTCTTTAATAATGAATACAGGCAGATCAAAGGTAAAGTTTGGTTAATGAAGTAAAGATGATCGGGTCAGGAAATCACCTGGAGCCATTGCAATCACAGCAGGAGCAAAACTTGTGCTGATATTCAGCTCTGCCGACTATCAAAGTCCATTGGCCTTCCCATGTCCCTTTTCTATGTTAACTGCTGTTTGCTTTAACCTCCAACACACCATGAGCAGGGAGCTGGGTATCCCAGGAAAGAGTGGGGATGTGCGAAAAGGTCCTCAGTTCTCCTCTCCCAACAGTCGCATCCAGGTGAGGCTGGGAGAGCACAACATCAAGGTCGAGGAGGGGAATGAGCAGTTCATCAACTCCGCCAAGGTCATTTCCCACCCCCACTTCGACAGCAGGACTGCGGACAATGACATCATGCTGATCAAGCTCTCCTCGCCTGTGGTCATCAGTTCCCGCGTGTCCACCGTCTCCCTGCCCACCTCCTGTGCGCCTGCTGGCACCCAGTGTCTCATCTCCGGCTGGGGCAACACCCTGAGCTCTGGCAGTGAGTGGGGTTCTCACTTCTTCACTCTCTGACTTCCAAATGTTTCCCACAATGGAGCACTGCCTGAACTCAGCCCCCTCGGCATCCAGTCTGCAAATAATGCCAAGTGTCCACCACCCTCAGGCTCCGTCCTGGAGGCCAGAGAGATGCAGAGTCTCGAGGAGTTGACCCAGAATAGGACAAGCATAGCACTTGCCTTTCTTACCTCCAGGGAGGGGTTCAGCAGCGGCCATTCTGGGAACTGAATCGCCTTGATTCTTGCTGGGGCTTAGGTTCTTGGGGACAGCCCCAGATTACCATCCTCCATCCTGGCCTGACTCTCATTTCTCCTTTCCTTTATCTCTTCCTCTTCCTCAAAGACAACTACCCTGAGCTGCTGCAGTGCCTGGATGCCCCATTGCTGGCCCAGGAGCAGTGTGAAGCCGCGTACCCTGGACAGATCACCGACAACATGGTGTGCGCCGGCTTCCTTGAGGGTGGCAAGGATTCCTGCCAGGTGATTGTCCTTTCCCATGCTAAGACCCCTGCTCATCCACATGGCCTTCCTAGAGGCTGGATTTGAATCCCCAAGGCCATAAGCTGTGCTCCTCTCTTTCTCCCTCCTTATAAACTGTGTTGTGCCTTCCTCCTCCCCAGAATGATTCTGGTGGCCCCCTGGTCTGCAACGGAGAGCTTCAGGGAGTTGTCTCCTGGGGCTATGGCTGTGCCCAGAAGAACAAGCCTGGTGTCTACACCAGGGTCTGCAATTTCGTGGACTGGATTCAGGAGACCATGGCTGCCAACAACTGAAGATCCCACCTGTTCCCCTGCCATCACTATGCTAATAAAGTGACACTGATCTGAAAGCCTATGTCTGTATCTGCTTCCCTGCCTGGCTCTGGGCAACACCCTCCAACCGAGGCCAGCCGGGTCTGGCTGGCCCTTATACCAAGTGCCCCACTTATCAAAGATGCTCCCTGGCATACTAGTTTAGCAGCAAATAAAAAGATGGAATCCAAAATCATAAGCAGGAGCGAGGGGAGGCTGTTTTCTAGAAGGAAATACATTTCCAAAAGGCTGTCAGAGGCTCCTTGACCTTGGCACTGGGATGCAGAGCTGGAGTGTGCCCGTGGGCACAATGTGCCGGGCCCTTTCCTCCCTCTACCTGTACCCAGACTGAACACACCTGGGGAAGCACCTGTGCATCCACCTTGGCCTCTTCTGAATCCCTCTGTCACGTGCACTTAGCCAGCGTGTGCTCCCCGATGGGCCCTACTTCCTGACAATCTGCCCATGTGTCTGGGGGGAAAAGAAGCTTCCCTGGGTCTCCATCCTTCAAGCTCCAGAGAAATTGGCCTTTTGTGCACCTCACCTGATGATACCAATATACATATACTGTACGGAGCTCTTATAGACATTTCATGGTTGTTTCACCCTCCCCTCTGCAGTGGATGTCATTTCTGTGGTACAGACAAGAAAGCAGAAGTTAGTTCACCCACATCCCTCAATGGTAGATCAGGGGTTCAACTTCTTATTTGCCTGGCCCCAAAGCCATGCTCTCGCTACCCAGCCTCACTGTCTCTCCCATGCTACTGTGGTTCATCATTTTAGACCTCTTCTGGGTTTTGTCTCAGTTGCTATGGTAACACTACAACTATCCTTAACAAGAGTCAGATTTCCCCAATCTCTAGCCTTTCCCACAATGAGCAGCAAGTTGCCCCACCCCTGCCCTGACACAGATCCGTTCATGGATTTCTTCACATGTGCTGCCCAGGAAACAGGTTGGAGGGTGGGGGCTGGGAACACGTGGAGGATTTCTTCTCTGGAAATGGCATGCCTTGATTTCAAGCATTTTGTGTGTATCTCGATAGGACACACCTCCAGCTACTCACTCTTTACTCACCCTAATGCCATGGTCACTTAGAACCTTTAACTTCTGGCCACAAAGGTGGAACAAGTAGTGACACCTCCATGTGAAGAATGTTTCCAACATGGAATTATTATCTGGTGCTAACATAAGCTGGACTCAGACGAGCAGCCTTTCTGTCTCAATGACAGAGCAGTTCTGAGGAAGACAGATGGTTTTGATAATTCTGCACCTACAGGTCTTTACTTGGTAACCTTGGCTTGTAAGCCCTAGATTTCTGAGATTCAGCATAATACCTCTGAGCACACAGCTGTACTATTTCCACCTCTTGAAACACACATTTCCTTGTTTTCTTCTTCCATGCCAACTTCCAGGGCCTTCTCCATCCTCTAATCCTTTCCACCTCACTGCTCACACAATGAAACACCCAGCAGAGGGTTAGAGGACGGTGATGGGAGATGTAGAGATGAAGTGGAAAATCCAATGAATCACTCGAGCACTGGGGCAATGAGTGAAGGACACTTGGATGAACTTACACACAGTCTATGAATGTGTTGAACAAACATGTAGGCATGTGTTAGTTCACAACAATTGGTTTTTAAGACTGTGCATTTGCAGAGACAGTGATGTCACTGTGGGGACTGCCTTGTAAGGACACCCCTTCTCCTCTGCTCATGCTCACAAGGACCCTGACCTGGTGAACCTCTCATTCCTGTCCTGACTCTGCCATGGGCACCAGGCTCCTTTGCTGGGTGACCATCTGTCTCCTGGGGGCAGATGAGTCTAAGAACACTAAGAACTCTGCATTTTATCTTTCCAGTGGTTATGCCAATCATTTATATTTCCTTTGTCTCCCCCCCCCCTCACCCCCCCACAGAACTCACAGCAGGTGGAGTTACCCAGCTCCCAGACATAAGGTCATAGAAAAGAATCAGGCCATGGCTTTGTGTTGCAATCCCATTTCTGGCTACCAAACCCTTTGCTGGTACCAGCAGACCCCAGGACAGGGCCTGGAGCTGCAGGTTCGCTTTGAGAATGAAGATGTAATGGATGATTCACAGCTGCCTAAGAATCGATTTTCTGCAGAGAGGCCCAAAAGAGCAGACTCCACTCTCAAGATGCAGCGTGCAGAGCTGGGCAACTCGGCTGTGTATTTCTGTGCCAGCAGCTTAGCCAAAGCATCACAGAGAAACTTCCTTTATGTGCACAAAGCATCAGGATTCTCCTCTCTCAGTCCCACTCACAGAAGCTCTGAACAGAGGCTTTACCATGTTCATCACACATGGGGAAGAAGTGGGTCTGCAGAGACAAGCTATGATTTATATGAAAGGAGGCCATGAATTATTTCCTGAAACATCAGAGCTCAAAAGCTTTGAAAATAATGATGACTTGGGAATTTGAAGCACTTTTTGGTGATGATTTAAGGCTGCAAAACTGAAAGTGACATGGATCATGGACTCAGCCCACAGGGCTAGGGATGGGTTGTTGTCTTATAAAAATAGGCAATCACCGACAATGTACAATAAACTTTAATAATAACCCAGGTGGTGATTCTAGGAGAGTAACAGGCTCTCGCTCTGTGGTTGTCTTTACCATCTGAATGATTTTAATTGATACCCTTCACTCTCTAGCCTCCTTTCTGCCTTTCTTAGCAAGTGTTCTGCGTCAAGGTCTCAATGCATAGTAATGTGTATGGAAAACATTTTTTTTTCCTGTTTTGTGGGAATTGTTGATAATAATGATGTTGACGGTGCTGATGGTTTCAATTATTTTATTCGGTCCTTTTCCTACTTCAAAGGAATACACACAAGTGGATATCCTGGCAACCAGTCCCAAATCTTAGCTTAAAACTAATTCTCCAGAGAAGTGTAACTCTTCAATGGAACCAGCCCAGCTCAACATTATATCCAGACCAGAGCCAAGCAGTTCAGGGTTGTTGAGGAGATTTCCAGCTGTCCGCCTTAGTATATCTAAACAGTTCCTTAATGCATTAAAATATTTCTTAGTAAAAACTTCTGAAGTGATCAGTTGGTCTTGATCCCATTATCGCATCTGACAGTACATTCATTGTGTTGAGGTCCATGCCCTGTACTCTCTCTTCTGCCTGGATTCTCTAAGACTAGAATTCATCCTGCAAATCTGGTTGGAACTATTTGGAAAGCAGCATACTGAGATTTTCCTGAAGGTATTATCACTGCTAGTCAGCCCCTGCTGGCTTCACTTCCTCCCTATCCAACTAAGACTGCAAGTCATGAAATATGTCCATTTACTCATTTCATATCTACTCATCTCCTCTGCCCATGTCTCCATCCAATTTACTTGTCTGACAAACTTCTGTCATTGTGGAGCACAACTATCCACTGTCTCCTTGCCAGAAGTTGTATGTGGTTGCTTTTCCAATCCAGTATGTCCCGGGGCATAATTATTAATCCCCTAATAACGTCTTCCTAGATTACCTTTGATCTCTTTAAACACAGGAAACAGTTGTTTTAGAGTCTGATAATTTTCACATTGGAGATCTCTGTGGAATTATTTTCATTGATATTCTTTTTCTGCTGCTTCTGGGTCATGATGTTTGTGCTTTCATGGTGTTTGTATTTTTTCTTATTAATCTGATTATCATTGACTTTGTGCCAGACACTGGATTTTTATATGTAATGTTTTTGTCTACGATAAATGGATCTTTCTCCAAAGAGAATTTTATCTTGCTTTTGCCCATTTCAGGGAGTATAAGTAAGCGGGGGCTGCCTCGATTAGTCCTTGAAGCCTGAGGTGTCCTGGGTCAGCCAGAGCACACATTTACCTCTAGATCACGTGTACATTGAGTTTGTCAGTGTTCCTTTTTTGGTACATTCTGGTCTTTGACCTTTGACTGTCCTGTGAGTCAGCTCCAGGAGCACCGAGTTGAGGTAGGCCAATGCCTCTAAGGGCAAAGGGATGGCTGTGCCCTTTCCCTATACACCTTCTCCAAGATACCAGCCCTCAATATATTTTTAGGACATTAATGAATTAAAGGTTTTGATGTTATTTTATACAACTATTTAGATAATAAAAAAGGGTAGTTTGAATGTTCTCAACTGTAATTACCAGGATTAAGGTCAAAAGAATTTTGTTTGGAATTAAAAAAAATAATGTCAGATTCTTAGTCTGTCATTTCTTTTATATATAACTTAAATGACATAGAGATTTATATTTCAAATTTAATTTCAACCAAAATAAAAGAAAAAAACGTAAAGGATATGTGTTCATAAGCAAATTGAGGGAGTTATTTGTTTTTGTCATTTTATTATTAGATTTTTTTATGACTTGTTTTACTTTTACTCATAACCTCTGACATTCCATTGGACCATATGACTAGATGAAAAATAAAATAGGGATTGAATATTTAGACTTGGTCAGAAAATAAAGATCAGACTTGGAATTCATTTAATGCTGTTGCAACACATTTGTGCTTTTTAAATAAGTATGTCCAAAGATAAGTGGTTGCAATTGGGAAAAGTAATTGATATATAGCTAATTGTATTTCCCTCTAAAACTCAGTCTTGTGGGAAACACTTTATTCCACATTTCCCATTTTGGGGGACTTCTCTAAAGTAATCGTCCTGTTCCAATTTTCTTATTTCTTGTTGAATCTTTTCTATGGAAAGGCAAAGACATTCCTTTATTTAATCTCTTCATCTTACTTTAGTCTCTATCTTCTTGTTTTCTCTCTGGCTACCCAGTGAAGACACCTATTCTTTGGTGTTTTCTCAACCTGTGCTAAGATTATTGGGCAACTTTCTTTTCTTATAGGGTTCACCTGTAGTTTGGAGGGGAGAAAAATGAGTTAAATTCAGATTCAGTACAGTGCTAGCCAGTCCACTCAGATTCACAGCAGAGCCCTGTTACTTACCAATATTAAAACTGACATTATTATCCACACATGTCTGACTCCAATGTGCAAATTTCACGTGTTTCCATGTTAGACCATAGTCATACAATTTTATTTATTAATCCTCTAACACCAACATATCATAATACCTTATATTCCCTTTACTCCATGAAACAAAGCACCCCTCCCCCTCAGGTCCTGTCAAGAGAGCATGTTTGTGCTGTTTCTGCCCACTGGCCACTAGGAGGCACTGTGGCTTTGTTGTCATCTAGAGTCTAGGGAGGTTCTCTGGAGGAAGAGGATTGAGGGAAACCCTGGGGTGCGCCTTAGACTTAGGGAGTTGCAGATGTCTTGAATGGTGATGAGAATGAAGACATCAGAGACCAGCCCTTCTAGCTTTATGGTTGTGGAGATGAGTTTTGCTCTGAATTGAGCTCTGCATGGCAGGTGTGCTTTCATTGGGCATTCCTCCAAGTTTGCTTAATTTGTGCAGCACAGGGAGCTGGTTGGTGAAGCTTGCATGTTCTGGGAAAAGCAGACATGCAGTTTGAGTGTCAGAGAAGCCGTAGTGAGTCTGGCCCCAACCAGTCCAGGATAGTCCACCTGTTGTTCCGCAGAGGGTAAGTAGGGAGAAATGATGGTGTTAACCTTGACCACATCAGAGGGACCCTGGCCCCAGGGAGCTGACCATAAAAGTGATACCACCAGCAAAAGCACTTATCACACAAGGACTGGGATGCACTAGAATAACAGAATTTCTCCTGTTGCTGTTAGCATGAAGATGGCACTGTGTACTTCTGAATTTAACAGTCACCCTATGCTGCCATATGTTTCTTGGAAGCTTATGAGGTAGACATAGTTTTTTCTTGGGCTTCCTTTGGCCAGATTCCAAGTTCTTTCTGTATGATTATACACCTGTTTTCACTCTGTATCATGTATTATATCTAATTTCTGCTTCTTTCACCATGGGGACTGAGTCCTATGGATACTGTAATGTATTCGATTCCTATTGCTGCTCTAACAAATCACCAAAAAATTTTTGGCTTAAAACAACACAAATGCATTATCTTACAATTCCAAAGATCAGAAGTCCAACCTGGATCTAACTGGATTAACATAAAGGTATTGGCAGTGCTGCATTCCTTCTGGACAATCTGTTTCCTTGCCCTTTTTAGCTTCTGGAGGTCAACCACAGTCCTTGGCTCATAGCACCTTCCATCTTCAAAGCCTACAATGACCAGTTGAGTCTTTTCTCATGCTACTCCAACTCTTTTTCCTCCTTCTTCCATATTTTAAGACCCTTGTGATTACATGGGGACAACCTGGGAAATACAGAATAACCTTTCTATACTAAAGTGAGCTGATTTGCCACCTTCGTTCCATTCGGAACCTAAATTCCCACTTGTTAACATAACATATCCACAATGCCTGGGATTAGACATGGACATCCATGGGGAGCCATCATTCTGCCTCCCCCACCTAGGTACCTAGTACAGGAAAGGAATAATGATCGTTTTTGAAAACAGAATAATGACCACAGTTTTATGTTTTGGGTCCAACAGAAATCAAGGAGATAGACCCAACAAGGGAAACAGGTCTCTCAGGTCATACTATCTAGCCTGCAAACTATCTGCTTTTTTTTTTAATTGGCCTGTGCTCCTCAGTTCAGGAGCCTCAGCAGTATGTCTCTGTGCTAACCACAAAATAGGGACTTAAACTGGTCCTTCTTCTTGGTTAACATGCAAGTTAATTGACATAATTTTAGACAAACTCAAAAAACAGCTTTCTTTCAGCTCTCCATAACTCCCACCATGAGAGGAAGTGGGTTTATGGCATCCTCCCCTTTTACAGGGAAAAGGCCGAATGTTAATGATGGAAAACTTTGAACTCTTCTAGGAATAAGAATGAGATTTGAATCAACTGTAGAGCACTTTATTTGCAAATCTTCAAGAACAAGAAAACCCTCTGCTTATTTTCTGAAGGGGAGGGGCTTGAGAAATGTAGATTATATGCTATGGGCTTTGAGAATTTAATAGAACTCAAAGACAAATAAATTCAGAGAGTTCTTTCACTGCAAATAAGAGGGCTCAAATTCAGTTCTCAGGGCATCAGTTCAGCCCCTGAAGCCCTAACAATGCAGGTGACAATCCTGTTTTTCATGGAGGACTTACAGTCCACCTCCTAACCAACTGATGGATGATTCTGAGTGTGTGTCTGTGACCAGTGAGAGGGATGTGAGTTTGAGAGCAGCTGGCTTGCAATGAGACAATGAATTCCTCTTTAAATACTTGGAGTTGGAGGTTCAAATGGAAATAGTTGGCAGGCTTTATATAAAATGTATTATAGAAAAGGTATTATCAGTTGATAATATCTTCAGGGAACCTCTAAATGCATAACTCTGTACTCCAGGTTAATTATAATTAAGGCCTGTCAGATTCATTTCCCAGAGATGCAGCTTTTTTCTCTGAAGGGAGTTCCCGACTTGGAGGTGGGGGAGGGGTGGATCACTCAGTGATGTTATTGATAGAGCATCTTGTAGAGATAAAATGTGCCAAAATGCGCTTCTCTGCTCATGCTCACAAGGGGCCTGGGCTGGGCTATTCCACATCTGCTACACTTCGGCATGGGAACATGGACCCTCTGCCGGGTGGACCTTTGGCTCCTGGGAGTAGATGAGTCTGCAAAATATTTAGCATCCTCATGCTACACTTCCCTACTCCAATATTTTCATTTTGTCCTCAAATTCTGTCCTCTTTCACAGAGCTCACAGAGGCTGGAGTCTCCCAGACACCCAGGAACAAGGTGACAAAGATGAGACAAGAAATAACTCTGAGTCGTGAGCCAATTTCAGGCCATGCCGACCTTTGCTGGTCCAGACAGACCTTGGTGCAGGGCCTGGAGTTCCTGATTTGCTTCAGCAATCAAGCTTCTATACAGGACACAAGGATGTCCAAGGACCGATTCTTAGCTCAGAGGCCTAATAAGTCATTCTTCCCTCTAAAGGTCCAGCCCACAAAACCTGGAACTCAGCCGTTTACCTCTGCCAGCAGCTTAGCCACAGAGCAGCAGAGTCACCCCTCCCTGTGCAGAAATCCTCCTGCTTTCCCTTCTCATTCTAGCCCCAAGGGGTCCTGAGTAAAAGTCTTCCTTGTGTCTCTCTCACCAAGAGAAATGTGTGGGTTTGGGGCTTAACAAGAAAAGAAGTGATAAGGTATCAACCTAGAAAACCCTGTATAGAAAACAACATAGGAAATGGGCTTCAGAAATTCCTCAAAAATACTCTGTGGGCTCAAAACTGACCAGGTAAGATAAACCTTAATTAGCCACACTGTGGATTTTCCCGCATTCCTGCACTGGCCTCCATCAGAATGGCAGGAGCTCCTGGTAATGGCTTCACAGCCCTCCATTCTCTTCTCCCTCCAGGCTGTAACAGAATCCATTCCCCCTCACCCCTAACACAAGTGTTCCTGGGTTCTTTCATATAGCCAACTTCCACTTGCGATTGTCTTATTCTTAGCCATTCATGGGCCCTGTCCTTAAAGATGAAAACAGAGTAAAATTTTACTGTGTTTATACCACAAGATATAATTAGATGTATTATGTCTGGTATTAGTGCATTTTTTGTTCTCCTGGATCCTCCCTGCTGCTTCCTGATTACACCCCATTTTCCTGCTTCAATACCCAGCTCTTCACACACATGGTATTTGCATAGTACCCTTTGTTCTTGCATTTAGTTCTTTACTCTCAGGTCTCTCATTTACTTTTTCTTCCCACTACTGACACTGTCATCATTGGTGATGTCATCATTATGTAGACAATTTATTCATGGATTGGCTTCTCAGTTTCTTGATCTCCTCACTTTTGATAATTTTTTACCTCCAACCTTCTCCAAGTGCACTTCCAAGTTTCTAGACCATGGTGTGAACAACAAATAAGCTCCTTACAAAATTTCCATTTCTATAATTCCATAATCCTACCCTTTCTTTCTATCTCACTACAACCTCCTCCTCCTAGGATGCTTATATCCACACACCCAAATGCTTTTAAACTCTCATGTCTTAATTTTCACAATGTCAAAACCAGGTTCAAGGTTTAATACTACAATGTCAACCCTGGTTAAACCCAGCTCCCTCTTCCAAGGCCATCGGTTTATGTCCCTTCAAAATGAGTGTGGCAGTCAATCAAAATGCTTCTCAGAGGGTTCTGGTTAAGAGCCCCAAATCAGTGAGAAATTACTTAGACTTTGTATGTCTGTGAGCTAGGGATTGCCTTCAGAGTAGTATAAAGATCTTGAGATTTAGAAAGTACTTTATTTGTGTCCAGAATTTGCAGTGTTGATGGCCCACACACAGGGAAATGTCTAGCAGGCAGTAGGCATGTGATATAGCAGAGAAGAAAGAATGGTAGAAGCACAGGGTGTGAGAGGTGACAATTGATGAATGTTTTGGAGAGTTTGAATGAGCCAATCACATCCAAGAACAGATATGCCCTATTCCAGTCAGTCTTCTGAAGAGAATTAATGTTCACTTCTGGAGGAGGTCCTATGAGCAGTGACAAAGAGAATTGTCACTGACAAGCCACTCTCCTCTTGTGGAGACCAAAGGAACCAGCACCCCTGCCCCTCTGTTCATGTTCCTAAGGCATCATCTGGGTGAAGCCTCCTAGTGCAACTCCCTGCCATGACCTCCTGGCACCTCTATTGTATGGCCCTTTGTCTCATGAAAGTAGGAGGGTTCTCAGAAATAAAGAATTTGCAGTTTTGGATATTCCCAGTTCTGATTCCATTTATGTTCCTTATCCTGTTCACAAACTCTGTCCACTTCCACAGGGCTCTCAGATGCTGTAGTCACCCAGACATACAGGAGCATGGTGACAAAGAAGGGATAAGAAGTGACCCTGAGTTGTGAGCCAATTTCAGGAGATACCTACCTTTACTGGTACAGACAGACCTTGCTGCAGGGACCTCAGATGCTGATTTACTTTGGCAATCAACCTTCTCTTGACAAGAAAGGGATGACCAATGACCGATTCTCAGCTCAGATGCCCAACCAATTATTCTTCACTCTAAAAATCCTGTTCACAGAACCCGGGGACTCCGGCATGTACCTCTATAACAGCAGCTTGGCCACAATGCTTCAGAGTCATGCCCTCCCTATGCAGAAACCTTCCTGTTTCCCCGTCTCACTATAGCCTCCAGATGTTCAGAGTAAAAATCTTCTGTGCTCCTCCCTGATCAAGAGAATGCATGTGTTTGTGGATGTCAAGAACAGAAGTAATAACGTATCCACCTAGAAAACCCTACATAGGAAGTAATGTAGGAAATAGGCTTCAACTTTGCTCACAAATTGTCTGTGGGCTCACAACTCATCACACAGGTAAGATATACCTTAATTATCCACATTGTGGATTTTCCTGCATTTCCTGCATTCATCCATCTGAATGGTAGAAGTTCTGTGTAATGGCTCCTCAGCACTCCATTGTCTTCTCACTCTCAGCTATTAACAGACTTTCCTCCAAAAGGATTCTAAGATCTGTCATATAGTCAACAGACGCAGTCATTGACTTATATTTTGCTATTCAGGGGCCCTGATCTTAAAGGTGGAAATAGTAAAGAATAAAATTGTACTGTGTTTACACCAAGAGATAATCTTCTTTGATGTCTGATATCAGTGCACTTTTTACCCTCCAGGGTCCTCCCTATAGTTTACAGACCATTATCTTCCTCCTGCCTTAATACCCAGCTCTTCACACACACACACACACACACACACACACACACACACACACACACACACACACACAGCATTAGAATATTACCCTTTGTTCTTACACTTACTTCTTTACCATCAGGTCTCTCCTCATTCACTTCTCCTCACTACCAATCCTGCCATTATCGGTGACTTCTTCGTCACATGGGCAATTTATACATGTTGGGTTCCTCAGCTTCTTGACCTCCTCACTTTCAGTAATTTTCTACATCCAGAGTTTTCCTGATGCATTTCCATGATTCCAGACCATGAAATAAATAACAAATAAGCTCCCTCCAAAATTTCTATTTCAATCATCTCATGCTCCTACTTATTCTTCCTTTCATTTTATCTGAGGAAAGCAGCACCCTTCCTCCTCTGATTATTCTAGCCACTGATCCTTAGTCCACATACCCAACTGCTTTTAAACTCCTGTGTTCTTCTTTCTCGCATTGTCTAAACCAGTTTCAGGGTTTAAGACCTTAATGTCAACCCTGGTTAAATCCAATTCCCTCTGCCCAGGGCATCTGTTTGTGTCCCTTCATAATGAACATGGTGGCCAATCAAAATCCTCCCAGGATGAATCTGGATAAAAGCCCCAATTCAATAAAAAATTATTTAGACTTGTGTGTCTGGAAGATAGGGATTGCCTTCAGAGGAGTATGAAGGACTTGAGATTTAGAAAGTACTTTATTTGTGTCCAGAATTTGCAGTGTTGATGGCCCACATCCAATGAAATATCTAGCAGACAGTAGGCATGTGATATAGCAGAGAAGAAAGAATGGTAGAAGCACAGGGTGTGAGAGGTGACAATTGATGAATGTTTTGGAGAGTTTGAATGAGCCAATCACATCCCAGAATAGATATGCCCTATTCCAGTCACTCTTCTTAAGAAGACTAATGTTCACTTCTGGAGGAGGTCCTATGAGCAGTGACAGAGAGTATTGTCACTGACTAGCCACTCTCCACCTGGTGGAGACCAGAGGAACTAGAACCCCTGCCCCTCTGTTGGTGTCCATAAGTAATCATCTGGGTGAAGCCTCCTGCTATCCCCCCCTGCCATGGCCACCTGGCTCCTGTGCTGTGTGACCCTTGGCCTCATGTTAGTAGGTAAGTCCCTAGAAATAAAGCATCTGCCTTTTTGGATATTTCCAGTTTTTATTCCATTTATGTTTCTTATCCTGTTCCCAAACTCTGTCCACCACTTCCACAGAGCATGCAGATGCTGGAGTTGCCCAGACACCCAGACACAAGGTGACAAAGATTGGACAAGAAGTAACACTGAACTGTGAGCCAATTTCAGGCCACAATGACCTTTACTGGTACAGACAGACTTCATTAGAGGGACTGAAGTTTCTAATTTCTTTCCGTAATCAAGCTCCTCTTGACAAGACAGGGATGCCCAATGATCGATTCTCAGCTAAGATGCCTAATGGATCATTCTCCACTCTGAAGATCCAGCCCACAGAACCCGGGGACTCAGCCATGTACCTCTGTGCCAGCAGCTTAGCCACAGCACTGCAAAGTCATGCCCTTCCTGTGCAGAAACCCATCTGGTTCCCTTTCTCACCACAGCCTTCAGTCGTTCTGAGTGTAAAAGTCTTCCCTGCAACTCTCTCACCAAGAGAAATGTATGGTTGTGGGGCATGGCAATAAAGGAAATAACAAGGTATCAATATATATTTTAAAAATCACTACATAGGAAATAACGTAGGAAATGTACTATAAGGAGGCTCAAAACTCACCACACCTATAAGATAAATCTTTATTACCCACACTGTGGATTTTCCTGTGTTCCTGCCTTGGTCTCCCCATCTGAATGTTAGGAGCACCCGATAATGGCCCCTCAGCCCTCCATTCTTTTCTCCCTGTTAATAGAATTTCCCACAAGTTTTCTAGAATTCTGTCATATAGACAATACCACTTGTCATTCTTCCACCTTTTGCCATTCAGGGGCCCTGACCTTTAAGGTGGAAACAGTAACATGTCCTCTGTGTTTATGCCATGAGTTATATTGAACATAATACATCTGATTTTAGTGCATTCTTTGTCCCCCTGGCTCCTCCCTGCTGTGTCGACCATTCTCCTCTCCCCTGCTTTAATACTCAGCTCCTCACACACATGGCATGAGAACATTACCATTTGTTGCTGCACTGACTTCCTTACCATCAGATGTCTCCTCAATCACTTCCTCTCCTCACTACTAACCCTGCCATCATAGGTGACATCATCATGACATAGACAATTTATACATGAGTTTGGCTTCTCAGTTTCTTGACCTCCTCAATTTTGATGATCTTTTGATGTCTCCAATCCTTTTCAGATGCACTTTGATGATTCCAGGCCACAGAATAAATAACAAATAAAACTTTCCAGCCCTAGTTGGTTTAGCTCAGTGGATAGAGCATTGGCGTGTGGACTGAAGAGTCCTGGGTATGATTTTGGTCAAGGGCACATGCTCAGGTTGCAGGCCCTATCCCCAGTAGGGGACATGCAGGAGGCAACCAATCAATGATTCTCTCTCATCATTGACATTTCTATCTTTCTCTCTCTCTCCCTTCCTCTCTGAAGTCAATAAAAAATATTTAAAAATAAAATAAAATTTTTCAAATTTTATATTTCAAACACTCCATTATCCTACTCTATTTTTCTTTTTTTTTTCCCACCTCACTAGCTCAGCACCATTCCTCTTGTGATTCTTTTAGTCACTGACCTTCAGGGCACTTACCCAACAGCTTATAAGCTTTTATGTTCTTTTTTTAAATTTCAGAGAGGAAGGGAGAGGAACATCAATGATGGGAGAGAACCATCAATCAGCTACCTCCTGCATGCCCCCTACTAGGGATCGAGCCCGCAATTTGGGCATGTGCCCTGATCTGGAATCAAACAGTGACCTCCTGGTTCATAGGTTTATGCTCAATGACTGAGCCACACCAGCCAGACTAAACTCCTACGTTCTTTATTCTCACATTGTCTAAACGAGGTACAAGGTTTTAAGACCATAATGCCAACCCTGGTTAAATCCCGTTCCTTCAAGGCACTATGGATGGCAAAAGGGCAGTTCCTGAAACAGCCAACGGCATTTTTGTAATGATCACAACACAGCCATATCACTGAGAGAATTCTCTGATCTGATACTCATTGACAGGTATTCTATTGGGCCACCAGGTGTGCACAGGGAAGTGTATAGGTCAAAAGGATACTCTGCTTACATTTAAAGAATTGATTTCCTCTAACCTGGTGGCCTGGTGGTGTCTTTTTATTCAATATCAGAACCTTTGTAACCAAACAATTATTAAATAATGAAGCTCAAAAAATATGATATGATCCCACTTATGCAAAAACACTAATATGAATAAAGAAAGAAGGCAAACAGAGATGAATTCATCTCTACTGGTATGTAGGACTTTTCATATATTTTGTCAAATTTTAGAAATTACAAGATAATGCATAGAGGATGTTTCTTCTTTTATAAAAACAAAACATATGTCTTACACATATGCCATTTTTTATTATAAATTCATATGAGCCAGGACAAATCTATGAATATTTACAGATCAAGTTCTTCTACTGGTAATTCAACAAAGTGGCATTGGAAGGAGGACAGGGTGTGATGCGTACCTTTGTGTTATATATAAATTTGTCTCATTTATTACCAAGGTAACTTGTAAACTATTACTTCCCAAAATTCTTTCAGGGCATAGGAATTCTCTTTTAAAGGAAAATTCTCAGATATAATGAAAAGAAATGTGCAAAAGAGGAACAGTATAGGGTGATAAAGGCCAGAGAAACAACTGGCATTTCTCACCAGAAAAGGCCCATGTGCTGGGGCCACATCCAGGACAGTTCTTCAGTGGATCTTCTGTAGAGAATTCATGTTCACCTTTAAGAGGAGGGCCTGTGAGTAGTGACAGAGCACAATGTCACTGCCAAGCCACTCTCCCCTCTGTTCATGCCCACAAGGGCCCTCTCTGGGGAAGCCTCCGCCTGCCCCACCCAGCCATGGCCGACAGGCTCCTCAGCTGTATCACCCTTTGTCTCCTGGGAGTAGGTGAGTCCCCAGAAATAAGTATTCTGCATTTTTAAAATATTCCCAATTCTGATTCCTTTTATGTTCCTTATCTTGTTCCCAAACTCTGTCCACTTCCTCAGGGCTCTTAGATGCTGGAGTCACCCAGACACCCAGCCACAAGGTGACAAAGATTGGACAAGAAGTAATCCTGAGCTGTAAACCAATTTCTGGCCATGACAGCCTTTACTGGTACAGACAGACCTCACTACAGGGACTGAAGTTTCTAACTTATTTCCTTAATCAAGCTCCTATTGATGAGACAGGGATGTCCAAGGATCGATTCTCAGCTAAGATGCCTAATGGATCATTCTCCACTCTGAAGATCCAGCCCACAGAAGCCGGGGACTCAGCCGTGTGCCTCTGTGCCAGCAGCTTAGCCACAGCGCTGCAGAGTCATCTCCTCCCAGTGCAGAAACCCTCCTGCTTCCCCTTCTCACCCCTTCTCAGCCATCCTCAGCGGTCTTTCCAGACTCAACTGTGTCAGAGCACGGGCCTGGCTTTGGTGTTCTTCCTCTCCCTATGGAAGACAAGAACTGTGTGAAAGGGCCATTATCTAGGCTGGATTATCTCAGTTCATGATTAGTGGTTGTGCCTTTTCCTTCATTATCAGAATGGTTAAATGGTACCATGGCTATATCCTCAGATCTGCTCAGACCTTTCCAATTTCTTCTAAACCCCTCTCATGGTAACTTTTCCATAAATGTGCTCCTATTTGTAACAAAACACCTTCCCCCCCCACATTTTCAGAGGTCTTCTTTTTGAAAAACTTATTATTTGAAAATAGTTGCAGATTCATAGGAAGTTGCTAAGTAAACAAAGGAATCCAGTATACCCTTCATCCAGTTTCCACCAATGGTTGCATCTCCATAATTATCTACATAATAAAAGCTCAGCTACCATTTTGGCTGAACAACAGAATGACCAATCACTATGATGTGCATTGACTACCAGGGGCAGACACTCAATGCAGGAGCTGCCCCCTGGTGGTCAGTGCGCTCCCACAGCTGGAGTGCTGCTCAGCCAGAAGCCTGGTTCATGGCTGGTGAGCCTCCACAGCAGCACTAAGGAGCTGTGAGCCAAGCAGTAAAGAGCGAGCAGGTGGATGGTTTGGAGTGAGGGGTCCCAGATTAAGAGAGGGTGCATGCCAGGCTGAGGAACAACACCCCCACCCCCACCCCCCTGCATGATTTCATGCATTGGGCCTCTAATACTAAAATATTAAGACCAGGAAATTGACATTGGCACTAAGTGTGCAAGCAGTTCTAAGTAATTTTTTTTATTGTTGACAGTATTACAGATATCTCCTTTCCCCCCCCCACCTCTGCCTCCCTCTACCCAGCCCCCTCCTACCCCTGCACCCCAGGCATTCGTCACATTATTGTCTGTATCCATGGCTATGCATATATGTTTTTTGGTTGATCTTTTTTCAGTCCTCCCCACCTCCCTCCCCTCTGAGATCTGACAATTCTAAGTCATTGAATATATTCTTATTTTTTAAGGAAACTACCCAATTATTTTCCAGCATGACTGTGCCATTTTACATTCCTAGACATTCACTTTTAATACCAGTAATTTCAACTTGCATGTAACATTTCACTTTTTTCATTTCCAAAACACACATGCAAATAACTAGAAGAATAGAAACTTGGTAGATCCAGGTACACTTTTCTTTGGATGTGTTTTAACTCTTCCTAAATATTTGAATTCTTTCTATCCCTTATCTAACTGGAAGTCTGCCTGTTCAATGCAAGCCATCACTGGCCACTGCTGTCTGAACACCACGTCACCTGTCCTAGAAAGCCACCTGGTTCATCAAGATAGCATCCAAGGTACACCTTAATTAATTCACATAATTAAACAAAAACATGTATAGGGCATCTGTTACGTTTCAGACACATTTCAAGGCCTTACATTTTGTTCTAAAAGCATAAAAATTATTGACCCGGCCACCAGAACCAGGAAAGTAAGTTGCATTCTTTACTTTGGTCAACTTTTTTTGTGAACATATGAGAAGATACCTATTTAAATGTAGAAACAGGTCAAGGTTGTTGGCAACTTATTGGCATTGGTTTTTCATCACCCTCAAAGGATAAACTTGTTCAGAGAAACTTTGCTCTTCCTTCTATGCTTCTTCTTCCCTAGAGGGCGCTCCTGAGACAATAGGCATTGGCTGGTATGGTGATGTCATTGCCAGGACACACCTTATGGCGCCAAGGGGACACAGATTTGCTCTCATTTTTGCTCATACTTACAAGTTCTGTCATCGGGAAAAGTTCTTACTTTTATTTGGATCCTGCCATGGTGTGCAGGCTTCTCAGTTTAGTGTCCCTTTGTCTCCTGGGAGCAAGTAAGTCCTTGCACGTTTGAATATCTCCACTTTGCCTTTGCCCAGTCCACTCTTGTCATGTGTTCTATGTTGCTGTCTTTTCCCACAGGACACACATCGGCTGGAGTCACTCAGTTTCCCAGCCACAGGGTTATAGGGAAGGAACAAGCTGTGACTCTGAGATGCGACCCAATTTCTGGACATGAGACTCTTATGGTACCAACATGCCATAGGGAAAGCAATGACATTTCTGGTCCCCGTCCTGCGAGAGTATGTACAGGACAAATCAGGGATGCCTGCCGGTCGGTTCTCAGTGGAGAGGACCAAAGGGACATTTTCCACCCTGAAGGTCCAGCCTGCATGGCCAGAGGGCTCTGGAGTTTATTTCTGTGCCAGCAGCCTCAACCCAGTGCTTCAGGGTCAGGCCCTTCCTGTGCAAAACCGCAACCTCTCCCCACCCTCAGCAGAAGTCTTCCCCTGAGCAGAGGAGAGGAGAGGAAGAACCAGAATTAAGTCTTGAAATACAAGAATATTTGTGATACATTTGTGATCTGAGGCATGTCTGGGGCTCCTCACACAGACCTCAGACTATCATTTCTGTTTCTTAAGTGTGTATGTGTTACCCTGGTGTAATTCTTGTCCAACTCGCTGTTCTGATCTGAAAGAAATTGTGACTCTGTGGCCATATTGTCATATTCCTGCTTATCATAATTTAAATGTCTCCCTAGTGAAATAAAAATAGTGAATCAAATCTCATTTATTGCTGGTTTTTAGGCTGCTCCCTAATAGTGCTGGCAATGGCGTTAAGTTTAGGTTACATTTGTCCAGCACAAATCCATTTCCAAATACTTTTTTAAAATCTCAGATTTGAGTGGAATAGCCAGGTCACTGACTACAGATTAAAGCTAATTTTCCTTTCTCCATGGGGTCTGATTTTTTAATGAAAGAAAACATGGGTTAGCATGATATGTAAATATGTGTCAGCCAAAATTTAAGAGGTCAATTCCAGTTGTCAAAATAGGGCTGTGCTATTTTTATGAGGCTTGGCAGTACCCTGGTGTTCTGCTTGGTCTGAGGGATATGGATCTAGTAGGAGCAGAACAATGTCACCTCAGTAAAAAATGTTTAAACCCTCTTATGTCTCACCTGATTGCTCAGAACTTTGGCCAATGCAGGAAGGCTATTCTAGAAACTTTTCTACTGGCCACAAGGAGGCATTATGGTGTCACCATAGCCAAAAGTTGTAGAGGATTTCCTTGATATGCTCTGAAAAATGGATAAAGATAGAGGAATTCCAGAGCTTGATTTCTACATTAAGGTGGGGCTGGTTGGCAGATATCTTTCATTCATCAATGACGTGGATAATAAAGACATTATCTCAATAGGTTTATCAGCTAGACTGGAGCAAAAGCTATTCATGTGTTGAGGAACCTCTGAACTGCTTTTAGGATGTAAGTAAGGAGGAATGAGATGGAGACGGATGAACATGGGGCAGATTTTGGAAGCAGGACAGATAAGAAAACATCACATTTGCCTCATACCTGACCCAGCCAAGCCCAGGCCCTTGCCAAGTAGGAAGCTGTGCATAATATCACAAGAAGGGACCCTTTTTGGTGATGTCAACATCAGCACTGCCATCACAGGTAGACCGACCTATCAGAGACCATGGACTCTCAGAGCTCCCACCTCTCAACCCAGAGATCAGAGTGTGGAACAGACAGATGCCCCATTCCTGTTCTGGCCCTGCCATGGGTCCCAGGCTTCTCCACTGTGTGGCCCTTTGTCTCCTTGGAGTAGGTGAGTCCTGGTCAGAAGCACAGCTTTTATTAAAGCTATGATGTCCTCAGTTTTGTGCCTTTCTTTTATGGCAGCAACATGAGTTTCCCTCTTGTCTCTAAATGTTTCTTCTTTTTCTGCAGGTTACATGGGTGCCATGGTCACCCAGAACCCAAGATACCAGGTTACCAGGATGGGAAAACCAGTGACCCTGAGTTGCTCTCAGGACCTAAATCATGATGTCATGTACTGGTACCAACAGAAGCTGAACCGAGCCCCAAAGCTGCTGTTCTACTACTATGATCAGCAATTTAACAATGAAACAGACACCTCGGACAACTTCCAACCCAGCCGGCCTAATACTTCCTTCTGTTCTCTGGATATCCGCTCACCGGGCTTTCGGGACTCCGCAGTGTATCTCTGTGCCAGCAGCAAGTACACAGAGCTAGAGCGTCACCTCCTCTCTGCTCATAAACCTGTTTCCAAATCCAAGAGCCCTCTCTAGACACCCTCCCGCCACACACACACACACACACACACACACAGCAGCAATAGGAAGTGGGTTTATGGCTGTCATTATCTCCTTTGCAGTTGGAAGTTGGGCCTAAACCTACAAAAACCATTGACAGTTAAACCAAGAGTGGAAAGGTGGTTATCCTCACCTGACATTCAGTTTGTGGTGTTTTCCCAGAATCACTTTAATCACCCATTCTGTTCTCTTCAGTAGAAAAATAGTGACATTGTTATTCTTGTTGTTTTTTAATCTAAGTTGGGGACTTAGCAATATGTTAAAGGGCAGGCCCAGGCAGAAAGTAGACCCCTCCCGTGAATCCTCTCCCTAAGGAGAAGAATGTGCCCTCATAGGCATGTCCAGACCATCTCACAGGTTTCTTATCAAGTAAGGAGAATTAGAACTGCTGAGAACTTGTTCCAGATTGAGAGACATGTATTGCCTGGGGCATGCATTATTCATAACACGTCTAACTATTTTGCCTGATGTAAATCTATGACTATTTAAGTGGCACAGATAGGACTCATATCAAAAGCTACATGTGGGGCCTTGTAAGATATATTAAAATTACAGATACATTAAAATTACTAGAGTTTGCTCTATATGCATTAAGTAAGGTCCTCCAAGAATTAGATGCCAAGCCTGGGTTAGAAAATGCCTATGAGAGAAAATGGGAAGGAAGCTGAGGAGGCTGAGAGAACCATCAGACCAAGATGCAAATCTGACCCTCATGAGGAGAGAGGGAAGGAGAAAGGGAGGGAAAAAAACAAGGCCTGGCTGGTGTGGCTCAGTGATAGAGCACTGACCTATGAACCAGGAAGTTATGATTCAATTCCTGGTCAGGGCATGGCCCCAATTGTGGGCTGGATCCCCAGTAGGGGGCATGCAGGAGGTAGCCGATCAAAGATTCTCTCTCATCACTGATGTTTCTATCTCTCTCTCCGTCTCCTTTCTTCTCTGAAATTAATTAAAACATAATTAAAAATAAAAAAAGAAAAGAATGGAGCAATGAAGGAAGAAGAGGAGGACATAGGTTGCAGTATAATTGTAAGAAAAGGTCAGTAAGGCCTGCCAGGTCCTTAAGTCCAAGTCAAGCACGCCTGTGGCCTGCCTCTCTCCACGGACAGAACTCTGCACCCCATCTCCAGAGTGAAGGGCAGGGATAGTGGCCCACTTCTCTGAGAGTGATTCCCTGCTCTCTCTGAGTGGGTGCTAGGGTGGGTGGGGGGGCGGTCACATCTTCATAGAAAGACTATTAGGTTCTATGAAGTGATCACGTCACAGAGTAGCTGCTTACGGGGGACAAGAAAGCCTAAGAGGCAGACACCTGACTCTCTGTTCGTGTCCTCATTCTGCCATGCGCACCACGGCCATCTGCTCCATGGTCCTCTGTCTCCTGGGTGTAGGTCAGTCCCTGTTCTGAAATTGTCAGCTCCCTGTTCTAAGCCTCCGTCCACGTCATCAGAGTTGCTCACGGGCTAAGTCTCCAATTTCTGTCTGCTTTCTTCACAGGCTCCGTTGTCGCAGAAGTCACCCAGACTGCAGGACACCTGATCGAAGGGAAAGGACAGAATGTGAAAATGTATTGTGTCCCCCAAAAGGGGCACCATTATGTTTTCTGGTATCCACAGATCCTGAAGAAAGAGTTCAAGTTCTTGGTTTCCTTTCAGTACAAAAACGTCCTTGAAGCAGAGATGCCCAAGGAGAGATTTTCAGCTGAGTGTCCCCAGAACTCAGCCTGTATCCTGGAGATCCACGGTACAGAGCTGCAGGACTCAGCCATGTATCTGTGTGCCAGCAGTGAACACACAGTGTTAAATATTAGCGAACCTTAGTGCACAAACTCATGCTGAGCCCAGCTCAGGAAGCTGGTGGTATACTAGGTTGAAAGGAAATAACAAAAGCTAACTAGAGCCAGCTTATGCCAAAGGGGAATTTGTTGCAAGGCTAAATGTGTATCTCATGGAACCAAAACGAGAACATAGAAATTTCTCGAGAACAAACTGGAAGGAAGTCCTAGAATCATCACAAGGCTAATTTGACAACACACTTGCTTTCCCACCCTGTTGGCCCCATACTCTTCCTTGTTATTAATAGTCTTCTCCCTTTCTTAGATCTCCTAGTGGGTAGAAGATCATAGATTCAGACGTCAGCCCTTCAGCCACATTGAGAAGGACCAACATGACTTTCTTTCATGCTAGATTAGAAATCTAGAAAACAAAACAAAACAAAAAAGATCCTGTTTACTGAAGAACATACTCTTGGAAAACTCACTTTTAGCCAAGAGGGTGGGTTATTTTGAACAACATAGCAGCTTGTGACCTGCCACTTTGACCTTATGGATCAAGGGTTTCAAAGAGAGGCATTCCCTAACTAGGGGCCAGGACACCCAATGGGTACCCATCACAAGTGGGGAATGAAGGATGATTAATACATTTGCAGGACACAGAGAACCTAGGAAAAAAGAAGGAATTAGAGTGGCAATTACTAGTAAATCCTCAGTTTTTAGAATAATGTCAGACCAAATAGAGACTCTGGTGAATTTCTTTTTAAGGAGTTAAATCCGGGTAATGCAAAAAACATGTCAGTTTTAAGTATGACAATTTTAGACTCTACAAAGTCACTAATTGGTGTCTATGGAGCCGAGGGAAGTGGCAGACTAATCTGTTCTCAGTGACAAAATACCTATCGAAAGTTGATGCAGACAAAGGAAAAACCCTCAGGGATGTGATCCAAATTGTAATGAGGAAAATGCATTCACCAGCAAGGAGGCATTCTGGCGTTAACCCCACTTAGGGAGGTGATTCCATTACATAGAGCAGTTACAGAGTTCAAAGTACCTCTGCTAAAATTTGATGCTCCATTCTGTTTACAAACTTGTCATTGCTATATCACCCACTACTATGTTTTAGAGTTGTTTATATACTCTTTCTAGTCCCATCTGTTCTTATTTCAATATAAGCTAAACCTAGCTGTCCTACTCCCAGAAGTCCAAATTCACTTCTTTTCATTCTGACCCCTTGAAATAGAAGCTCTCACCTTTATGGTCTATCTAGTGTTATGGCTTCTTGTTTTAAGTCTCTTTTCAGGGCTCAAGAGTGAGTGCTTCTCAGTGTCCATTTTTGTTCCTCTCCAAATCCAGTCTTGGTGACACCCACGCTGCTTTCCTCACAGAGGAGTCACTCCTTTGAATGGCTTTTTCTTGGACTATTTCCATTCGTGTGAAACTATCCTCCTAAAGAGTAAAATCATATACTTATGCCCAGTCGAGTGGCTTGGTTGGTTAAGCATCGTCCCATACACCAAAAGGTGGCAGGTTTAATTCCCGGTCAGGGCATCTCCCTGGAATGTGGGTTCGATCCCCAGTCAGGGTTCATGCAGAAGGCAGCCAATGTTTCTCTACCCCCATCCTTCCTCTCTTTTAGCATGTCCTTGGGTGAGGATTTTAAAAAATATTATATATTTACTAGACCAAAGACTTACTTTTGCATCTCTGCTGAAATGTCTCTTCTCTCAGCTTTATTCAAATTGTTTTCAATTAGTTTTCATGTTTTCCTCTATTCTTTTATTTTATTTATTTATTTTTTATTGATTTTAGAGGGAGGAAGGCAGGAGAGAGAGAGAGAGAGAGAGAGAGAGAGAGAGAGAGAGAGAGAGAAACATCAATCGATTGCCTCCCAAACACACCCCAAGCAGGTTGGAACCCACAATCTAGGCATGTGCCTTGACCAGGAATTGAACCTGCCACTTTTTGGTGTATGAGACAATGATGACGCTCCATCCAACTGAGCTACACCCACCAGGGCTATCGATTCTTTTAAAAAATACATTTTATTGAATTTTAAACAGAGAGGAAGGGAGAGAAAGAGAAACATCAACTTGAGAGCATAACATTGATCAGCTGTCTTCTGTACACCCTCTACTGGGGATCGAGCCCACAACTCAGGCATGTGTTCTGACTGGAAATCAAACCAATAATCTGTCACCTTTTGGTGCATGGGATGATGCCCAACCAACTGAACCATACGGCCAGGGCCATCTATTCTTTTTTTAAAATGCAGTTTCCAGAACCTAAATCTATCTATTAAATATTTCCTTTCTCAGAAAGTTTTCTCATGTTCTCCTTAAATTGTAACATTCCAGTTCAATACACTAAGTGGCCTTTTTTGTTAGTGTGGCTTATTAAAAGTCTCTACTCAAAAAATGTTTAAGTGTGGTCTGAGGCAACAAGCCTCAGTATCACCTGAGGTGTAGGTTAAACAGGTAGACTCTGGGACTGGGTCAGCTTTCAGAGTCTAACCTTCTGGGGGTGGGCTATCGGAGTAGATGTAATTTTGCCACACCCCTGGTGATTTTTGTTCATGCTAACATTTGAGAATTCTGCCAAGAGAACTTTATGACATTGATAAATTTCAATCCTAGTGTAGTGTTCAACCATTTTCTTCTTGCTCTTTCTCTTTCTACTTATTATTTTTCCCTTTCCCACGTCCTCTTATGCTTTCCTTAAACTTAAACTTCCCTGAGAACCTTGGCATGAGTTGGAGCCAGTTGACATCACCCATGCATCAAAATAAACACACATTTGGACCAAGGATTCTTCCTCTCCTGCAGAAGGTGCTCGGAGGCTGTGGGCTTTGCCAGGGACTATGATGTCATGGCCAGATCCCACCCTGTGGGGCCAAGGGAAACTCTTTGCTGCTCTGCATCAGAACCCGTTGCTGGGAAAGCCTCATCCCCTGCTGATCTTGCCATGGACACCAGGCTTCTCTGCTGGGTGACCCTCTGTCTCCTGGGGGTGGGAGAGCTGGGGAGTGCATGGGAATTTGGGTAGAAGATGTTTTCCTTGGGCTACCCTTCACTCTCTGTGGCTTCTCTCTTCTCCAACCCTGAAGCAGCCAGACTCCCAGCTACAACATCACAAAGATGGGACAGGGGGTGATTCTGAGATGTGACCCAATTTCTAGTTACATATTTGTTGACTGGTATCGACAAAATCTCAGGCAGGAAATGAAATGTCTGATTTCCTCCCAATAGCAAAACACTGGGATGCCCAAGGAATGATTCTCAATTGAAAGACAAAATGGACGCTATTGCACACCCTGAAGGTCCAGGCCACAGAGCTGGGAGGCTCAGCTCTGTATCTCTGTGCCTCAGTGGTGCTGGCACAGGGAGGCTGAGTCAGTCCTCTCTGGGGCTCAAACTTGATGGCCAGCTTCTTCCTCTTCCCAAACTCCAGGAAGACACTTGAAAAGATCCCTTCCTCATCTTCTTGCCTCAGAAGGAAGAACCAGGTTGACTGAGGCATCTCTGGCTGCTACCAGCAGAGAGCAAGATGGTTACTTGTCCCTTCAATGATTGTGGTGGGCATGCTTCTGGGCTTCTCAAATTCCTACAGAATAATGCAGAATCAGGCAGTCTGTGGGTTCCAAGTTTATCAATACAGCCTCCTAATAAAAAATGTTCAAGAACGGAGACCAGATATCTGAGGTTGACATGACCAAAACACTGAGAATTTCCTACTGATTTAATCTCAAACACATCACCCCTGCAGTCTCACCCCATCGATGTACCCCACAGATGCGCTGACTTTTCTGTGGAACAACAGAATGCTGACTACGGCAGGTGTGTTACATCCTTTTCCCACAGGGGTGCCTCCTCACAAGACTGCCACGCTCTCAGGGCAGTGACTAAATGGCAATAACTGTGGGAGTGCAGATACCACAAACCTCTCAAAGGGAAGGGGAAGGGGAAGAAAGAAAAAACACTGGTAAATGACCCTCACTCCAGGATTATTCCAGGAAATTCAAACCTCAGATCCTTGCACAGTTGCCCAAGGAGCATGGACTTTTATTTCATAAATTCAAACACTCAGCTGCTTCAGGGCCACAGACACTGGAATCAAAGTCAGGAAACCTTATTCCTAATCAACTCTGAATTCTTATTTTATTTTATTTTTTTAGCTGTAAGACAAGTGCTCTCAGCTCTCTGGGACTTGGTGTTTCTCCTTTTTAAAATATGAGACTTGCACTATTTGGTCTCTAAGGTCCGACATGACTATTCTCAGGATAGAGCTCTGTTTTTCCCGCGTGACCATCAGGAATTGCTGTGGAAGGCATGCCACAACCATCTGGCAATAACTGAGCATATTGGACATGTAGATTACACGGATCCAGAGAACATCTCGTTAGGAGAGACATTATACATCATTCCTGTTGAAAATGGTACATATTCATTCATTGCAATCTCCCCCACTGCCACCAGATGGCAGGAAAGGAGCGTGTCAGAAAGTCATCTTTGTAAGGCGATCAAAGGCTTCACCATGGCCCTCCTGGTTCAGGCCTGCTGTCCTGGCATCATTATGAATAGCACCCTCTTTCACATATTAAAGGGCCCCAGTGTGGACAATAATGTATATGACCATTGTAGATTCCAACACAATGCTTTGCTGCCTGCATCTGTTGCATACTCATCACAATGTTTGATCTAGCTAAGACAGAGAGAGGTTTGCTTTGGAACATGCAATAACGAGGAGTGGAGAGTAAAATCTCGTGGTAAGGCATCTGTCCTTATCTAACCCCTTTGACTGGTAACCAGTCAGAAACTGATGGAACTATTCACAAGTTGCTTGGCTAGATTCTGCTGATAAGAAGGGTTGCTTTGGGGCCTAAGTAACAACATCACCTCAGAGATGAGGAGGAGACAACTCATGTCCCCACATCTCTGTAAACTCCAGCACTGCCCTGGCAGCCTGAGCATTAGTGGTTCTAACAGCACCAAGGAAACGTCCCTTGAGACAGGCATGGGAGTCCAGTGATGGCGTTTCCATCAAAAGCATTCGTGAGCAGCCCAGCTGGCTTGACTCAGTGATTGAATGTCGACCTATAAACTAGGGGGTCATAGTTCAATTGCCCAGGTTGCGGGCTTGATCCCCAGTGTGTTATGTGCAAGAGGCAAATGATGCTCTCTCATCATTGATGTTTCTATCTCTCTCTCCCTTCCTCTCTGAAACCAATAAAAATATATTGTTCTAAAAAAGCATTCATGAGAATTTAGAGTATTTCCAAGAGAGATAACTGTGCTGCCTCCAAGCGATGTTGGCAGCTACATTTTGATTGCGTATATATTTGGGGAAGCCTGCTGAATTCCTCCCAAAATAATGAGAGCTTTTTAGGGAGGCCTTGGGATCCTGCTATTAATAAGGCAAGGCCTTGAGCCATTACTTGGACACTAAAGGTTGACAGATCTTATTTATTACTCAAAGCCTAGTGGGTTCTAGATGTATAGATTGCATCTCCTTTAAGAGCCTGTAAATTCTAATAGGCTGCCTTGTTTTTCTTTGAATCTTCTTTTCACTATGCCTTCTTTTCTTTTCTTTTCTTTTTTTTTTTTTTTAAGGACTCCAATTATTTATTTATTTTTTCCTGTTAAGTTCTTCTTTTTTTTTTTATTAGTTAAGGTATTACAAATGTGTCCTCATCCCCCCCATTAACCCCCAACCTCCCCCCCACACACAAACTCATGCTCCCATCCCCCTGTTGTCCATGTCCATTGGTTTGGCTTATATACATGTATACAAGTCCTTCAGTTGATCTCTTCCCCTTACCCCCGCCCTCCCCTACTTTCCTTCTGGGGATTGATAGCCTGATCGCTGTTTCTCAGTCTTTGGGTCTGTCCCTTTTCATCAGTCTATGTTGTTCACTATGCCTTCTTTTCACATAATGTTTATTCAATGTCACAGGGTAGGAAAGATGAAGGAAGGAAGACCCCTCAAACATCAGTAACCCATCGTGATTAAAGAGAATAAAACAGGAAGACAAATAGTATCTAGGGCAGGGGTCCTCAAACTTTTTAAACAGGGGGCCAGGTCACTGTCCCTCAGACCGTTGGAGGGCTGGACTATAGTTTAAAGAAAAACTGAACAAATTCCTATGCACACTGCACATATCTTATTTTGAGGTAAAAAAGCAAAACGGGAACAAATACAATATTTGTATTTGCATGTGGCCCGCGGGCCATAGTTTGAGAACCCCTGATCTAGGGACACAAGGTGAGAGGGGGAGCTTGAATTTTGCTAATATTTGTTCTTTAAAACAGGTACTTATATTAAAAATGCAGCCCGGCTTGTGTTTCTCAGTGGTTAGAGCATCAGCTCACGAAACGAAGGGTCTTGGGTTTGATTCCCGGTCAAGGGCAGGTACCTCAGTTGCAGGTTCATCCCTGGCCCCGGTCGTGATGCATGTGGGAGGCAACCAATCAATGTCTCTCTAACATTGATGTTTCTCTTTTTTTCTCCCTCCCTTCCACTCTCTTTAAAAATAAATGGAAAAAAATATACTCAGGTGAGGATAAACAAAAAAATGCAAATAGAATAATAAGAGATGAGAGAAACAAATTATAAACCATAAAATAAAGTTCCTCAAGATGCTTGAAATGACTGAGGTGAAGGAGGAAAGAAGGAAACTGAGTCTGATTTTCCCCCAGTTACCCTGGTCTCCACTTTCCTGTGAATCTGGATATCACATCTGGTCACTACTTCTGCTCAGCAACAGAAAATGGAAAGATAACATGAGCCAATGAAATGAAAATAAAGAAGCAGAAGGTAAGAAAAAAATGGGGAGGGATACGGTAAAAATTAATCATTCCTAAACTAAGGACCAATAATGAAGGTACTGTACTCCTCTCCCTTGGCTTTCCCTGCACATTAGCCCCCATAGTAACACATACTAAGCCAGGATGTTTGTATAGTTCAGGCAAAAGGATGTCCCATTCAACTGATGTGCAAGATCACCTCCAGAGACAATAGGATCCATTAGAAACGGTGACATCACAGGAAGACCCACCTCATAGGAGGCAGCTGTGAGGTCTAGCTCCCTGAGCAGCTGCAGGAAGCACCCTTCTTTTCACTGCCCAGGGACTCCCCTCATGCCCAACTCAGCCATGGGCACCATACTCTGCTGCTGGGTGGTCGTCTGGCTCCTGGGGGCAGGTGAGTTCTGGGTAACGGGTCAGCATCAGTGGCCTTTGCCAGTGGCTCTTTAGCTGTGCCTCAAATATGCTCTGACCTCCATGTTGTCCAAAGATTTTCTGAAAGGTATGGCCATTTCTATAAAAGAAATAATTGCATTATGGACCAAAAAGCAAAATTCATGTGAATTTTTAAATGAACGCAGGCAACTTCAAAGCTATTTGCATTCGCCTTGGGGTTGCTTCATTGTAAGCTACAAACTTCCTCTGCCCTCAGGACTTTGTCTCATGCCATCTCTTCTCCTCTGAGGTCCCACGAGTGCCAGCAGCGTCATCCAGAATCCAAGACGCCTGGTCCTGGGGAGAGGACAGGAGGCAAACCTGAGTTGCAACCCAGTGAAAGGCCACATTTACGTCTACTGGTATCGGCAGCTCCTGCAGGAAGGGCTGAAATTTATGATTTACCTCCGGAGAGGAGAAATCCTGGACGACTCAGGAATGCCAACAAAACGCTTTTTGGCTGAATTTCCCAAAGAGGGGCCCAGCCTCTTTAACATCCAGCTGGCAGAGCTGGGCGACTCCGCAGTGTATTTCTGTGCTAGCTCCTTGTCCACACCAATTCAGAGTCACATCCTCCCAGGGCACAAACTCCGCCAGGCCCCGCCCTGACACAGCCCCAGCTGGGGGTGGGGAGAAGGCCACAGCTGAGGAAGGGACCTGGCGTCTGACTAGTGCACAAATTACCTGTGAGGCATTTTTTTCCGGGTGAGGGTGGGAATAGAAGAGGGCTGTAGAAATAGCAAGGAACCCCCCAGTCCATATTCATGAACTAAGACTGTCATCCGCAAAAGGTGACATAATTTGTCAGATTAAATATTTATTGACTAACAGTTCTCCTTTCTTTACTTCATACTCTATTTCAAGTTCTCCATTGCATGATTTAGATATTGAATTTTAGTGAAAAAGCAAAATAATCAAGCAAAGGAAATGTGGTCTTTATTTTCAATATGAGAAAACATGGTTCCAGGGTTGTTGTTGTTTTTCTTAAACCGGGAGAGAGGGAGAGAGAGAGGGAGGAAAGGAGAGAGAGAAGGAGAGGGGAGAGGGAGGGAGAGGGGGAGGAGGTGGGAGGGGGAGGGGGAGGGAGAGGGGGAGGAGGTGGGAGGGGGAGGGGGAGGGAGAGGGGGAGGGAGAGGGAGGAGCGGGGAGAGGGAGAGGGGGAGGAAGTGGGAGAGGGGGAGGGAGAGGGAGAGGGGGAGGGAGAGGGAGAGGGAGAGGAAGAGGGGGAAAATAAAACCAGGTTTGTGTGTTACTCAAAGGACTGTGCTTTTATACCGAATAATTCTGGAATCATCCTGGTTTTGTTGACTAACACCTGGGTAGCTGGGATGCTGGGACTTAAAGCTCCAGCTGTAGGCTATCCCAGAGATGGTGAAAATAGAGTTGAATACATTTGCCTGGACTTTAGAAGATGAGTCATTAGAAACCTATTATCTAAACTCTTTGTTATCTCATTGAATATATTTTAAAATCTTATCACTCAACAAATGTTGGGCATCCAGAGTATGTGTTTCTTTTCATTTGCTTTGGTGAAAAAATTTAAGAAAATCAAGAGGCAGATGAATGCAGTCATTTCAAGTGCATAAGTACCAAAGGAGTCCACCCTCACCAGGAAAGGGTACAAATCCTGTTACTCGGCTGTGTTTCCTGCCTTTTGATTTTCTGAAAGTATTTCACACTGTGTTCCTTCCCTCTCTGCCAGGGGCACAGAGAGGGGGTAGTGACTACCTTGAGGAGTCACCCTGGAGTCAGACCTGAGCTGAACAGGAGAGAGGAGGGTCTAAGCTCACTCCATTTAAAGTGCCAGGCATGGGATTTAAGAGAAGATCAGCTGAATATTAAGCTTCTGAGGGAGAAAAAAAGTCAAAAGGGAAGGAAGAAAGGTCCTCTGGCCACTGGAGAGTGAAGGGAAAAAAAGAAAAAATAAGGGAAAATTTAGAGTCCTGCAAAACAAGAGAGAATCATGAAATAAGAGGGGACCTCCCCTTATGAAAACAAAACTTGCTGAAGTGACCAGACTTTGCCAGGACAATGGAAAGGATCCCATTAAGCTGGGTATATTGTAAACACCCTGACATTATGAAAATGAACAAAAGGAACATAACATCCATAGGAGAGAGGGAAAAACTCACCTTCCACTGCCTCCTCTGAAAAACAGCCATGCCGCAAAAGAAAAACTGAAGTCTCCACTCCAAACAGATATATGCAAGCAAGCCGTTGAAGATAAGATAACCAACCCAAGCCAGAAGTGCAAAACTTAGGAACAGAAATGTCAAAAACAGGGAGAAACGAAAGAAATGAAAGCAGCACACTTATCTAAGAAATGAAGAATCCATTAAAAGATACTCAAGGAGCACTCACATGGAAGTTAGCTAGGGCCCTGAAGAGAAACAGGGAAACTTCTGAGAGAATAAAAAATGACAAAAGTAAAAGCAGCCAGAGAGAAGGTTCTCGAATGAAAGGGGGTCTTGGCATGAGCGCAGGATGGATCTAGAGCAGAATATATCCATGGCCGCAATGGGGCTAAAGATGAAATCCACATTCTGGAGTGACCAGTGCTAACAGGGCTGCTGTAGTGATCAAACCCTACCATGGCTAGGAAGGAATCACCAGCAGGCCAATCAGCCAATCGCTGTGAGACTCTGCTGGGGGCCAGCCCACTCAGGCCAGGTAGCATCAATGTTAGAGAGGGAGGCACAAGGGGGATGGGGTGCAAGTAATTCAGGTCTCCATTCTGTCTCCTCATCTGAAAAATTAGAAAGCCCGCCCTGGATATCTCCAGGATCCCTTCCCACTATCCATTCTAGCCTTCTGGCAAATTCTGCACACAGAGCCAAGGGATCCCCAGAGCTAAGTTTCTTGCATTTGTCTTCCTGCAAGTGGTTGGAGCCCAAGCAGAGCCCCTTCCCACCATGGCCCAGATGCTGTGCTGCGTCGCCCTTTGTCTCCTGGGAGCAGGTGAGTCTGGGGTTCAGGGAGCAAATTCCTGTCCGGAAGGTGCCACACTCCAGATCTAAGCCTTTCCCTCGTAACAGCAGTCTAGGCACCCTCTTAAGCTTTGTTTCCAGAACTGTCCTCTGTCTTCCATAGGCACAGTGCGTAGTGGTGTCACTCAGACCCCAAAATACCTGCTCAGAGGGGAAGGACGAGATGTGACCCTGGACTGCGAACAGAACTTCAATCATGACTCCATGTACTGGTACCGGCAGGACCCAGGGCAAGGGCTGAGACTGATCTACTTCTCGACAGTCGTGAAGGACGTTCAGCAGGGAGACCTGGCGGAGGGCTACAGCGCCTCTCGGGAGAAGAAGCCATTCTTTCCCCTCACCGTGACATCCACCCGAAAGAGCCAGACAGCTGTGTATCTCTGTGCCAGCAGTATAGACACAGTGGAGCACGGCCCCCTCCCCTCTGTGCACAAACGTGTGTGAGCCCTGCTTCACTGCCAGGTGGCACGCTGCTCAATACCCAGCCTTGCCCACTTTCTTCCACCTTAACCAGCCACTCAACGCAGCTGCTGCCATCACCATGCTGTGTGGAATGGCACGATACTTCAGTGATCCACTAGGTTGGTTTTAAAAACTACATCTATCTATCATCTATTTACCATCTATCTATTTGTATCATGAAGAGAGAGAGAGAGAGAGAGAGAGAGAGAGAGAGAGAGAGAGAGAGAGAGAGGGAGAAACATCAATCGGTTGCCTATGGCATGCGCCCCAACAGGTGATTGAACCCAAAACCTGGGGGCATGTGCCCTGACCAGGAATCAAACCAGGGGCCTTTTGGTTCATGGGATGGTGCTCAACCAATTGAGCAACACCGGCTAGGCAAATCTTACTTGATTTAAAAGTGTCCACTGTAAAACTCTTGTCTGTTCACTTAAGATTTGTGCACTCTATTATAGTATCTTAATCATTTACTTTTTCCTGATACTAAAAAGCACTCTTTAGCTGTAAAGTTTCCTAATAATCCCCATTCCCATGACCAAGCTGTAAGAGTTGTTGTAGTACATAAAAGTCAAAAAAGTTAAAATATCACTAAATGTTTCCGTAACAAGTTATGAAAAGCCATCACATCTATTAACCAGAAAGAATAATTATAGAAAAATATAATCAAAGAGTGATCATGTTTCTTAGGTACAAGAAACATAATTTCTGAATTCAAAAATATCCTGGAAGTAATCAGTAGTAAATTAGACAAGTCAGAAAGCCAATCTGTAATTGTATATTAACTAAGTCAAGAAATAATTCAGAATTCTGAGGAAACAGAAAAGGATGTGAGAAGAACTTACCATCCCAGCAGCTTTATTCACCATGACCTCAAACTGGAAAATACCCAAATGCCCATCAATAATGCAATAGAGAAACAGTGTTATATTTATCCAATAGAATAAAATATAGCAAAAATTTAAATACTATTTTCAAAATCATAGATGGATGAATCTCATAAACATAATGTTGAACAAAAGAAGCCAAACACAAGAGTACACACTAGGAGATAAACAAGCATGAGTCGTCTTAGTGTCGTGCGCTGGGCTCAGCCTCCTGATAACCAATATTGTGGCTGGTTATTATTGTGGTTCTTAATATGATTGCAAGACATCCTCAGCAAGAACCCTCAGGAAACATTGAAAAGACACAGGTTTATTGACTCAGCACACATGGGCCAGAGCCTCAGCTTTTATTGGGGCAGAGAGTGGGGGCCTAGTATTTCATGGGCTCACTCTTCTTGTTGAATTTAAAACATAAAGCAGGAACTTAAAGTGCAGGAAGCTCAAACTGGTCAGTTATTGAAATCAACCAAGAGCCTGGGGCTGGGGGGCTAGAGGGAGGGAGAAGCTGCCTGTTGCCTGGCTCTTTATCTAGTCCCTGTATCTGGCCATGTGTTATTCAAATTTGAAGTGGACGCCTCAGCAATCAAAGTTTAGGCAGGTATTTGCATTATAAAGAAGAAAAACCAACTATCATGACTTACATTAGTTACTTTGAGGATATGACACAGAGGTAAAGAACTGACCATAATGCCCTTTATGACACAAATATATACCCCTTTTCTATATAAGTCTAAAATAATCGTTTAAATCCTTGAAATGATGTAGGCCTCAGTGTATCTTCTATAAAATTAGGAGTCGAATGAGAACTTTTCCAAGGCCCCTTTCAACAGTGTGTGTATGGTTCTCTGGTAGGGAGAAAGAGCAAGGGAATCTTACATCATTGGCACGGGTCACCACCAGGGGGCAGAAGAGAGCATTTTGGGGATTATGTAACATCCTTCCTAGGGGTGTAGAAAGGAAGAATGAAGATGAGGAGCTGGTCACACCTCTCTTGAGAGCCCTGTGGTGTGAAGCCAGCACCTGAAGATGCTACTGCTTCTGTTGCTTCTGGGGCCCTGTATGAGCCTTATTATCTGAGTAGCTTGAATGAGTGTGTGTGGGTGTTGGCATGAGTGAAGTGGTGGCCAGAGATTGTGGATTTTTGTGCTGATCATAATGAGAGGGGACACCTGCTGTGGAGTGGAAACAGTAGAGTGAGAAGTCACCAGTCAGATCAGATTGGGGGTAGGTTGGGGGGTTTATGATCCAAGGAGTCTGACAGAAAGATTTTACAAAACAAACAGGACTGTGGGAGCTGGGAGAAAGGCGAGGGGTAGGCCATGAGTTCCCTGCCTGAGGTCACATGGGGCTGGTCCTGCTGGCCTCCTTCATCTCTCTGACCTCTGTTTCAGCAGGCTCTGGGCTCGGTGCTCTCGTCTCTCAACATCCAAGAAGGGCCATTCGTATCAGTGGAGCCTCTGTGAAGATCCAGTGCCATACTGTAGACATTCAGGCCACAACTATGCTTTGGTATCATCAGTCCCCCAAACAGGGCCTCATACTGATGGCAACTTCCAATATGGGCTCCTCCGTCACATATGAACAAGGTTTCACCGAGGCCAAGTTTCCCATCATCCATCCGAACCTAACATTCTCAACTCTGACAGTGACGAGTGCCCATCCTGCAGACAGCAGCTTCTATCTCTGCGGTGCTAGTGACACAGCACTGGGCAGAGATCAGAGGCCCAAGCAAGAACCTTTGCCCCTCTTCCCCACCACCAAACCCATGGAGCCCTGTGGAAGGAGGTGTGCAGAGAGAAAAACCACAGCTCCTCTGATGGAAACATCTGTGTGTGTGTGTGTGTGTGTGTGTGGAGAGAGAGAGAGAGAGAGAGAGAGAGAGAGAGAGAGAGAGAGAGAGAGAGAAGAGAGAGAAAGAATCTGAGTATGGGAATGGAGCTGGGCCAATAAATAGCCAATTGACATGAGAAAATTATTGGGTTTGAAAATTATAAAACCTGGATTTTTTTTTCCTAATTCTGCCATATGTTAATCATATGCTCTTAGATCTGCACATAATCCTCTAGCTAGATCTCTAAATGCTCCTATAAAACACTATTTTCTATCCTATTGGCATTTGGCTCCCCATGACAATTCAGCACCATCTTGTCACCACCCTAGGCCCTTGAGATAAAGAGTTATAAGGCAGCCAAGCAGAGAGATTCACTCTTGAAAGAAGTTTTTTTTTTAATTAAATCTTTATTGTTCAGATTATTTCATTTGTTCCTCTCCCCCCCCCCCCATAACTCCCCTCCTCCCAGTTCCCGCCCCACCCTCCGCCCTCACTCCCCACCCACTGTCCTCATCCATAGGTGCACGATTTTTGTCCAGTCTCTTCCCACATCTCCCACACCCCTTTCCCCCCCAAGAATAGTCAGTCCATTTCCTTTCTATGTCCCTGATTCTATTATAATCAACAGTTCATTCTGTTCATCAGGTTATTTATTCACTTGATTCTTAGATTCACTTGTTGATAGATGCATATTTGTTGTTCATAATTTGTATCTTTACCTTTTTCTTCCTCTTCCTCTTCCTCTTCTTAAAGGATACCTTTCAGCATTTCATATAATCCTGGTTTGGTGGTGATGGACTCCTTTAGCTTTTCCTTATCTGTGAAGCTCTTTATCTGACCTTCAATTCTGAATGATAGCTTTGCTGGATAAAGTAATCTTGGTTGTAGGTTCTTGGTATTCATCACTTTGAATATTTCTTGCCACTCCCTTCTGGCCTGCAAAGTTTCTGTTGAGAAATCAGCTGACAGTCGTATGGGTATTCCCTTGTAGGTAACTGAGTTTCTTTCTCTTGCTGTTTTTAAGATTCTCTCTTTATCTTTTGCTCTTGGCATTTTAATTATGATGTGTCTTGGTGTGGTTCTCTTTGGATTCCTTTTGTTTGGGGTTCTCCGCGCTTCTTGGACCTGTAAGTCCATTTCTTTCACCAGGTGGGGGAAGTTTTCTGTCATTATTTCTTCAAATAGGTTTTCAATATCTTGCTCTCTCTCATCTTCTGGCACCCCTATAATTCTGATGTTGGTACGCTTGAAGCTGTCCCAGAGGCTCCTTACACTATCCTCGCATTTTTGGATTCTTTTTTCATTTTGCTTTTCCGGTTGGATATTTTTTGCTTCCTCGCATTTCAAATCATTGACTTGATTCTTGCGCTCCTCTGGTCTGCTGTCGGGCGTCTGTATAATATTCGTTATTTCAGTCCGTGTATGCTTAATTTCTAGTTGGTTCCCCAATATGAGATTGAGAGTCTTATTAGTTTTCGTGTAGATCTCATTAAGTTTATCAGCAGCTTCTAAACAGTTCTTGAGAGACCTTAAAAGTGTGGTTCTGAACTCTATATCTTCCATTGACAATTTTGTCCTGTTTCTTTGTCTCCGCATTTTGTTATGCTTCCTTGGTGCACCCCCTAGTGGTCTTTGTTCGCAGTCTTATAGTTAAATCTTGATTGTTGTAGCTAATTCCAGGGAGGGTTTGACCTCCAGGCCAAGTGGCTATGAGAATCAGCTGTGTCAGCAGTGAGAGAACTTCTGTCCTCTAGGGAGGTGCTAATCTAGCCTTTGCCTGAGGCTATCCAGCAAATGCCTCTGTGCAGGGCTTGGGCAGGGGGGGTCGCACAGGATCAACAGGGTGGGCCAGAGAGAGCAGTTATGGCGGCTCTCAGTCCTGTCCCCAGGGGCTCTGCCTCTCTGAGTCCCAGCACCCGCTGCAAAGCTGGGAGAGAAAGCTGCACTTGCTCTGACCGAAGCCAGACAGTCCCGCTTCTCCCGTTTGAGTCTGGGTCCCTAAAGACTCGCCCGGATCTGGAGCTCAGAGTCTGCGACTCCCTCCCGATTGAAAACGCCAACCTCGCCCTCCGCCGCCAGCCCGCTCAGCGCACTCTGCACCTCAGAATTTGACTTCAGCACTGCGCCTCCTCTGAGTGTCCGTGTGCGTTTCTCTTTCCTCCTAGTTGTAGGACTTCCACTCAGCCAGCGTTCCTGTGGTTCTGGGTGATGTCCCTTCCGTTTTTTGGTTTCACTTTTGAAGTAGTTGTTCAAAGCAGCAAACTCCGGCGTTAACCTATGCCGCCATCTTGGTTCTCCATCTCTTGAAAGAAGTTGATGATGCACAGTAGATAGTGTTTTGACTAATGAGTGACCAGGGTAAGACTGGGTACAAAGCAAGGCATGTGCCCTCTATGTCTATGTGCAGGACCTTCATAGCTAAGGTGTTGGTTGAACTGGCTCTTGAGAAAGGTGTGAAATGGGGGAGAGAGCAGAGGGAGTGTATAAAAGAGTTTAGACCAGGGGTGGGCAAACTTTTTGACTCGAGGGCTACAATGGGTTCTTAAACTGGACCGGAGGGCCGGAACAAAAGCATGGATGGAGTGTTTGTGTGAACTAATATAAATTCAAAGTAAACATCATTACATAAAAGGGTATGGTTTTTTGTTTTTTGTTTTTAGTTTTATTCATTTCAAATGGGCCGGATCCGGCCCGCGGGCCATAGTTTGCCCACGGCTGGTTTAGACCAACGTGTCTTGTTTACAGAACTAGAAAGTTCTATCAGAAGCCATGAAAAAATAAGTGGAGCAGTGAGTATAAGCCCTCCAGAAAAATTCTTTCCTAGAAAAAAACAAAACATTTCATTGACCACAAATCTTGCATGACCCAATAAAAAATAAGCAAAATATAGTAATATCCATTTAATAGAAGAAATATATATGACCAGTAAACAGATGAGAACATAATTAACTTCACTGGGGATCAGTAAAATGTGAACTAAGGCACAATGGTATGTAAGTTTATATCCATTTGATTAACAAAATAAGAAAAAGCTTAAAAATATAAACAGAGAGGGTATGGAAACACAGGATTAGTGGTGGGAGCATAAGTGATACAAATAATTTGGAAATACTTTGCCATTATCTCATATAGCTGATGATTCCTATATTCCATGACCCAGGAATTCCACTAAATCTAGAAGGTAGTCATGCGATGCAGAACTATATACACCAGTCAGAATGAGTGAACTCCAGTGATGAGTAATGTTACAGGTGAATCTTAGCCATGTAATACAAATTATCAGGGCAAAAACTAACTGTGATAAGATTATGTAAAGCATGATGCACTTTTTATAAAGCTAAAAACAACTAAATTAAGAAAATAATTTTCATGACTGCACATATATTCAATAAAATAATATTAAAAACAAGAAACAGTTATTGTTGGAACTGGCTTTTACCAGCTCATAGCTGCTGATTGTACACATCTCTCCTAACTCCATTTTCAGTGACATGTTGGTAGTTTTAAGTCAATGGGCCATACTGGTAATATTTACACCATGGCAATCAAAAGACACAGCAAATCAGGTCTTGTTTTATTTCCTCTAGAGAGCTGGTTATCATACATTTACCAACACACACTGGCAAGGAATGATGATGACACAAATTCAGGGTGGTGTTTAATAGGACTTGGATGGGGAGTGGCAGGAGATGGGATGGAGAGAACCACATAGTTAAATTTAAATGTTGTCAAGGTCTACCTTGCATGTTGTGGGACGAGCTGGGGGGAGATGTTTCACAAGTCCCTATTATATTTTTAAACAAAGGATAACCATGCATCAGCAATAATGCTTGTGTGTTATGACCCAAGGGTTACGGTTAATCAAACCCTATACAAATGAGATAAAACAGGAGAGAAACTAAAACAAATATCTAAAGGAATTAGAAATTGTGAAAGATTAGGATAAAGAGCATTGTGTACTGAGAACCAGGGAGTAGGTGCTTAGAACCACGTGTGAAAATGAAGGCGTGGAAATAAGACATTGCCCATGACTACGTAGAAATGAACAGAATAAGATGGGAACTAATTCAGCAATGGACATGCTGCCGCATTGTATCTGCATGATGACTACATTCATTTTGTTCCTGGTGATGAAATTCCCACCTGGTTTCAGTCTCCTTGCCTCAGACTATGTTCATTGCCACTGAAACCAGGGTCCCATTTTAATTGCAGCCCTTACTCTGTTGGAATTTTCAGCTGAAAGAAGAAAGCTAGTGAAATATTTAGATAATCCCACTGCTTTTTTCACCAATGGCAAGGGAAAGATAAGAGCATTTTAGGTTCAGGCATAAAACGTGCCAGTGATAACACACCCCTCTCAACAGTCACTTATTTCCCTCCTCTGCATTAGGCTTAGGAGCATGGTATTCCCATGTCAGTTAGTGGGGAGGGATGCTGTGTGCAAACTCGCCTCTTCTAATCCAGCTGACTATTAACGACACAGCCCACTGCCCACATGTGTTTTCTTAGGGGAATACGGCAATAGCACTGAATGTTATCCAGTCCAAATTTGTGTCCTATCCTCCTTGGACTGGTACCACCAAAATAAAAGCCCACATGGTATAAGTGACCAATTCTTTTAAAGTGTAGCGCTTTCTTTTTGTGCTCTAGATTTATATTCTACTCCTTAGAATAGGTTGTATTTGAAATCAAGTTAACCCTTGTGATGGGTGGAGGATGGAGTAAGAGGTAGACTCTATTTCCCCCCTCACTGAAGGGCATAGAAAGAAGGAGAAGGAGAAGGAGAAGGAGAAGGAGAAGGAGAAGGAGAAGGAGAAGGAGAAGAGGAGGAAGAAGTAGAGGAAAGAGAGAGAGAGAGAGAGAGAGAGAGAGAGAGAGAGAGAGAGAGAGAGAGAGAGAGAGAGAGAAACAGTGATGCGAGAGAATTATCACTTGGTTGCCTTCTGTAATGCCCTGATTGGGGATGGAACCTCAACCCAGGTATGTGCTCTGACAGGGAATCAAACCAGCAACCTTTTGGTGCACAGAATGATCCTCAACCAACTGAGCCACTCAAGCCGAGCAAGAGAAAGACCCTGTCTCCATCTCCCCAACACACACACACACACACACACACACACACACACACACACACACACACACACTAGAGGCGAATCCTAAAAAAAGAGCTGGAATTAATTAAATGGAATGGGGAATAGCTCATGGTTGGAAGATCCAGTGCAAAATGTTTCAGGCAGGAAAGAAATTGGTGTGCTTAATGAATGGGATGATGTAGTCATGTGGCAAGAGCAGAGTGAGGAAGGGGGGGAAAGTACAAGTGAAATGGGAGGCAAGTAGGCAGACATTACACATCAGACCACTCATGACCTCATCAAAATATATAATGTGGAATTCAACATAAAATTTAATAGCAGTCATTGAGGTTTCGTTTTTCATAGAATTTTTAAGAGAAGTTTTAGGTTCACCGCAAAATTGAGCAGAAGATACGGAGAATTCTCATAGACCCTTTGACCTGCCATTGAGGGTTTAAGGATTTGACTTCTGCAGTAATCAGATTAGTGTCTGTTGTTATTTTATGTGTGTGTGTGTGTGTGTGTGCATGCATGCATGCACATGCATGTTTTTCAATTGTCCTACAGTGTTAAAAATAACAGGAAGTGTGGCAAGAGATAGTACAGAGAAAAGAATTAGCTCATACAAGTGCCCAGGCAAGTGACAGTGTAGCTAGGATGATGATGGTGGTGATAGAAACATAGAGAAATGATACATTTAAAAGATGTGTTAGAAGTAAAATCAAAGAACTTGGTAATTGGTTAGCATGAGAAGCAGTTGATAGGGAGGACTGGAGAAGACTGCCACAGCTCGATGAATTAGGGGACCCAGGGGGAGGAAGACCATGGTTTACTTGAGAATGGGGGTGCCTCTGAGACACAGTCTGACTGGAAATGTGAAGGAAGCAGTTCTATGTATAAGCCATGAACTCAGAAAATGGATCAGGATGGGAGGTAAAAATTCGGGCATTTAGCATAATTGGAAAAATGAAAGAGCATAGGTCCCTTGATGCTAGAATGTACACAGAAAAGAGCAGAAGACTTAGGAGAGAGATTTAAGGAGAGAGATTAAGATTCTCTTTTTTTTTATTGCTTAAAGTATTACAAGGGGTATTATATATGTATCCATTTTATCCCCCCGCCCTAGACAGTCCCCTAGCCTCCCCTATCACCCAGTGTCTTATGTCCATTGGTTATGCTTATATGCATGCATACAAGTCCTTTAGTTGATCTCTTACCCCCCTACCTCCTGCCCCCCAACCCTCCCCGGCCTTCCCGCTGCAGTTTGACAATCTGTTTGAGGCAGCTCTGCCTCTGTATCTATTATTGTTCAAAAGTTTATAATGGTCTCTATTGTCCATGAATGAGTGAGATCATGTGGTATTTTTCCTTTATTGACTGGCTTATTTCACTTAGCATAATGCTCTCCAGTTCCATCCATGACGTTGCAAATGGTAAGAGTTCCTTCCTTTTTACAGCAGCATAGTATTCCATCGTGTAGATGTACCACAGTTTTCTAATCCATTCATCTACTGATGGGCACTTAGGCTGTTTCCAGATCTTAGCTATGGTGAATTGTGCTGCTATGAACATAGGGGTGCATATATCCTTTCTGATTGGTGTTTCTGGTTTCTTGGGATATATTCCTAGAAGTGGGATCACAGGGTCAAATGGGAGTTCCATTTTCAGTTTTTTAAGGAAACTCCATACTGTCTTCCATAGTGGCTGCACCAGTCTGCATTCCCACCAGCAGTGCACAAGTGTTCCTTTTTCTCCACATCCTCTCCAGCACTTGTCGTTTGTTGATTTGTTGATGATAGCCAGTCTGACAGGTGTGAGATGGTACCTCATTGCTGTTTTGATTTGCATCTCTCGGATGATTAGTGACTTTGAGCATGTTTTCATATGTCTCTTGGCTTTCTGGATGTCCTCTTTTGAAAGGTGTCTATTTAGGTCCTTTGCCCATTTTTTGATTGGATTGTTTATCTTTCTTTTGTTAAGTTGTATGAGTTCCCTATAAATTTTGGAGATTAGGCCCTTATCAGATATGTCATTGGCAAATATGTTTTCCCACACAGTGGGTTTTCTCGTTGTTTTGTTGATGGTTTCTTTTGCTGTGCAGAAGCTTTTTATTTTGATGTAGTCCCATTTGTTCATTTTTTCTTTAGTTTCAAGTGCCCTAGGAGCTGTATCAGTGAAGAAATTGCTTCGGCATATGTCTGAGATTTTGTTGCCTTTGGATTCTTCTAGAATTTTTATGGTTTCCCGTCATACATTTAAGTCCTTTATCCATTTTGAGTTTATTTTTGTGTATGGTGTAAGTTGGTGGTCTAGTTTCATTTTCTTGCATATATCTGTCCAATTTTCCCAGCACCATTTATTGAAGAGACTATCTTGGCTCCATTGTATGTTCTTGCCTCCTTTGTCAAATATTAATTGAGCATATTGGTTCGGGCCGATTTCTGGGGTCTCTATTCTATTCCATTGATCTATATGCCTATTCTTGTGCCAGTACCAGGCAGTTTTGAGAACAGTGGCTTTATAATACAACTTGATATCTGGTATTGAGATCCCACCTACTTTGTTCTTTTTCAGGATTGCTGCAGCTATTCGGGGTCTTTTTTTATTCCAGATGAATTTTTGGAGAGTTCGTTCTAGATCTCTGAAGTATGCCGTTGGTATTTTAATGGGAAGTGCGTTGAATTTATAGATTGCTTTGGGTAGTATGGACATTTTAATGATGTTGATTCTACCAATCCATGAACATGGTATGTTCTTCCATCTGTTTATGTCTTCCTCTATATCTTTTTTCAACGTCCTGTAGTTTTCTGAGTAGAGGTCTTTTACCTCTTTAGTTAAGTTTATTCCTAGGTAGCTTAATTTTTTTGGTGCAATGGTAAACGGGATTGTTTTTATAATCTCTCTTTCTGAAAGTTCACTATTGGTGTATAGAAATGCCTCAGATTTCTTGGGGTTAATTTTGTATCCTGCTACATTGCCAAATTCATGTATTAAGTCTAGTAGCTTTTTGATGGAATCTCTAGGGTTTTGTATGTATAATATCATGTCGTCTGCAAATAAGGACAGTTTTACTTCCTCTTTTCCAATTTGGATGCCTTTTATTTCTTCTTCTTGCCGAATTGCAATGGCTAACACTTCCAGTACTATGTTGAACAGGAGTGGTGAGAGGGGGCATCCCTGTCTTGTTCCTGTTCTTAGGGGAAAAGATTCTCTTGAATGGTGGCTAGAAAAGGTTGAAAAGGCAAATTATACTGCTCAGCCATCAATCAATACTAGAGGGATAACTGAGTAATTGAGTGACTAAGTCCTAGTAAAAATTCTATGCAGTTGTTAGTTGCATAGAATTGTTACTAGTTATGCACAGGTTACCACACCTAGGAATGCTTCTTCCCTAATTCTGCTCTGATACCCAAGGTACCTGACTGCTGCTTCCCTCAGCATTTCAGGGAAGGTGAAGGCAGTAAGAGATCAGAGGATATCGGATGAATTTACTCCTTTGACCACTAGGGGGTGATGTAGACATTTCTGTGAAATACCCTACATAAGAGCAGGCACAGATATTCCCTCATGCGAAGGCATTGTTACATATTTCAGTTACTTCAGGTGAGAAACTATGTACACCAAAGCAAGAGTGGATGATAAATTCTAGTGACTGAATAGAATGAAATGCTACATATTATTAAAAATTAATTATCTAAAATTATATGCATCATTTTAATTTCACAGAGCATTGAATGAAAAATGAACATGTCACCGAAAAAAATGAACAGAAGGATTCCCCTTAGAGAAATTTCAAAGACATACAACATTAAATAATATATAATTTATAGATTTTTTACACAAGTGCTAAAACCTGTAATGAAAAACAAGTGAATTATAATACAAACTTCAGGGTTAGGGTTACCTGGGAATGGTGAAGAAAGAACAATGAAATCTGAAAGAGTAAAACAGGCTTAAACATTGTTAGCAGTAATCTATTTCCTAAGCTGGTTGGTTCAGGGAAGCATACTCATTTTATTGTTTCCCTAGACGCATTGCATATTTGCCACACATAAATTTTTGTGTATTCAACATTTAACTTTTTAATGTAAGAAGCTGCTACATGGTTTCATACGTACAGTAAAAGCTATGATTGATATACCCCAAGCTGTATGACTCATCCTCTAAGGTGGAAGGGAGAAGGGGGGAGGCAAACTGACAGGTTAAACAGGCACATCAATAAATGATGAATAAGTGACTTTATAACAAAAATAGTGAAAGAGCAGAGTCAGGGGAAAAGAAGATAAAAGCAGCTTGGAATCCACACTAGTTGTTTTCAGCAGCTGTCGCTGCCTCCACTTCCTCTGCAAGGTTTCAGTCTCATGAACTTGGGGACTCTGACACCTATGGGAAGCAACCATGTCACAAGGAGGCTGCTGAGGAGGGAAGGCTGCCTGCCGCCGCTCCTTTCCTGAGCCAACCATGTGCCTAGCACTTCTCTGCTGTGTGGCCCTCTGTGTCTGGGGAGCAGGTAGGTTCCTGCTGTGAACTTGTCAGATTCCAGTGCCAGGCCTTTCTCCTGTGCCCGAGATGCCAGACTGCCTCACAGGCTTCTCCACTTTCTGTCTCTTCCCCCACAGGCTCCGTGGACACTGAGGTCACCCAGAGTCCTGGACACCTGGTCAAAGGAAAAGGACAGAATGCGAAGATGGGTTGTGTCCCCATAAAAGGACATAGTTATGTTTATTGGTACCGTCAGAAGCTGGGAGAAGAACTCAAGTTTTTGTTTTACCTACAGAATGAAGAAATTATTGAGAAAACAGACATGATCAATGAGCGATATTCACCGAAATGCCCCAAAAACTCCCAGTGCAGCCTGGAAATAGAGTCCACCGAGCCAGGGGACGCAGCTCTGTACCTCTGTGCCAGCAGCCAATACACAGTGCTGAATGTCAGCTTTTCTAAGAACACAAACTCATCATGGACTCAGCTCAGGAAATGAGTGGTCTATTAGGAGGGTAGGAACGAACAGAAACCCAACTCGAAAGAGCATACACTAGAGGAAAAATTTGTAAATGGCAACTCTAAATGAGCAGAAAGGGCTGTTTAATGCAGCTGATGGGGACTGAAATCCAAGGAAGGAGAAGGACTTTGGAAAAGGGGGCTCGGGTTAAGGGGAGACCCAACATACCTTCTATACCCATGAAAGGGATGGATTTCTCACAATCTTTATAAAAATATGTAATTCTGTGGTTTTTCGCCTGGCAAAACTGTGCCTTCAGAAATAAGGACTGGGCAGGTCAACTGTCTGTCATTTGAGCCTGGTCATCTGGCCCAGCACATTCCATGAGCCCTGGGCCACTACAAGGGTTTCATGATGTTCTCACAGCCATCCCTGCCATAGGAACTTAGCAGAAACTCAGAAACTTCGTTCTTGGAGTGCTCCAATCATGCAATTTTTATTTTATTGTTAAAAGCAACATACCATACACACAAGATATGCCCATTTTATGTACCTACATATTTCAATACATCTTGACAAATTTTTACAGCCATGTAAGCAGCATGACAGTCAAGATATAGAATATTTTCCTCTCCTAGTATTGAGTCAGAGATCTTTGCATACATTATAGGTGATAAGAAAGTTGCAGGCAGCTTCTTATCACAGCACATAGACTAAATATCATTTATTTGAAGTCGTGGCAGTTTTCAGACTCACCAGGATATATTTTATTGAATGCATTTTAAGGATAAACACATACTGTAAATTTCTTTTAGAATATTTTAATAACTGCATTTCACAACAATTGGTTTCCTTTGTACTACTATGTATTCTATTTTATGAGTTTAAAATATCATTCTGAGATTTACCAGACTGCCAGAGGGGTCCATGGTAACAACAAAGTTAAGATCCCCTGGATGAGGAATGAGATCCCCAACTTTGCAGCTGTGACTGAAAACCTGAAGCCTTGACCCAATCACATTGGGAGCAACTTGTCAGAAAGCATTCTTTCCCAGAGTTCTACCCACACTCCTGCACCTGCTAACAATTCTCATTCTAAATCATTACATCATTCTCTCTCTCCCTCCCTCCCTTTATTCCTCTATTCTCTCTCTCTCTCTCTCTCTCTCTCTCTCTCTCTCTCTCTCTCCTCTCTCTTTCTCTCTGTCCTCCCTCTGTTCTCTCTCTGTCTCTCTCTCCCTCTTCTCTCTTTCTGCCAGGAGGAGGCAGCAACAGTTCACCAGTTTCTAAGCCAGCAGATTCCAACCACAAATCACAAATTTCATCATGAAAGTGTCTTTTATTTCATATGATGTCATACTTAAAAATAAAACAAATATTTATCTGTCCAAATAACAACATCCATTAATAAATTCATACTCATTGTATGCATTTCAATTCAATGCTGGGAAATGATATTTTACCTAGCTGGTGCAATCCTGTCAGTAAATGCCTGGTTTTCCTTGACATAGTGTTAACTTCCTAAATCCTGTGCATTAGAATGCTAGGCCCAGAAAATGTTAACAAACACAAACATGTGCTTATTCTGTGTTAAGAACTGTTCTAAATTTTTTGTTTGTATAATGTTCACAACATTAATATATCTTTTGAAGCAAATACTCATCATACTCATTTCACAGATGAGAAAATAAAGTCAAATGGACATTAGGAAACCTGCCCAAGGTGACGTAGTTGCTAAATGGCTGCTCCAGGACTCAAACCCAGGCACTTTCCCAAACCCCCCAGCTCTAATCCATCACCCCTAGGGGAGGGTGTGTTGAAATTCTCCATTGCTGAAATTACTGGAGCAGCCTTCACTCCATCTCTACTGTGTCGATTATAATAAATACAGGGGGTGAAAAGAATTGGCCTTATTTTATAATAACAGAACCCCTGATCCTCTTCTTGTGGTTGGAGTTACCCACTTAACAGTATTGGGGGGCTAGAGCAGTTGATAGATTGGTAGTAGATTCTGCCTGTGTAGCATTTCTCTTCCTAGTTCTTATCGCAGCTAGTGTGCATTCTGCATATGATTCTGACCAGGAAATGGGAATTCAGTTTTCTCACCACATGGGCACTTGCCCATTTAGAACGGATTTGGAGAACTCTAGACAGAAGAGAAGTGGCTTGATCGCTCTGAGCTTTACTCGCCCCACCTGCAGAATCAGTGTGACAGTCCTTTCCTGGCAAGGACACATTTTGCCTGTTGAGCCAGGGGGAGCCCTAGATCCCAGCCTCTTCCCTACACCTCTCTCAGAGCCTCTGTCTGGAGCTTCACAAAGACCCTGTCCCTGTCATGGGCAGCGGGGCTCTCTGCTTCGTGGCCCTTTGTCTCCTGGGAGCAGGTGAGTGCAACACCCACCCAGGCCTCAGATTCCTGTCCTGGGTGTGCACACCCCCCTCCAGCACCTTCTCACAGCAGCATTGGGTTGCCTTCTGGGCCTTGTCCCCACCCAGCCTTTGTATCCTCACCCCACAGGACCCACTCGTGCGGAAATCTACCAGGTGCCCGCATTCCGCCTCGCTCGGGCTGGCCGGGATGTGACCCTGGAGTGTGAACAGAATTTGAGGTACAATGCCATGTACTGGTACCGGCAGGACCCAGGAGAAGGTCTGAAACTGATTTATTACTCAACGGTTGAAAAGGACGTTCAGAGAGGAGACATACCTGAAGGTTACAATGTCTCTCGAGAGCAGAAGGGGCTGTTTCCTCTCACTGTGAGGTTGGCCCACACCAACCAAACGGCCGTGTACTTGTGCTCTGGTAGCGCACCACAGTGGGGCACAGCCACTGGCCGACTGTGCACAAACCTGCTGCAGCCTGCAGCCCCCACTACAGCCTCTGTTTTAATTTTTTAAATATGTCCCTCTGTTAAGTATCCTTCCCTAAACTCTCAGAATTCTTAGCCAAGCACTCAGGAGAACAGACCCTGAGGGCACACTTTAGTCTTTGTGCTTCCAGCCCTTTAAAAACCCCTTTTACATTTATCTATGCCTTTTCTTGAGATTTTACTATGTCCTGCCACATTTTCAAATATGAAGGATACAAAATGAAATAGAAAAACAGATCTTGTCTCCAAGGAGCTAACAGTCTAGGAAGACAGTAATTATAGTAGAATAAACTATAATATAAGTCACTATAATGTCGTGTCATATCATAATATTACAACATAATGTAATATAACATTATAGTGAGTTCTTTCAGTGTTCCAGGAAGGCATGCCAAGTCTGTCTGGTTGGATTAGAGAAAGCTAAGAGAGGGTTACATTTGAGCTCCACCAGATGGACTTGATTGTGGGTAGAGAATTCTGGACAAAGAACAACTTCTGCAAAGGCATATTAAAGAGAGTGACACTTTGGGGGGAAATTAACTAACAACAACTGGTATGAATTAAATCCAACTAAACTAATTTGAGAGATTAGACAGAATGGAGTTCCTGAGTAAGTTGAGTTTCTGTTTTTACTGTAAGCTGTTGGTCAAGAGATAGAGCAGAGGCTTGAGAACAATATTTGTCATCAGCAGACACATGGTCAGTATAATTTTTCAGTTGTGTCTCTATGACTTTGAATCCTTTTTTTAAAAAATCCTCACTAGAAGATATCTATTTATTGATTTCATAGAGAGTGGGAGAGAGAAGTAAAGACAGAGAGAAATATCGATGTGAGAGAAATACATCGATTGGTTGCCTCCTGCATGCTCCCTGACCAGGGCCCAGGCTGGGGAGGATACTGCAATCAAGGTATGTGCCCTTGACCAGAATTGAATCCGGGACCCTTTGGTCCACAGGCCGACGCTCTATCCACTGAGCCAAACTGGCTAGGGCATGTCTCTATGACTTTGGTTCCTTACAAAGGACACAAGTTCAAATAATATGGAATTTTGTTAGCAGTCCCAATTTGCATTTGGGACAATAGAATTTAAACTATCTATGTAACAACCATGTGAAAATTTGAGGTAGACAGTTGTATGTATGGATGTGAAATTGAGATGCAATAGAGCTGAACTGGAGATATAGATTCTACAGAACTCGCATAGAAAGCATTAAACTATGGGGCCAGAAAATTCCACTGAAAATATAGGCTTAGATAATAGAGATAAAATCCTTAGAATATATAGACTGTGGTATTCTAGGTCTTTATGGAGGAGCAATCAAAGTATAGAAAACAAAAGAGGGAGCTGAGAGAGAGAATTTTGGCTTGTCTAATGTTGATATTTCTAAGAAAATGAGAAAAAAAAAAGGGTATCCCTAGCAGGAAAAACCACAAACACTTCCTGGGTAAGAGGGAGAAGTAGAGGAAAGGTCAGATGTTACTTGAGTCTGGTGAATAAGACCTTTGGCATTGCAGTAAACACATAGATATATAAGGCTTTATTGACAGTCATAAGGAAGGCTTCGATAAGTGAAAGGAGATTCCACCTTTACAAATTGGGCAGACTCAATGTTTCTAAAATGTCCATTTTTCCAAATTGATTTATACATTTAATATAATTCAATTAAAATCCCAACAGGTTTTTGATAGAACTTGATAAGCTAAATCTAAAATTTATTTTATGCTGCAAAGGGCCAAGAACCAAACGGGAGGATCTAACAAATGTCAGGAATTACTATAAAACCACAATAATAAAGGTAGTGTAGCATAGGGACAGTGATATATAAATTGATCCACTGGGTGAAAGATGTATGTATACATACAGAGAGAGGTGGTACTGCAGAAGTCAAAGAAAAATTTTCAACACGTGTTGATGGGAAAATTAGATATCTATATGAAGAAAAATAAAATTAAACACATCTCACAACATATTCAAAATTAGTTCCAGCTATATTAGAAACATAAATATAAGAAGCAACAAAGCTCTAAGAATATACTTTAGGAGTATACCTTTAAAGTGCCAAAGAAGAGAAGGATTTCTTAATATTCTCAATCAGTAAAAAACTGAGTAATAAAAATGATTACATCAAAATCTAGTTATGTATTTCATTCATCAGTGTTAACCATGTAAGAATGGAAAGATTAGCTATGTATTAAGATGTGATTATATATTTATATCCATATCTATATTTATATACCAAAAAAGCTAGTATAGACAATTAATAAAGAACACCTACAGCCCTGGCCAGTTTCGCTCAGTGGATAGAGCATTGGCCCAAGGACTGAAGAGTCCTGGGTTCAATTCCTGTCAAGGGCACTTACCTCAGTTGCAGGCTCAGTCCCCATGCAGGAAGTAACCAATCAATGTGTCTTTCTCTTATTAATGTTCATCTCTCTCTATCCTTCATTCCTCCCACTCTCTCTAAAAATCAGTGGAAAAATATCCTTGCAAGAATACATACAAATTAATTTCTCTACAAATTAATGAGAAAAAAAATAACTCCAGAAAAATAAGTAGAAATTTCAACAACCACCAACAAAAGAGAAAATTTAATAGGCCATTATAAATAAAAACATTGTTACATTTAATTAATCAAGGAAATGCAAATACACACTTCAATGCAATGTATCACAAGAATGGCCAAAGTGGAAAAAGTGTACTATTTGGCAAGGCAACGCATCAAGGACTGTCTTGAATCACGGGACAGAGGGTAAATTGGTAGATCTACTTTGCAAAATGATTTGTTATTCTATAGTAAAGTTCAAGATGTATACACTTTTTGGAGGTGATTGATATGTTTATTACCTTGATTGTGGTGATGGTATCACGGGTATATGCATATCCCCAAACTCATCAAATTTTATACATTAAATATGTATAATTTTTATATCAATTACACCTTAATAAAGCTGTAAAAAGAAAGGTGTGTGTACTCATATACAGGTTTCCACCCTTGAGAAATTCTTATATGTAAAACCAAGGTACATATACAAAAATATTCAGTATAACACTACTTTGTAATAGCAAAAACCTATGAAATACTCAAATGTACACTAAAGAAGAATGGGAAAACAAGTGATGATATACTATGAAGATATTATACAGTAGTGAAAATGAATGAACTAAAATTATACACATCAATATTTTGATATAAATTTTATACACACTGAATTTTTAAATTTTGAGTGATAGACTACATTGTAGAAGGCATGTACAGCATTTCCCATTTGTATAAAGTTTAAAGCAAGCAAAATTAAACACCATTTTGCTTAGTTGTGTACTTTTGTATTAAAATATAAATTAGAAGCAAAGAAAGATAAACAAACAATAGAGTTAGAGAAGTCTAACTCTGTTGAGGGCCATGGATCTGGGAAAGGAAACAAGAGATTTCAAAGACTCTGGCAAGATATTATTTCCTAAATGGAGTTATTTGTTCCAGTGCTCATTGTGCTGGTATGTTATCAAATTCTTATGTATAACCCAATATCAATATTTTAAATGGAGAAAAAAACCTCATTGAACAAACAGAATGACTAAGGAGAAATTAATGGGAGGATGCACTTTAAGCTGTTAACATTACTTACCTGGAATGAGGATGGGATGAAGGAAGAAGAAAGTAAGAAAAAATAAGTCCCAAATATAGGAGTGCGTGATTTAAAATAGAGGGTGATAGAAAAATCAGGAAAGAAAAAGAGAGGTTGTCTAAAATAAACACTAATAAAGAAACAAGCAAACATACACTTAAAATATCAAGAAGATAAAATATTTTGTAAAGCAGTGGCTAGTCTCAGAATCATAAAAACAACAATAACAGCAAGGATCTATATTATATTAAAAGATAATCCTATATAACAAAAGCCTAATATACAAATTGTTCCCTCGACTAGGAGTTCAACCAGAGGGTGGCATCGGCTGGCCAACCACCCGTGGACCCTCTCCCTGGCCAGCCCCACCCTGGCTGGCAGTGGCAGCAGGCAGCCAAGGGAAAGGAGGCCCCGGCTGGCAGCTGACAGCTGCTAGGGACCCCACCCATGCACGAATTTCATGCACTGGGCCTCTAGTTAGGTATATGATTGTCAGAAACAATGCTCAGTTCTGAATTAGAGGCTAATGTTAAAATCAGTGATAAAAGATATTTCAGACAACTGCTAATGATATAGTTTTTATCTATCTATCTATCTATCTATCTATCTATCTATCTATCTATCTATCTGTCTATCTATCTAGCTATCTAATCTATCTATCTATCTATCTATCTATCTATCTATCTATCTATCTATCATCTATCTAGAGATTGAGATAAAGAAGGAGAGAGAGAAGGAGAGATCTGGAAAGAATGTCTTGGGATGCTGTGATCATCTTTGCCAGTGATATATGGTGTTTTATCTTTATTTTCTAAGTTTCTAAGATATAGATCAATTGTTTGTTGGTAAAAAATACATATAAAATGTTTTTAAGTGACTATTTTTTAATGAATAAAATATAAACTGGTTATATTTACCAAGCTAGGATAAAAGCTTTCCTTCCGATACTAAGAGGTAGTTTCACCCAATAACATGAAGCAGTAACATGACAGTTATGAATCTGCAAAGTGATCACGTTACAGGAAGGCTGCTGATAGGGCATAAAAAAGCCTCATTCGTTTGCTACTTCAAGGCCACCATGGGCACAAGGCTGCTCTGCTGTGTAGCCCTATGTCTCCTGAGAGCAGGTGAGTCCTAAGCACAAAAGAAAAATCCTACCGTGGGTTGGCAACCCCCTTGTCATGGTCCCTCCTGGGCTTTGTCTACTGCTTCTGTTTCCCTCTCTTACAGGCTCTAGTGATGTCCAAGTCACTCAGACTCCAGGACATCTGGTCAAAGGCAAAGGACAGAGAGCAAGGATGGATTGCATCCCCCCAAAAGAACACCCTGTTGTTTACTGGTATCAACAGAGCCAGAACAAAGAGTTTAAGTTTTTGATATCTTTTCAGAATGAAAACGTTCTCGATCAAATTGAGTTGGTCAAGGAGCGATTCTTAGCTCAATGCCCCAAAAACGTAGGGTGCAGCCTGGAGATCCAGGCCTCTGAGCCAGGAGACTCGGCACTGTATTTCTGTGCCAGCAGCTTCCACAGCACTGAAATTTCAGCTCCTCTTAGTGCACAAACTCATCGTGGGCCCAGCTCAGGAAGCAGGTGAGGTGGTTAGGCTGTAGCAGAAGTTAACTGGAGTTAGCGTAAGCCACAGTGGGATTTGACAGCCGGCTAATGGTTGCTGAGCAGCAGTCAAGGAGTGATGAGCAGATGATTCCACAAAAAACACCAGCTGGGCCAGGCTCTGGGATGGCTGCCCACCAGCTCTCATTTTTCTTTCTCTTATTTTGTCTGCTTCTTGTTTTCTCTCCCTGTAATCTGTCCTTCTCTTTTCCTCCTGTCCTCATGATGAGGATAAGATGGTCTTCAAAGGTCCCAAATTCAGTTGTCATCATCCCACCACCCTGATAAAGACCAGCCCAGTTCTTTCTAAATGTGGGTTAAAATCCCAAAGGAAACGGCAGAATGGTCTCCTGGAGTATGTGCTTCTTGCCATGTCTGTGTGCAAAGTCATATAAATCTTACTTTTTTGTTCATACGACTATCTCTTAGCTTTTCCACTCAACTCAAAGTGAGTGAAACACTTTATTTTTTTTTTCTATAGGAACATTTAGTCTATTGCTTCTAAATGATGCACAGTATCCATATTCACCCTCCAGAAACAGACACCTATTTTCCTCCAGTTTCTGGCCAGTATTGAAAAAATGTACAGGTAGCTTTGAGTACCCATGATTATAGGAATACATACCCAGAATCACAATTGCTGAGACATGGAATGTTATATGTATACGTTACTGACATATGGAGATCCCACCAGAGGGCTCTTCAGAATTGCTATATGAGTCTAAAATCCCACTTAAAAGTGCATAAGGCATCTTCTTATAGCATTATCCAGTTTCTACATTGTTGCCTGTATACTAGCTTTGTAAAGAGATTCTGATCTTTCTCTTCCACCCCTACCATCTCCCAGAACCCCACCCGTGTTTACTATAAAGATGCAGATGACAATTTTAGAAAAATAAATAAAGCCAAGAATTTAATAGAGAGAGGGATTCTATACTGCTAACTACGGGACATTTGAATTCTGACTAGCCTGAGCGGAGAGCCCTCACTTGGTACCCCTGAGGGGGTCATACCTTCAGGAGGAGGACTACCAAAGAGCTCTTAGAGTCATAGCCACCCTAGAACTGACATAATAAAGCCCAACAAGCCTCCAAGGGAACCAGCTGTTCTGCCAATAAATTAACTGCCTTTTAGGGAGAAATATTTTGGCATTCTCTAAATAAAGGCAAAAAGACAAAATAAAAACAGAACTAGATTCTCAACAATGTAGTGGCATCCACAATTTCAATCATGTAATGAAAAAGTATAGACAGGGGCAGAAATGGAAAAATATGATGTATAAATAAGAGAAAAATTGGCAATAAAAACCAACCCTGAAATAATAGAGGTGTTGAAAATTTCAGATGAGATTTTTATATAGCTATTATAAAAATATGTTCAAGGATTTTGAAGAAAAATGATCATAGTTTGATTAATTGATAAAAATGATAAACCTGCAGCAATCAAGCCAAAAAGGGCAAAGATATATCAGTGATAAAAAGATATCTTTATAGATACAACAGACACAATGGTGATAGAATATAAAAAATAAGCATTGCCAATAAATTCTACAAATTAGATGACACAAAATTAGTTGCAAACAACTGATTTAAGATAAAATCAGAAATGTAAAAATTCTTACATGAAGCAAATGGAATTATTAATCAAAAATACCCCCTCAGAGAAAACTACAAACCCAAATACCTTTCCTGGTGAATTTTATCAAAAATTTAAGAGAAAAAAATATACCAACTTTAAATAAACATTTTGTTAGACCATAAAGAGAAGGAAACACTTCACAACTCATTATGTGAACCTGACAAAATCCTGATGCCAACATCGGACAAAAAATATTACAGAGAAATATTCTGTATGACCATAGGTGAAAAAAATACTTCCCAACATATTAACAAATCAAATTCAAATGTGCATCTGTATCTACACGTGTGTCTATGTGTGAATACATATACAATGATACTACGTCATAACCAGTAGGTTTATTGCAGGACAAACAATGGGTCAGCATTAAAAAATCAATGTATTTCATCATATTAGCAGAACAATGAAGAATAATTATCTAACCTTCTCAATAGATGCTGAGAAAACTTTGGAAAAAATCAACTACACATTTAAAATAAACAATCTCAACAAACTGCTAATAGAAAAGCATTTTCTCAATCCGATGGAGAGCAGCAATGAAAATTGTGCAACCGACACCCTATTTAATGGTAAATATTGAATACCTTCCTCCTATAATTGGGAATTAAGCTTGATGTTTTCTCTCACATTGCATTATTTTCTTCAACATTATATTGGAGGTCTTAACCAGTGTGATAAGCCCCGCCCCTCCAATGAAATAAAACTCCTAAATATTATAAATGAAGAAGTAAAATTATCACTATATTTAAATTACATAATTGCTTATATAGAAACCCTTAAGGAATCAATGGACCACAATTAGTGAATTTAACAAGATCCCAGGATACACAGCTAATAGAAAAAAAACCACAGGTGTTTTTATTATAGTTGCAAACAATTGAATCATTAACTTTCAGGAAAAAATACCATGTACAATAGTATCAATGAGAGGAATAAATTTAGCAAAAGATGTTCAATGAAAAATTACAATCCAGGGCAAAGTGAAATTAAAGAAAACATTAAAATGGAAGGATATATCATGTTTCTGGATTGCAAGTTGCATTAAGATAGGAATTTTCTCAACAAATAATGGTGGAACAACTGGCTAAGCACATGGAAAGAAATCAATTTTACTGTTATCTCATACTGTAAATAAAAATCAACATGAGATGAACCTTAGAGGTAAGTGTAAAAGTGAAAACTACAAATCCTATAGGAGATAATACAGGACAAAATTTTCTTATGACACAGAAGCACTAACCAATAGTAAAAAGTCATTTCTTATCTGGCATGCTTTTTGCCAGAGGGTATTTTTTATACAGATCAATAAATCACAAATGAGAAGAGAAAATGTGGCTCATAAATCAGACTTGAGAGCCATACGTGTCCAATTATCTCAGAGTAGGGAGAATATTGACTCATGCACCAAGGACCAACTGAGTTATCCATAAATTGGAGTGTCTTTTTCAATTCCATTACCATCCCATTACCTGTCTCCTCCATCCATTCCTTTGATAATAGTCTCTCTCTCCCCTGCTCTGGGCTGGATTCTGGGCTGGATTCTCCCCTGCTCCCAGAGCGACTTCTGCTTCTCCTGTCCTTGCCCTGCACCTACAAACTTCTGTAGGACTCCACTGGACCTGCGTCTGTTCTCTCAACCTATGCGACCCCAAAATAGTTTTTATTCATTCAACTACCAAACCTGTCTTCCACTCAAATCACTGTTTCCAGCAGGGGGCAGCAGAGCAGCATGTTGACTTTAAGAACTGCACATTGGGGCAAAATGATCATCTTCATTATAATTATCCTGTTTGTATTAATTAAGACCTTGGATAAGCAATTTACTGGAATAAGTCTATATTGATATAGGTATTATTAATGGAGAACTCTACCCAAAAGGAGAGGTTAGAAGAGAGGCACTGGTATATGCCATATACAATGTATACAGTGGATGTAAAATATTACTTGGGTACTCCTAAATAAGCAGTGACTACCTAGACCAGTGGTCGGCAAACTCATTAGTCAACATAGCCAAATATCAACAGTACAACGATTGAAATTTCTTTTGAGAGCCAAATGTTTTAAACTTAAACTGTATAGGTAGGAACATTGTTATTAACTTAATTAGGGTACTCCTAAGCTGGCCTTGGCTAAAAACGTCCTCAATCTGATTGAGGTACCTTTGCTGAGGTCGACCCCTTCCAACTCTCCCATCCACACTCATCTTGTATACTTGTTTCGTCTATCAGACGAAATACCACGTGCAGGCGCGTATGTACAGCGCAATTGAAACTTTGTGGCCCATGTGCAGAAGTCGGTATTTTGTGGAAGAGCCACACTCAAGGGGCCAAAGAGCCACATGCAACTTGCGAGCTGCAGTTTGCCAACCACTGACCTATACTAATAAAAGGGTAATATGCTAATTAGACTGGGTTGACCAGACATCTTTCAGCTGTCCGACTTCCTTCTGGACAAATCCACAGTGGTGGGGGCCGAGGCAGAGGTGGTTAGAGGCGATCAGGCCAGCAGGGGAGCAAGCAATTAGGGGGTGGCCAGGCTGGCAGGTGAGCAGTTAGGGGGCGACCAGGCCAGCAGGGGGGCAGTTAGAGGCGATCAGGCAGGCAGAAAGGTGAGCTGTTAGGAGCTGTGGTCCTGGATTGTGAGAGGGATGTCCGGCAGTCGGACATCCCCCAAGGGGTCCCGGATTTCAGAGGGTGCAGGCCAGGCTGAGAGACATCCTCCACCCCCCGTCTGCCCATGCACGAATTTCATGCACTGGGCCTCCAGTCTATATAAAAAAGCCTAAGTGACCATTACAACCAAGTGACCAGAATGACCAGAATGACGGGAATGACCAGTTGATGGGTCACTATGATGCACACTGACCACCAGGGGGCCAATGCTTAATGCAGGAGCCGCCCCCTGGTGGTCAGTGTGCTCCCACAGCAGGAGTGCCGCTTAGCTAACTGACCCACCTTGGCAGTCCACCAGCCTGGCAGCAGCCATTCACTCCCTCAGTAGTCCTGCAGGTCTAATCTCCAGAGAATGGGCCAAGCACCGACAGACCAGTGCTGCCAGCATGATCCTGACAGTGCCACTGGCCTCCTGGAAGTCGGCCTTGGGCACCATGGTTTCTTCCCCTCCCTAAACCCTGGAAGAAACAATATAAAAGTGGCCGCCAGGTGGCTCCCAACAACTGGTGCTAATGTCAGCGGGATGGATCTGGATCCTGGGCCAGCAAGGGCCAGCATGGGACTCCACCCATGAGCGAATTTGTGCACTAGGCCTCTAGTGCAAAATAATGTGGGAGGGAGAGAAGTAGATGGAGAATAAACAAGAGAGGCCAGAGTTGGTAATTATCAAAGCTGAGACAGAAGGGCTCATAATGCTATTATATCTAATTTGTATACATTAGAAATTTTCATAATCAACAGGAAAATAAAACAAAAATCTTTTGTAATATGCTATGTAGCAGGACTGACTATTGTAGGGCTCATGCTATATCCATGGATGAGCACTTAATTACATCAGCCGGGGTTTCAACTACCCTGCAGCTGTGCTATATTTATAACTTGTTGCATTAAAATATTGAACACTTCCTCCTAATATCAGAAATAATTGATGTTTGCTAAAATTACCTCTTTATTCAACTATTCTTAGTTAACTCACAATATGAGTGAAGATGTCAAGTATTTCTTGGAAATTCATGCCCACCTGAAGTGAATACTTTCTGTAATGAGCCAATATTTTCAGTAATGATCTTCACCCAGAAAACAAACAGCAGCCACTAGAAAACAGTGACAATTTGGAACAAAGTTAGTAGTGCTGACCCTCTTCCAAAAAGTAAAAGAGAAAAAAGAAACATCTTTCAAGCTTTATGCTGAACATATTCAAATTGCATAGGTTACCTAGATCTGAATTAGAAAAATAAATGAATATGTGCAGAAAGAAATGTTAGTTGTCACAACCCTCCAAGGAGACTAGATTCCTTCTATTTGAAAAGACTGTGAATCTCCTTGATAGCCTATTCAACTGGGAGAATGACGTTTCCCTGAACAACTGAAATAGGCAGCCCTGGGAAGAGGGAGAGAGAGACCATTCTCTGGCAGATGGCAGGGGAGAACCAGGAAGGGAAGGAAGTGGAGTAAGTTTTCGCCTCCGCTGAAAGGACATGGGATAAGTAAACAGGAACACCACCTGCCTGAGCCATAATGGAGGAAGAAGGTTAAACTTTGGGGGTAGGGGGTAGGGGGCGTGGCTGTATCTTCCTCTGTGGCCTAGAAAGTTGGGAGGGGCAATGACATCACTGGCTGAATCTTTACAATTTCTTATTTCCATGCCCTATTTTCCCCAGTACCCAGAGCTGGAAACGCCTCCACCCTGCCTCTCCTGGCCATGGACTCCATGCTCCTCTGCTGTGTGGCCTTTTGTCTCCTTGGAACAGGTGGGCTTGGGAAACAGGTGGGAAGTCCCTGCCTTAAATGTCCAGATTCTGGCTGAGGCTTCTCCCTTGAGACTGTGGCAAGAGGACACTTCTAAGGCTCTGTCTCTAGTTTCTGTTTTGTTTCCTCACAGGGTACATAGATGCTGGTGTTTTCCAGACCCCAAGGAATAAGATTGCAGAGACAGGAAACAGCATTTTTCTGGAATGTTCTCAGAATGAGGATCATGACTATATGTACTGGTATCGACAAGACCCAGGACTGGGGCTACGGCTGATCTACTACTCGTACAGTGAAAAAATTTACAAAGGAGATGTCCACAATGGGTACAGTGCCTCTCGAAAGGAGCATGCAAAATTCCCCCTCTTTCTAAAGGCTGCCAGCCCAAACCAGACAGCTGTTTATTTCTGTACCAGTGGCCTCACACAGCGTTTCTTGGCCACCTGCTCTCCATACAGAAAGAGAAGCATGTGGGTGGGTTATTTGCTCAGAAGGGCACAGGAGGCTTCCAAGATGTGGGATGTGGGATCCTGAGAGCTCTGAGTAGTTTCATGCTGGGGGAGCCTCAGTCGGAGCTTAGGGCAGGGGAGGGAAAACTTTTTGACTCGAGGGCCACAATGGGTTCTTAAACTGGACTGGAGGGCCGGAACAAAAGCATGGATGGAGTGTTTGTGTGAACTAATATAAATTCAAAGTAAACATCATTACATAAAAGGGTACGGTCTTTTTTTTTTTTGTTTTATTCATTTCAAATGGGCCGGATCCGGCCCACGGGCCGTAGTTTGCCCACAGCTGGCTTAGGGGCACACTGGGTCAATGCCCCATCCAAGTGATGACTGTGAAACCACAGGCTAGATGGAACCCACCTCTCATAACTACTGACCCTCTTTATCTCTTTTTTTAGACTTTTTTTTCATTACAGTTGACATTTAATATTATTTTGTATTGGTTTCGGGTGTACAGTATATTGGTTAGAAAATCATGTATTTAACAAAGTGATCCCCCTGATATTTCCTGTCTCCACCTGTCCCCATACATAGCTATTACAAACTATATATATAAAAGCCTAAGTGACCACTGCAACCGAACGGACGACCGAAGAGGCTGCATGGGGCGACCAGGCCAGCAGGAGGGTTAGTGAGGGATGACCAAATGACTGAGCAGCAGGCTGAAAAGATGGAAGCACCCACAACCAATAAGGTGGGAATATGCTAATTGACTGCCATACCCTCAAAGATGGAGGCGCCCACAGCCACAAGATAGCTGGCAGGGGAGGGCAGTTAGGGGCAACCAGGACAGCAGGGGAGGACAGTTGGGGGTGATCGGGCCAGCAGGAGAGCAGTTATGTGTTGATCAGGCTGGTAGGGGAATGGTTAGGGGTGATCAGGCTGGCAAGCAGAAGCAGTTAGGGGCAATCAAGCAGGCAGGCAGGCGAGCAGTTGGGAGCCAGCAGTTCGGGATTGTGAGAGGGATGTCTGACTGCTGCTTTCGGCCCGATACCACAGGGATAGGGCCGAAACCGGCAGTCGGACATCTCCCAAAGGGTCCCAGATTAGAGAGAGTCCCGGATTGGAGAGAATGTCCCACAGGGATCGGGCCCAAACCAGCAATTGGACATCTCCCAAGGGGTCCCAGATTGGAGAGGGTGCAGGCTGGGCTGAGGGACAATCCCCCCAGTGCACGAATTTCATTCACTTGGACTCTAGTATTATTAACTATATTCCCTAGACTGTACTTTACATCCTCATGAGTATTTTGTAACTACCAATTTGTACTTATTAATCTCTTCACCTTTTTCACCCAGTCCTCCAACTCCCCTCCCCTCTGGAAAACATCAATCTGTTCTCTGTATCTATGAGTCTGTTTCAATTTTGTTTATTTATTTTGTTCTTTAGACTCTACATACAATTGAAATCATATACCTTTATCTGACTTATTTCACTTAGATAATACCCTCTAGGTCAGTGATGGCGAACCTTTTGAGCTCGGCATGCCAGCATTTTGAAAAACCCTAATTTAACTCTGGTGCCATGTCACATATAGAAATTTTTTGATATTTGCAACAATAGTAAAACCAAGATTTATATTTTTGATATTTATTTTATATATTTAAATGCCATTTAACAAAGAAAAATCAACCAAAAAAATGAGTTCACATGTCATCTCTGACACGTGTGTCATAGGTTCGCCACCACTGCTCTAGGTCCATCCATGCTATTTCAAATGGTAAGATTTCATTCTTTTTTTATAGCCAAGCAATATTCCATTATCTACTTGTCTATTGATGGGCATTTGGGTTGCTTCCATATCTTAGCTATTATAAATAACACGGCAATGAACATAGGGGTGCATATATTCCTTTGAATTAGCATTTTGGGTTTCTTTAGATATATGCCCAGAAGTAGAATTGCTGAGTCAGAATGGCTATCATCAAGAAGTTAATAAACAATAAGTATTGGCAAGGATGTGGACAAAAGGGAACCCTCATGCACTGTTGATGGGAATGCAGATTGGTGCAGCCCACCTAGTATGGAAGGTCCCCCAAAAGTTAAAAATGTAATGGCCTTATAACTCTTTATATCTTCTACTAAGGCTAGCCTAACAGTGTTCTTCCAGGATAATGAACCTGAGCATTGAACAACACCATCATGATTTTCAATAAGAGCATGGTTTTTTTGTACTGTCTCAAATGTAATGTGATCTTTAATGGTTCATTTGCTTCTGTCCCCACCCAATTAGTAACATCCCCACTTCATTCTGTCCCTGCTGACAGCCCCTTTAACCTAATAACCCTTACTCAGTCCCAGTTCCTCCAAGCTCAACCACTGTTTAGGTATGTAGCTGCTTGCCTTTATCCTAAGAACACACTGACTCGCTTGTTTCCTGTAATTTCATTCTAAAAAAATTTAATGACCATTAAATGAAGGTGAATATCAAGTAATAGAGACTGTGGTCTATAAAACTTATCACTCATCTACTGCCCCACACTTGGATCTCTGTTGAGATTAGTCAGAACCTGCAGAAGCAGATAAACTTATCTCATTATCTGGAGGTACTGAATTGCAAAAAAATTGCCTGCTCTCCAACATGAAGCCAGAGCTAGGAGGTTGGAAGTTCTTCTTTCTTTCAAGGAATTGGAATAAATCCCTGGCTCCTCTGCAGGGGGCACCCTTCTGGGAGCCAGCGAACTCCTTCTAAGAGTATATATTTTTTAATTTAAGAGTGATGTCCCTCTAACATCATAGAAAGAAGGGAGGGAAGGAGTAAAGGAAAATAGACTCAAATATGTGTTCAAATAGCTCTTCAGGATTTTCTCCCACGTAATATGCTCTCTGAGTTCTGATGCATGTTTATTTAAGTTCTCCACACCTCCACCCCAACTACAAATCATTTTATAATATTTTAACTATGTTTTTATTGATTTTGAGAGAGAGGGAGAGAGAGAAAAAAAAAAACATTATCAGTCTGCTGCCTCCTGCACATCCCCTTACTGAGGATCAAACCTGAACCTGTGCATGTACCCTGACCTGGAATCCAACCAGTGACTTCTACGTGCATGGGATGACACTCAACCAGCTGAGCCACACCAGCCAGGGCCTACAAGGCCTTTTACAAAAAAGAAAATATATTTGCTTAAGCATATTTACATAGGCAGACTAACACTAAAAAATATGAGAGGGTATTTTATTGGGCTAAAAATATGTATAGACATATGTAGCAATTGTCTTTGATAATTTCTGTATCCTTAATTGTTGATATTTAGAAATTCTCAGCAGCTGACCCAGAGACTTCCCTGGCTCTACCTGAAAGTGGGTCATGCAGGAGTTATTCCCCTGCTAGGCGACAAGGGGGTGGACTGTTTACTCTGCCTTCAAATTCCTCTTTATCTAAGCAGGACCTGAGCCTCCCAAGTATCTACTCCCAACTCAAGATCTCTCCCCTCATTCTTCCCTCTTTCTTTAATCACTTCTGCTGTAATACAAATTTTACATCCAGCCAATAGTGAGGACTTTCGTTAACTCATCACTCAAATTCAATCTTCTGACTCTGAGAAGAACTCAGCGCCTCTCTCCTTCCTGTTTTTTACTTTTTACAATTCATCAGAAGGAATCTTCCCATTTCTCTTGTATCTATTCACCCATTTCTTCTTTTTTCCAGTAGGGGGCAGTAACATTATATTTATTTATTTTTCTTCGTCAACACTACCTATGAGTGTAAGACCAGCTTTCATTAATGCCTTTAATAATTACCTCTATCTTAAAGGAGGCCCTGGTGGGATAAGACTATTTCAGAGTTTGATAGGTCATATGAGAAAGCATGAGTGAGCAGGAGCTACGGGTGCTATATATAAAATACATAAAGTTTGAAGAGGTGATTCTCAAATAACACAGATATAACAGTCAAAATCCAAAACCCCAGATTAGCAGGACATAAGCAAGAATTTTATTGAATGCCAACTTTGCATCCATGTGAACTAAGGCGAAGGGAGCAGAGGAAGGGGAAATGGACTCCTGGAGTTAATCTTGGAGACTCAGAATCAAAGCTAAAGATTTTTCTATTGAAACAAAATGAGGAACAGAGAAGAGAGAGGCTAGTTCTGCAGCAGTGCCCCAAAATGTTTAGCTAATATAACCAAAGCATGTAAAGAACTGCCAATCTGAGTTTTCTGTTCTGACATGATTGATGTTGCAGTCAAAAGAAAGATGAATGGAGCCTAAATTGAGAAGGTTGGTAAAATCTGAATGCCAATTCAGGGAGAAATAAGACTGAGAAAGTTGTGGAATTACCACATGATAATCACAATACATTTTTCTGACAAGTCAGTGAACGTCCGTTACTGCTTCAAGCCCTTCACACATATTATCTAAATGGGTTGCCTCATTTGGTGCTCACAACATGCTCCCCTGTGCCCTGTGTGATGGAGCTACTCTGTTCACTGGGCCATTCTTTTGAATGTTCTCTCTTATCTTTGCAGAGTTCTTTCTAGTCCATTCTTCAGAGTGCCCCTCAAAGATTTCCTTTCCCAAGCTTCCTAACTAGGTCAAATCCTCCTTATTACAGTCTCTCAAAGCTCTGCAGTCCTCACCTTCACAGCTTGTAAAACAGTTGCAATTTAATGTTTTGTGAAAGAGTGGAGACTTGAGTTAAGGTAAATAACCAAAGTCTCTAGCCTACTTTGGATATGAGAAGTGAACAAAAATATTATTCCTTTGATGAGTAAAGGAATACAGACAACACAGCTATAGCAACAGGATGTCTGTGGGGCCCAGCAAAGAAGCAGGGACTGTCGTCACACAATGACTTCCTCAGAACTTCTTGCCTAACTGTGCCCATGGCTCTCAGGCTCCTCTGCTATGTGGCCCTTTACCTTCTGCAGGCAAGTAAGTCAAGACACAGATTTCTGTAAAATCAGAAAGGAACATTTTCCCCCATCAGGGTTTGCTCCTGGATCCAGCATCAAGGCCATCCTGGATACTGTTGGCAATGTTTGTCTCCTTCTTTCAGGCCCCATGGGTCCTGTTGTCTCCGAGACCCCAAGACACTGTGTTACAGGGACAGGAAAGACGATTACTCTGGAATGTTATCAAACCATGGGCCATAACAAAATGTACTGATAGCATCAAGACCTGGGAATGGAACTACAACTGATCCATTACTCATATGGTGTTAATCGCACAGAGAAAGAAGAGCTGCCCTCTGAGTCCACTGTCTCCAGAATAAGGAAGGAACATTTTTCTCTAAGGCTAGTGTCCACCAGCCCCTCTGTGCCAGCAGCCACACAGCATCACACGGGCACCTACAGCGTGCACACAAAGGGCAGTCACAAAGGTGAGAAAGTTCCACCTTCATAAACCTAAACTACAGAAGCCACCATGAATCTTCCCAGATTCCTCAGCCCTGAGGGGCCAGTGCGGTCGAGCAACAGTCTGAGCAGAAAACTAACCCGATTAAGTCACTCTCTCCAAAGCTGGGGAACGCTGAGCCCACAGTCGGGGCTGACTTCCCCCCTGCATCTAACTACAGTGTCCAGTTGAGGCTTGCGCCATCGGATCCCTCAAGATAACGTGCAACATTATTTGACAGTTGGCTATCTGCAGGACAGCTTGCTAGCTGAGAAGCAGAAGGTTCTTTTGGCTTTCTCCACAGGCTATCTCTGGTAAATGGTTTCTTCCTTGTGTACATCTAGTTACTTCATGTACACTGTCTCAAAGTCCCAAGCCCAATCCCTCTTCCCACAGCTTAGACTAATAGAAGGACCAGAACTGATCACTTTCAGTACTCTACCTCTAAACCAATGGAATTTTAACTAAATCAACATGAGCCAGGAACAGTGGTTGCAAGAAAACACTCCACAACTCCCCTATCTTCAGACTTGGGACTCTGGAGACTCCCCTGATCACTGGGAAGCTACTTCACAGATCAATGCTTCTTCTGTGAATACACTGAATCCTGGAGATGCTGGTCTCCCTCTGCAGGAGACCAGACCTTCGAGCTCGGGGAGGCAAAGGACAGAAGTGCAGCCATCAGCTAGGGGGCCTATGTCTCCTGAGAAGAGGCGAGTGCTGGGCTCACAGGTGAAACCTATATCTTGAGGCTTCCAGAGAGTAAAGCCAGTCAGATTCCTCATTTGGCTTAATCTCTTCATCATGGTTTTAGCTATTACATAAATACTAGAGGCCTGATGCAAGAGCAGGCCCTCCTTCCCCAGCTGCCGGCACCAGCTTCCCTCTGGCACCCAGGACACGGGCTTCCCTCTGGCATCCAGGACACGGGCTTCCCTCACAGCCCTGGCTTCATCTGGAAGGTTGTCCGGAAGGAGGTCCAGTCTAATTAGCATATTATGCTTTTATTTTTATAGATTCTATAGAATATGAATTAGACTTATCTGGTCATGTTCCAATACTTCTAAGCTACTTAATCTCTCTAAAGATAATTTCCTAGTCTATAAAATGGACTCAATAATATATGGTTCCCATTGGGTTTTATTTAGTAGAGAAAATGTATGTGGATTGCTTAAAATAATTCCCAGCACAAAAATTAGACTCAATAATAAAAGATGATGTTAGCAGCAATAATATTAGTAGCAATACTACTAATTAACCATTTTGAAAGCTAAACCTTAATGAGTGATTGCTATGTATTAGGCATTGTTATAATCACTAATATATTAACTTATTTAACCCTCACAGCAGCTCTGTTAAGTTTATCCTTTTATTGGCACAAATTACAGATAGTAAAATGGAGCAGAAAACAGTTCATTTACTTGCCTAAGATGACAGTTAAGTAACAGAACCAGTATTCAAATCCAGACAGTCTCCCTCTAAAGCCTTCTGTATTAACTACTACCCTAGTTTCAATGGTAGTTGTTAAGGAATGTCACAGATGTCATGAAGAACTAAGGCTGATTCAGAAAGAATGCAAAGGAATAGCATGCATAAACCCAAAGAATAATTGTTTTTCACAATATGAATGGCCCAGGAAAGTCATGTGATGTCTGGTGTTCTGTGAAGGGAAGGAAAGACTCCATTTGTGCAGGGTTGGGACTATGGGTGTGGGCAGAGACAGTGACATCACAGGCAAACCTCCAAACTGACAAGAGCTGGAAGAAGACCTATTTCTTCTCCCATCCTTCCATGGGTATCAGCTCCTCTGAGAAATAGCCTTCTTGTCTCCTTAGTGGATAAGATCATACAGCACAAGAAAAATTAGACTCCGGGTTTCTAGGCCACAGCATCATGACGTGTGTGTGTGTGTGTGTGTGTGTGTGTGTGTGTGTGTGTGTGTGTTTTATGTTCAAAACATTGGGCTTCCAGGTGGACACTGCTTGTAACTTCCACACCCTTTTCCCCCACAGGTCACCTGGATGCCAGAGCTATCCAGAACCTAGAGACATAGAGAAGTAGAGAGGGAAAGGCTTTCTAAAAAAATGTCATTAGGACTTATGACAGAATATGACTGCTGTGACTACGTACAAGGTTGGGACTATAGCTGACCCACTGCTCACTGGCTCTACTGCAAAACATTCCCTGATGAGGGCAGAGTCTGCCAGCAGAAGGAGGAGGGTTTCTCCCTGGTCCTGGAGACACCTTTGCATTTCCATGCTAGCAGTTGATCTATGACAATTCACAGCCACATCCCTGAGGATTAAAAAAAATCTGCCTAGAAGTAATGTTAAATAGTAAAAAGCCATATCAATGACATTTGAATTTCAGTTCATCTGTGGTGACTAACATCTCCCAATTTCCATAAAATACTTTTTTCCCCCAAAGCCAGCATTTTTCAAAGCAGTTAGTAGATCACTTGAATGGAAACAGCTGCTACAACTCCATGCCTCAGCATTTGTCCATACCCAGTTCTAGCTGGTGGAACCTCTGCTCAGACAGATCCAAACCGTCTCTGCACACATTCTAGGCACTTACCAGACTCCCCTACATTTCTATGTATTGGGTTGCTCCATTCTGCTTCACTCCCTTAAGAATCACCCCTCAGAAAGAGAAATGGACAAATGCAGAGATTGTGTGGCACTCATGGAAATGAAAGATATTCAGCTGGCTAAAGAGATGGGAGTACTTTTAGAGGGAATTTGAAGTTGGGTAAAGAGATAAAATGGAAAGAGTTCCAAGTGTTCAGATAAAACACGCAGTGTCCATAAACACTACTCAATTTACCATAACAGTCTCATAAAAACTGCAAAAGATGCAAACCCACCATATCAAAAAAGATAAATCATATAAAGGAAATTAGAAAATTCACAGAGGAGAGGCCCAGCCACCTGTGGCTCAGCGGCTGAGTGTCCACCCAGGAACCCAGAAGTGACTGGTTTGATTCCCAATCAGAGCATATGCCCAGTTGCGGGCTCAATCCATAGTAGTGGGCATGCAGGAGACAGCCAATCGATGTTTTTCTCTCATCAATAATGTTTATATCTCTCTCCCTTTCCATTCCTCTCTGAAATCAATAAATATATATTTTTTAAAAGAAAATCGATAGAGGCAAAAAACAGCCATGCTAATTCTTCAAGAAAACGAACAACACAAACAATCACGTGGCCTAAATAGATGAAACCACCACATTCTGTTAAGTCTGAGAGGCTTTCACTTCTCTTCTGAAGCAGTGAGGGAGGGGTGTGTGGTCCCTGGCCAGGGGTAGATGACAAGTGTTGGTGTCAGAGACTAAACTCCTCACAGTCCCAGGCGGCATTTCATCTGACGCTGCCATGAGCAACAGATTCTTTTGCTGTGTTGTCATTTGTCTCATCGGAGTAGGTGAGCCCTGGGCACAGGTGAGGGACCCTGTCACTGGTTTCCCAGGCTTCAACAACAAAATGTTCCTTCAGGGCTCCAACATCTGTGTCCATTCTCCAGGGTCTATCTTTATTTGATCATCCTTTGTTTTTCTACAGGCCACCAGGATGCTGTAGTCACACAGCTCCCAAGACATAAGATCTTGGGGACAAAAAAGGAATTAACTCTAGAGTGCTCACAGAATATGAATCATATTTCAATGTACTGGTATCGCCAAGACCCGGGATATGGACTGCAGCTGATCTACTACTCAAATGGTATCAGAACCATTGCAAAAGGAGATGTCCCTGAGGGGTACCGTGTCTCTCGAAGTGAATTGAAATACTTCCCCCTGACCCTGGAGTCTGCCAGCACTAACCAGACATCTGTGTACTTCTGTGCCAGTAGTGACTCCACAGCGCTGCAAGGCCACATCCTCTCTGCACAAAATAGAGGCGAAGCAAGGAGGGAGGGAACACTGCCCTCAAGATTTTTGACCCCAAGATTCCACACAAGATTGCACTAAAGTCCTGCTGTGACCTAACCTTCCTTGCTTATCTTTTCCGATTCTTATCCCCTCTAAGACGTTTCCTATTGGAATCAAAGCATCTACCCCTGCTTGATATTTCTCTAAGCTAGAGAGCCTTAACCCAAATTGAATATTTTCTAAGGCAAACTTCAGTTCCCAGTTACAGATGTGGAAAAATTTTGATTGAATTGAATTCTTATCAAATAAAGAAAAAATAACCCTTATTTTGAAAAGATCTTCAGAGATTCTTCAATGGAGTCTCTCAATGACTGATCCTTATTGTACAGGAAAACAGGTATTGTGGTGGGACTTCCTCAGATGGGGAGGCCGGAGCAAGAACTAGAGGATGCAGAAGGCAGAGGGGAGTGAAAGATTTGCAGATAGTATGTGGGCTCAGGATTGTCCAGAGGGAGGAAAACAATTTGTGGGATTAAAACAACACCAACTGATTACCTCACAGTCCTGCATGTGCAAAGTATAGGATGGAGGGGAAGGGGGGCGGGGTTCTCTGCTCAGGGTCTCATGTGACTGCTTTCTCTTCTAAAGCCCAGTCCCTTGTCCTAGCTCATTCCCATTATTGGCAGACTTCAGTTCTTTGTGGTGGTAGGACTTAAGACCCTGTTTCCTTGGCTATCACTGGGCGTTTCCCTTGGTTCCTTGCAGTCTCTTTCCAGCCCCCTCCATCTTCAAAGCCAGAAATGCTCATTAAAAGCTTGTGCTTCAAAGAGCTCTCTGGCCTCCCCTTCTGCTACCAGCTGGAGAAGTTGTGCTGTTAAAGGGCTCATGAGATTAGAATAGACCTACCTGGACAATTACTCTTTGCCAAAAATTATAACATAATCCCAGGAGTGATGTCATATTCATAGGTTCCACCTATACTCAAAAAAAGAGGGGATTATACATGGGCAAGGATCATTGGGGACCTTCTTAGAATTCTGTCTGCCACACCAACAGAGAAGAAAGGCCAAGAAAATCAGGACCCCAGAGAGCTTAGTTCCTCTGCACCAGCAGTTTATCAATGCAGCTATATTCTCTGCACTAAAATGGCAAACCCAAAGAGTGCAGTGACCTTGCCCTCATGAGCAATGTGCCATCTCCAACCCTTCTTCCATGCTCATGTCTCCTCTAAACACAACTGGGAAGAGTTCTTCACTTTTAGGGACCCATGTGATTAGATTGGGCACAACTGGATAATCCAGGATACTCTCCCTAGCTCAAGGTCAGCTGATTAACAACCTTAACTACATCCACAACCTTAATTCCCTCTGGCAATCTAAACAGTCTCAGGTTGTGGGGATTAGGACTTCAATACTTCTAAGGGGCCCATATTCTGCCTACCACAGTATTATTCCACTAGAGGGTGCTAAGAGATCCCTTAATACAAATATTATATTTCAGATAATGATGAAAGAGGAAGTTTGATAAAAATGAACATTGTGAGAATATATATTCTTCTCAAGTGCACACAGGACATTTTAAAAGATAGACCATATATTAAGAACAGGCAAAGTCTCTTCAGATTCAAGAAGATAGAAATCGTACCAAGCATCTTCTCAGATCACAATGGCATCAAATTTGAAATCATCTACAATAAAAACAATGAAAAAAAGCAAACACTTGGAGGCTAAATAGCATGCTATCAAACAATGATTGGGTTACCAAAGAGATAAAAAATAAATAAAAAGCATCTGGAAAACAAATGACAATGACAACACAACAATCCAAAATCTCTGGGACACCGGTGAAAGCAGTCCTGAGGGGGAAGTTCATAGCTCTACAGGCATACCTGAAAAAAAAAAAAGTAATAAATTATCTAACCCTGTAACTTAAGGAATTAGAAAAAGAGCAACAAGAAAACAAGAAAAGCCCAGAGTAAGCAGAAGGAATGAAATAATAAAGATCAGAGTAGAAATAAACAACACAGAGACAAAAAAAAAACCAACACAAAAGGTCAATAAAACCAAGAGCTAATTCTTTGAAAGGATAAACAAGATTGATGAACCTCTAGCCAGGTTCACCAAGGAACAAAGAGAGAGGACCCAAATAAATAAAATCAGAAATGAAAAAGGTGAAGTAACAACCGACCCCACAGACATACGAAGAATTGTATAAAAATACTACAAACAACTCTACTTCAACAAACTGGAAAACCTTGATGAAATGGACATATTCCTAGGAAAATATAAGCTTCCAAAACTCAATCTAACTACTGATGAAATTGAAACAGTAATCAAAAAACTTCCAGCAAGCACTGGCTGGTTTGGCTCAGTGGATAGAGAATCAGCCTGTGGATTGAAAGGTCCCAAGTTCAATTCCAGCCAAGGGCATATACCTCAGTTGCAGGCTGGATCTCTGGCCCTGGTCAGGGCACATGTGGGAGACAATCAATGAACAGGAGTTTCACATCGATGTTTCTCTTTCTCTCACATCCATGTTTCTCTTTCTCTGTCTCTGCCCCTCCCTTCCACTCTTTCTAAAAAATCAATGAAAAATTTCCTTTGGGGAGGATTAACAAAAATAACAAATAAATAAATATGCAAACCCACCTTTACAAAAACAAAAACAAAAAAAAAAACCTCCAGCAAACAGAAGCTCTGAATGGGGCAGCTTCACAGGGAAGTTTTACCAAACGTTCGAGGAACTAAAACCTATCCTTCTCAGACTATTCCAAAAAAAATTCAAGAGGAAGGCACACTTCCAAGCTCTTTCTATGAAGCCAGCATTACCCTAATCCCAACACCAGATAAAGACACTACAGAGAAAGAGAATTACAGGCCAATATCCCTAATGAACACAGATGCTAAAATCCTCAACAAAATTTTAGCAAGTCGGGTCCACCATTACATTAGAAAGATCATACACCATGACCAAGTGGGATTTATTCCAGGGATGCAAGGCTGGTACAATATCGGCTAATCAATAAATGTGATATGTCACATAAACAAGTTGAGAGACAAAAATCACATAATCATATCAATTGATGCAGAAAAGGCATTTGACAAAATTCAACACCTTTTCCTGATAAAAACTCTCAGCAAAGTGGGAATAGAGGGATCATACCTCAACATAATAAAAGCCTTAAATGATAAACTACAGTAAACCCAATGGGAAAAAACTAAAACTATTTCCCCCAAGAACAGGAACAAGACAGGGATGCCCACTTTCAGCACTCCTGTTGAACATAGTACCAGAAGTGCTAGCCATAGTGATCAGACAAAAAGAAGAAATAAAAGGCATCCAAATTGGAAAAGAAGAAGTAAAATTGTCATTATTCGCAGATGACATGATATGGTACATCGAAAACCCTAAAGACTCCATCAAAAAACTACTAGACTTTATAAATGAATTGGGCAATGTAGCAAGATACAAAATTAACACCCAGAAATCTATGGCTTTTTTTATACACCAATAATGACCTCACAGAAAGAGAAACTAAACAAACAAACAAAAGAAAAAACCCAACAACAATCCATTTATCATTGCAACAAAAAAAAATAAGATACTTAGGAATAAACTGAACCAAGGAGGTAAAAGACCTATACTCAGAAAATAACGGAAAGTTGAAAAAAGAGATAGAGGAAGACATAAACAAATGGAGGAATATACCATGTCCATGGATTGGTAGAATCAAGATCATTAAAATGTCCATACTACCCAAAACAACCTACAGATTCAATGCAATCCCCATTAAAATACCAATGACATATTTCAAAGACCTAGAACATACTCTCCAAAAATTCATCTGCAATAAAAAAAAGATCCCAAATAGCTATAGCAATCTTGAGAAAGAAGAACAAAGTAGGAGGGATCACAATACCAGATATCAAGCTATATAACAAAGCCACTGTTCTCAAAACTGCCTGATACTGGCACACAAACAGACATATAGACCAACGGAACAGAAAAGAGAACCCAGAAATCAACCCAGGCCATTATGTTCAATTAATATTTGACAAGGGAGACAAGAGAATATATGAGTCAAGACTGTCTCTTCAACAAATGGTGTTGGGAAAATTGGACAGATACATGCAAAAAAAATGAAACTAGACCACCAATTTACACCCTACACAAAAATAAACTCAAAATGGATAAAGGACTTAAATGTAAGATAGGAAACCATAAAAATCTTAGAAGAATCCATAGGCAGCAAAATAGCAGACGTATGTCGTAGCAATATCTTTACCGATATAGCTCCCAGGACAATGGAAACTAAGGAGAAAATAAATAAATGGGACTACATCACAATAAAAAGCTTCTTCACAGCAAAAGAAACCATCAACAAAACAATAAGAAAGCCCACTGCATGAGAGAACGTATTTGCCAATGTTATCTCCAATAAGGATTTAATCTCCAAAATTTATAGGGAACTCATACAACTTAACAAAAGGAAGAAAAACATTCCAATAAAAAATGGGAAAAGGACCTAAATAGACAATTTTCAAAAGAGACCATACAGAAGGCCAAGAGACATATGAAAATATGCTCAAAGTCACTAATCATCCGAGAGATGCAAATCAAAACAACAATGAAGTACCATCTCACACTTGTCAGAATGGCTGTCATCAACAAATCAACAGACAACATGTGCTGGCAAGAATATGGAGAAAAAGAAACCCTCTTGCCCTGTTGGTGGGAATGCAGACTGGTGTAGCCACTGTGAACAGTATGGTGCTTCCTCAAAAAATTAAAAATGGAACACCCATTTGACCCAGTAATCCTACCTCTAGGACTATATCCGAAGAAACCAGAAACACCAATCAGAAAGGATATATGCACCCCTATATTCAGAGCAGCACAATTTACAATAGCTAAGATTTGGAGACAGCCTAAGTGCCCATCAGCAGACGAGTAGATTAGAAAATTGTGGTACATCTACACAATAGAATACTATGCTGCTGTAAAAAAAGAAGGAATTCCTACCATTTGCAACAACATGGATGGAACTGGAGATCATTATGCTAAGCAAAATAAGCCAGTCAGAGAAAGATAAATATCACATGATCTCACTCATTTGTGCAATATAATGAACAACATTATAAACTGATGAACAAAAAATAGAACCAGAGACATAGAAACATCAAACAGACTGTCCAATCTATGAAGGAAGGCGGGGAGTGAGGGGTGGTTGTATGCATGCATATGAGCATGACCAATGGACACAGACAGTACGGGGGTGAGGTCATGTGCTGGGGACTGGGGGCAGCTGGGGAGAGGTCAATGAGGGAAAAGGAGACTCATGTAATACTTTAAACAATAACGAATTTAAAAATAAATAAAAGGGGAAAGAAACACACTGTGTCACCAATTGAAAGAAAACCCAATATATAAATACCTTTTATGAGGTCTTTCAAAGGTTAATCATACAGTATAGGAAAATATAGAGGATAGAGTGACTTCCTCAGGACCAATATGGCCTGATCTGAGGAAAGTAAAATAGGATTTGACGTGTGGTGAAAATTCTATAGTTTATAACTGGGATCAAGATCACACATAGAAAAAAATAAGATTTCTATATATTTAAAGGTATAAACCTTGTATTCTTCTACAGGAGTTATAAAGAAATGGCTCTTCAATTGGTAGAGGCAGGCATCATTATTGCTGTCAAGATACTGGACCCAGGAAGGGTGGGTGAGAGATGCAAACTTACTAAGTGGTGCCTCAGAGGAGGAGGCTGAGAGCAAGCAGTGAAGAAGTACAGAAGTACAGGGAAAGACAGAGGGAGAGGGACAGCACAGAAGGAAATGCATTCAAGTGCACAAGGTGCAGGGAGATGGCTTAGAGTCTCTGACCATCTAGAGGATTCTCTCTTCTTCCCAGCCTCTTTATTAGGGACACTGGAGCCTGCCTAGCATTGGGGAAGTAGAGTTCCCCAAACTTTTGAATATGGTGACCCTGGAAAAGAGGAATCACAGGGAAGGTTCTAGAAAGGAAGGGTGGGAAGGTACAGCAACTGGTTCCTAATGTGAGCTTATCGGGGACTCAGCAGCATTTTAGTCTTGGTTGATGTAGAGAAAAATAGAAGACACCAGAGCAGCCCTGCGGTCAACAGGATGGAGAGGAGAGTGAAGCATGTGTCTGAGGAGAGTGAATTAGCTGGTGGGGGAGTGGGCATGTAGGATGTTGGGTTAATCTAATATGGAAAATGCTTGGGACAAATTATACATCTTTGCTGTATCATTATCCACTTTGATGTTGTTGGGAGAAGCAGGGAACCTGGGAAAATCCCATGGACAGGAGGATAAATAGATAGTAAAGTTAGCTTTGGGGATGCAGTTGAACTGAGATGAGGTTGACTAAGTAATACGGAATTATTGACTTAAGACGGGTTCTTGAGAATGAACACTGCGTTCCTTCCCTCAGGACACCTACGCCCACAGCTGGGATGAGGAGGACTTGTCAGGACAACACTAACACCCAGGATTGAAGCTAAACTGAGCTCACTTGCCACAGTGCTTCACAGAAAGAAATGGTACAGCAATATAAAGAGAGAACGCTCCTTCTTAGAGCAGAGTTAATACCATGGGAGCAGCTGTTTCCCTCACTGGCATAGACGAGGGACTGTTGGGGGCAAGAATGTCTCTCTGAGATTTGAGGGCAGCCCCCAAGCTGGGATGAAGGCCCAGTTCTTGCTTGAAGATGATGATTTGGCAAAATATGGAAAGTCTCTGGGAAGCTGTAGCTGTGGTTGGAAGCAAGTAGGAGGGATGGGACAGTCTCCTTCTCTGTCTTCTTCCTCCCCAACAAGAATACTTTGATTCCAAAAAAGCACAAGGAAATCTCAAAGCTGTTCAAGGGGGAAGATATTCTGAGGAACACCAGGAAAGTCACCTCAATGACTCCCAGAAAAGGGAGCGATATGTGCAGCTGCTGGAGGAAGTCAGAAAAGAAGCTGTGACACCCTCGGCCTCAAGCAGGGTCCCCATGACTTGGATCCAGAGTAATCTGGCTGCAACACAGCATCCAGGCCCAGGGACCCTCCACATGAAGCCACATGAGGAAAAGGGAGCGAAGCAAAGCCGGTACCAAGAGCATACAGGGGAACTGAGTGTGCTGCATAAATGTGAGGTTCCCGAAGAAGGCAGACATCAACTTTGCCTTTCACCAGCCCCTTCAAGAGAAGGAGAGAGAAGAGGAAAAGGAAGAAAGATTCCCTAAACTCCGGCCTGAGGAAAGCAGCTGTTAGCACTTATGACCAAGTCTAATCTGCTGAAGAGGAAAGCCGTGTGTCCAGGATTTTGAACGGGATACAGACCAATAAATTAATCTATGGTGTGGATTTCTCTGTTTCTACACATGAGACTCTTTTAAAAGGTAATTGCTAAATATATATATATATATATATATATATATATATATATATATATATATATATATATCAGTGGATAGACAAAGATGGGAAGACACTTGGAATTTTTTTCTGCAGAATAGAAATGAGGACTTCTACATATAAAAGTACAGCTTTGATAATAGCATAAGTCTCCTGTAGTCACATTTCTAAGTGATACTCAAATATGTTATACCAATTTTCATTATAAAGTTGCAAAATTCAGAAACACTTGCCAAGCTTGACAAAAACACACAGATAAAAAGACATTGTCAAATGCTTAGAAACAAGCAGCCTCAAAGCAGAGCAGGGACAATGACAGTGACCACAAGCTTGCCCTCCCACGGTGGCTTGTATTGGTTGCCTGTGTTAAATGTCAAAGCTCTGAGAAAAGGGGAGTGGCTTCTCTCCTGAAAATGAGGGCCAGATGGAGACATTTTAGAAACCAACCAGAGCCCCCAGAGCTGGCAGACACCAGTGTGACGCTGCCATGGGCCCTCAGCTCCTGGGCTGTGTCATGCTTTGTCTCCTAGGAGCAGGTGATTCCCCGAACACCTGGGCAATCCTTGGCCAAAGCTTGCAGGTCTTAGCTGGAGTCTCTTCCTAGAGGCAACAGCACAGGCACCCTCCTCGGCTACCTGTAGCTCTGTCTCCTCTCCTCACAGGTCCTACTGAAGCCGAAGTGACCCAGACCCCAAGACACCTCATTACAGAGACCAAAAAGAAGTTGACAGTGACTTGTTCTCAGAATATGGACCACGAATTGATGTACTGGTATCGACAAGGCCCAGGGCTGGGTCTAAAGCTGATCTATTATTCAATTAATGTTGATCATTTTGAAAAGGGAGAGGTTTCTGACGGGTACACGGTGTCTCGAACAGAGAAGAAGAATTTCCCACTGACCCTGGAGTCAGCCAACATCAGCCAGACCTCTCTGTATCTCTGTGCCAGCAGGTAACCACAGCACTGCATGGCCAGCTGCTCTCCACACAAAAAAGCAGCCACAGAGCAAGGAGGATCCTCCCTTGAGAGGCCCCACCCAACCAGGAGGAAAACCTTCCCCCACCATCAGTGCCCATAGAAGTCCCACCCAAGTCCCCAGCTTCTGGGGCTCTGAGTGATGCAGACCCTCTCCAGTGTGTCCTGCTCTCACTTGTTGTACCAATGAGCTTGTCAAAGGCCAGGCAGCACAAGCTAACTGTGCTTGGGCTAGAGCTGGGGTAAGGGATTCCTTTCCTAGACAAGGCTTCTTACATACTCTGCCATCTTTTCTCCTTACTGACCTTCACTGTTGCCCAAAGAATAGTCCATACCAATCCAAGTACTCGACAACATGTTGTCCCATATCATAGATCCTATTCCTGGATGTTTTGTCACCAGGGAAATAGCACGTTCTGAGTCTTTTGCTAAATCTGACATCTCAGCAAAGTGTCTTGCCGTCCACCAAAATGCCTGAGCCAGAGATGTCCTCTCCTTCCACACCTAATCCGTGGCCACACCCTCTACATTTCTAAATATTAAATTCTTTGCAAATTTTACTAATTTTTCTAACCTCATTGATAACATCATGGTCCACCAAACCTCATCTCTCATATGAATTCCTTAATGGAAAATCCCCATCAGGGTTTTCCATTTACCAGTTAAAGTCTCATGCTTAAGTTACTTCACAAGCCTCTCAGCTCCTTCTAATGATGTGGTGTTTGCATACCTGCCTACCATCCTAACGTGAACTTCCTCTTTCTACAGTTACCACAATTGCCTTCCTTTCTACCAGATATATTCCACCTCTTTTGTGTGACCAACTATGTCCTATGCTGGCTCGCTCCTGGCTCATCACCTATAGTGTTCATCTTACCTAAAGCACCTTCCTCTTCCTATTTACCTGGATATCTACTAATAATAATTCTTCTGCATATGAATTGAGAAGTCATTTCTTCCAGGAAAATGTCCTTGAATTCCTGAGTAGTTTGGTTAGTTCCTCTGCTAGATGCTTGTACGACAGTCTGAACCTCTATCCTCATGGTAACTAACCCACTCAATTGTTTGTAATTTGAAATTTACACTAATAATAGACATTGAGGTTGATGAGAGCAAGGACCATGCCTATATTGTTTACTTTTAAAAAATATTCACCCTTATCAGAGTGCCTGAAGAAAGTGGTATTAAGTGAATGAGTGAGTCAATCTTCTCTTAGATCAGCTCCCCAGCACCCTTCTCACTGGTCCAGAAGCTAAGCCCCCTGCAAAGTCTTCTCCCATACAATTTGGGAAGATTCCAGGGGCTTTCACATGTGTATATAAAGAAGACAAATCATGTTTCTAGTGGAGTTTATTCTTCCTCTACTCCAGCCTCGGGTTTATTCTGTGCCATATGTCACCCTGACAAGGATTTGTTAATTCTCTTGGGTACCACTGTACCGTGGGATCCTCTTCTTTTCCCAATGGGCCCTAAACTACCTGCCTGACACTGCTGAGGCTTCTGTTCTGTACCTTTTATTCACCAGGCAATGCAATCTGGCACACCCTACTGTTGCTCCCCGCAGGTTCTACCATCACTCCAGTGGTAGTTGACATATGGCTGAGATGATTATGTCACAGGCTGGCTCATTGGTACCCATGTCTTATTTGAGTAACACCAGAGCTAACACAGATACCCCACCATGAACTCACTTGCCATGAGCACTGGGGCTTCTATCTGATCTGTAACCCTTTATCTCCTTAGAATAGGTGATTCATGGGAACAAATAGGATGTCCTTGAACTTGGTATGCCACACCCCTACACTAAATCTTTCTTGGGTGGTTAGACATCTGTGTCACACCTAAATTCTCTCTTCAGGTACCAGCTCATTTCATCCACAGTGTCTGTGGATGCTGATGTCAGTAAAATCCCAACTAGTAAATTTCAGGGTCTGAAAAGAAGGCGTCTCTATGATGTGACCAAAATATGTACTATGACCTATATGTGCTGATTCAGACAAGAGCCAGGAATGAGGCCACAATCAATCTATTAGTCCGTTGGTGTCAGGGGAACCAACAGATGGGAAGTCTCTAAGAGATATGGCATCTTTTAAAGTAATACTGAGAATCCCTCCTAACCTGCAGACATATCTAGACATATCTGCCAACAGTTAACCCACAACACTGCACAGCACTGCCTCTCTTCACAGAAAGGGCTGACACAAGGGGAGAGGTGGCTGTGCCTTCCTGAGCCCTGCCCCTACCAGGGGAAGCTACCTCTCCCACAAAAGCCTTTCTCAGTTCACCTTACTAGAGACAGTAGGAGTCCATCCCAGGGCCTGGTGGAGGATGGCCCAGACCCTTTATCGGAATTCACCTGATACCAATCCGGCTTCCCTGGCACCACCTGCTGGAGGGTGATTCTCTCTACCTCAAACACAAGGTGGTCCTCAGGCTTTCTAGTCCATTGCATTTGCCCGTCCCCACCACTCTCACCAGCAACAGCATTGGACTCTCCAGTCCTACTTTAATTTCCATTCAAACTGCTTTTCTAATTTCAGGTCTTAGCCCTGAATTTCCCTTCTCAGGGCTCAACACCTTATTTGTAGTTATTTTATAACTGCATTTCATTGGCAACTGTCACCTAACTACCATCAGATTGCACACACCATTTCCTCTGCCAGTTCCACCTGGCAAACTCATTCTTACCCTTCAGACCTCATGATTGCTTCCCAGGTTCCCCAGGAGGTCTCTGGTCATGCACACAGGATGGCTAAGGTTTATGACACAGACCTGGTAAGGATACACAGCCAGATCATAAGGGAAAAGACCTAGGCAGAGTATGGAGGAATCTATATGAGATGTCCTACACTCCCTCCCTCCCATGAGGCTGCACACTTTCACCCCAGCTATGAAAATGCAGTCACCTGTGTGCAATGTTGCTGCCCAGAGAAGCCCACCAGAGATTCAGCACCCAGATATTTTTGGTGGCTGGTTTTATGGACTGAATTGCATCCCCTCAAAATTCATATGTTGAAGTTCTATGCTCCAGTATCTCAGGATATGACTGTATTTGGACATAAGGTCTTTAAAGAAGTAATTTATGTTAATGAGGTCATTGGAGTGGGTCCTTTCCCAATATGCCTGGCGTTATATATAAAAAAAAGAAAAGAAAATTAGGACCAAGTCACACACAGAAGGAAGATCATGAGGTAACAAGGGGAGAAGATGGCCTGCTATAAGGCGATTGGTTCCTCTGAAGAAACCAATCCTGTTGATGCCTTGATCTTGGACTTCTAGCCTTCAGAATAGTGAGCAAAACAAATTTCTGGTTTTTGTCATCCACCATGGAAGCATTAGCAAACTAACACAGGTGATCACACAGGCACCCTCTCCCTGGCACATTACAAAATTCCAGACTCAAAGAAGCAAAGTGGGTGTTCAACATAAACCACATTGTGCCAGCAGCCTAGACACAATGAACTAATCAGTGGGGACACTACTGAAAGCCAGATACCCATGTGCAATCCCAGAGCCTACCATGTAATCAGGTCCTTCTAAAATAGCTGTCTCAGGCTTGGTATGCTATTTTCTACACACACACACACACACACACACACACACACACACACACTGACACTCCCATGAGGAAAAGGGGTGGCTTTCACTCTAGTCCCTCTACTAGTAAATTCTCTTAGAATCTGGGGATTGCTGAGGGATCATGAGTGTGGGCAGGGACAATGACATCAGAGATGATCAGGCCTGTAACCTAGGCCTCAGAGAAAATACACTTGTGCCTCAAACCTGCTATGGGACTCAGGCTCCTCTGTGGTGTGGCCTTTTGTTTCCTGGGAGTAGGTGAGTCTGGGAAGTTGGTGGTGAACTCCTAACTTATTATTTCTAGGCCTTGGATACAAGACTTTTCCCTCATCAAGCTTCTTGATGACCACCTTTTTACCTCCTTTATCCTCCTTTCACAGGTCTCATGGATGCAGAAGTAACCCAAGTCCCAAGATATCTGATCAAAAGAAAGGGAGAGAAAGTGTTTATGGAATGTTTACAGGATATGGACCATGACAGAATGTTCTGGTATCGACAAGACCCAGCTCTGGGGCTGCAGCTGCTCCACTTCTCATATGGGGTTGAAAATAATGAGAAAGGAGATTTCCCCGATGGGTACAGTGTCTCCAGGAAGAAGAAGGAGGGCTTCTCCCTGATCCTGGGGTCTGCCAGCACCAAGCAGACATCTGTGTACCTCTGTGCCAGCAGTATATCCACAGCGCTGCACAACCACATCCTCTCGGCACAAAAAGGGCAGGTGCCAGAGGGAAGTGACCCTAACTCAGGGCTGAGTTACACCGGCTACTTTGAACAAAGATGGCCACTCCGTGGAACCAAGCCCATGGACGTACAATTTGGCCTGGAAAGCACAGGATATTTTTTATGCCCCATGCACCATCGTTTCTGAATTAGGGGCCATTTCGAAGTTAGTCTGCCCAGACTTGTGTATTATCCCCAGCCTAAATTCATGAGACTCTACCCCAGTCAGGAGGGAACATCCTCACATATATTTACATGGAAGAAGCTCTGTTCTATCATTTTTTTTTTTTTACCAATTTTTCTCTCCCTGTCTTATTCTTGTCCTTTTACTGTCATTTGCCACTTTGCTCCATGTCTTTGCTCTTAATCAATGTTTCACTAGGGGGCATCACACAAGCGAAACTCCTTCTTCAGATGAATTTTATTCTCTCTATGTTGATTGAGAAAGCATGTGGAATTTGAATTCTATTTATTCAATCTAAAATTAGAACAACTCTAATAAAAAACAATCTTTCTCCATGTTCTCTAAGTGGTCACTAATGTTTTACTAGAAACAGGTAAAGAATAAATTATGATGCAGAGGTTATAAAAATTAGGTTACTTCTGTACACATGATCATCTGGAAAAGTATCTGTGTATTTAAAAAATATATTTAATTGATTTCAGAGAGGAAGGGAGAGATAAAAACATCAATGATGAGAGAGAATCATCCATCTGCTACCTCCTGCACAACCCTCAAAGGAATTGAGCCAAACCATGACCTTCTGGTATATAGGTCGACACTCAACCACTGAGCCACTCCAGCCGGGCGTATCTGTGCATTTTAAAGAGTGAAACATCTATCCTGTCTGTAAATAGTAATTGAGTCCTTTGGGAATACAAGAGAAATACTTTGCTTGGAGTGATGGATACACGATGCAGTGTGCAGATGATGTTTTGTTGAGTTATACAGTTAAAACCTGTATTGCAAGCCAATGTCACCCCCAAGAAATTCAGTGAAATAATAAACATAGTAAAAGATTATAACTTCAAAAAAGAGTATTGGAAAGCTTGGTAGAGTTCACAGGTGTGTGCATTTGTCAAAACTTATTTATTTATTTATTTATTTATTTATTTATTTATTTATTTATTTATTTATTTATTTATTTTCTTCTCTTCCTGGCCAGGGCAGCCTCCTGCCTTCCCTCCCTCCCTTCCCTCCGGTCTCCACCCGGCCGCGGCCAACTGTCCCCGAGGACGGCTTCGGATCCGCCGCACAACTCTCAGCCCAGCTCGCGGCCTGCGTGAGGAGGACGAGGAGAAGGAGGCGAGCCATGCTGCTGCGGACAGACGGGGTGCGGCCCCCTAGCGGCTGCGGGTGTCTCCCGCCGACCCCGCGGCCCGGGCCTCCCCTCACTTCCGCCACCGCGGACCGAGCTGTAGGAGGCCCAAAACTTATTTAATGGTACTTAAGAGTTGTGTCTTTTACTGTATGCAAATTTACCTTTAAAAAGAATCATAAATAAATATTGAACACTAGTTAATTAAATGCATGCTTAAGTGTTTAAAAGTGAAGTATGCCTTTAATTAACTTTTAAATGTATCCAAAATGTACATGGGTAGATGGATAGTTTTATGATAAAGCAATAAGTAGCTTTATCAAGGTGGTAGAATCTAAGTGGTGGGCACATGAATGTTCAATATAAAACTTTCAACTTCTATAGAGGTTTTAAAATTCTCATAATAAAATGGGAAATAATAATGAGGCAAATATGTATGTTCTGATATAAACTAAACTTTTCAATGTATTGCTAAGAATACATTGTTAATAAAATAAGCAGCAAGGTATAGGAAGACCAATCAGATACTTGTAAACTTGAATAAGTCAAGAATATGTCTAGTAACAGATACAACAAGCTTATTGACCAGTTGCTTCTGGGGAAGGTACCTTACTTTTTGCTCAGTTTTGTGTTTTTTGAAATTTTAACCACGTGCATGAATTCAATAAATAAATACATTAAAATTATATGATAACGGTAACCATGACACCTCTGAAAGAAAAGTCTAAAGGCACAAGTGCTGTTTGAAGACAATGAAAAGTGAGAAGAATGTCTTTGCTATTGTTTTATAAAAGAAAGAATACCACTGAGAGGGAAAGATTTGGAATTCTTTAAAGACTAAGAATCACTTGGTAATTTTTAGGATTTAGGATGAATGAACCAGAAAAAGATCTTGGGTTATTTTGGCAGAAATTTTGATATATTTGATTAAATTTTTTAAATGTATCCCTAGATATCAAGAAAAAAATGGAGTATTCTATACCTTTCATCAGTATACTAAGCAGGGTTTGTCTTAAATCACTCACTGCCTCTGGCACCGCCCGTAGATGTACAGGCTGCAAACACACACACACACACACACACACACACGCATAGCAGAAAGGGTTACTGAAATATTATTATCTCTAACATGCTGCATTTCCTTGATCATAAGGTAAATTGTTTTTCCAGTTATATATTTCCAAAATATGAGTGAATCCTGTAATCTATATTCATTTCTAATGTAATATTAACACCACCTAAAAATAGCCATTATGTTTTTGAGAGTGCATCTTACTCAGTGGTTCTCAACCTTTCTAATGCCGTGACCCTTTAGTACAGTTCCTCATGTTGTGGTGACCCCCAACCATAAAATTATTTTCGTTGCTACTTCATAACTATAATTTTGCTACTGTTATTATTTGTAATGTAAATATTTGATATACAGGATGTATTTAGGTGACCCCTGTGCAAAGGTCATTCGGCCCCTAAAGGTGTCGCGACCCAGAGGTTGAGAACTGCTGTATAATTAGATGGACTTTCTGAATAAAGATATAAGGTAGGTTAGTTTTACAAGGATTTGTTTCTAAAGGTCCTTGTTTCCTTTATGGTGTTTGGCCTGTCATTCTCATTCATTCACCAGATTTTATTAAGTTCAGACAACTGCAAAGTGAGACCATCCTTGACAGTATTGATATTCCCATTGGGTTTTGAGGTCACATAGACATGGACTTGAGTCTTGCTTGTGTCACTTACTCTTGGATTATGTGAACTTGTGTAGATTATTTAAGATCGTTATGATTTCCTCATCTGTAAAAATAGGATGATAGTGCCTAAGTAGCCTAATTTATAGACTGAAATCATACATGTGAAGCATGGAGTAAGTGCACCAAAAAATACTGGCTCAACTTTTATGAACAATAAAGTATTTTATTTGGAGGGAGGAAAACAGGAGTAGAGGCCAGTTTACTAGAGTATGGGTTGAGGGAGGAATAATGGGGATGGTTTGGGACAATGAAGACTCAACAGACAGTTGAAATTTTGAGTTATAAGATTCCCTCATATTCTAAAGTTTTCTTTAGTTATTTGAAGTGCTGCATTCCATTTTTGCTTTATACCCAAAGGGTAGCACATACATGGCACTGAATAATGATGGATGGAGAGGTGGTGGACATATAGTGGATGTTGGCAGTGACATACTGGGAAACCTTGTGAGTGAAGAGTTACACAGTTCCACTAGGGGCAGACTAATTTTCTCCACATTTTGCAGAAACCCAACTTCCTATTTACAGGAAAGGAACTACACAGTGGTGAGGAAAGATGACCCTGAGTTTGACTTCTCAGTGTCTTTTCTCATGGAAGAGGAGAGGATATCACCTAAAGATGCTGACTTTCCTACTACTTCTCCTAGGACAAGGTATGAGCCTTATTGGGTGGGGAAGTCTGGGATTAATATTAATGTTGAATAGAGGAGTAGAGGGTCTGAGGCCACCAGTCAGAGAATGGGGGGGGGGAGGAGGGGAGGGGAGATGATGGATTATAGGATATGACAGAATAAGAGTTGGCAGAACAAAATGGAGGCAGTGCCCCAGGGTTCTTTGGGAGCCAAGGTGACATTGGAGCAAATAGTAAAAAGAGCTTCCTTCCTGGGGACAAGCTGGTCAGCGCTCATGGCTTTCTCTATCTCCCTGCAACCAGGCTCTGTGTTCGGTGCTCTCCTCTCTCAAAAGCCACTCAGGGACATCTGTCAACGTGGAACCTCGGTGACAATCCAGTGTCAGGTTGATAGCCAAGTTGCCCTAATGTTCTGGTACCAACAGCTTCCCGGACAGAGCTTGACACTGATTGCTACGGCAAATCAGGGCTCTGAGGCCACTTATGAAAGTGGATTTACCAAGGACAAGTTTCCCATCCACCGCCCAAACCTAACGTTCTCCATTCTGACTGTGAACAGTGTGAACCCCGAAGACAGCAGCTTTTACTTCTGCAGCGCTGGAGACACAGTGCCGGGCACAGATCAGAGATCTGCGCAAGAACTTCAGCTTCCTCCTGCCCATCTTCCTCCTCCCCAGTTCCCATCCAGATGAGCTCTGTAGAGGCAAGCTGGAGGGAGGAAACCACAGCTTTCAGGCAGAGACAGATGTTTGTGTGTTTGTGGGTAGGTATGAGTATGAATGTGTAGACTGAGATGGAGAGAAAATGTGTAGGACTAGCTGGAGGGCCTATCCACAGACATGAAAGGTGGCTACTGGGAGCCTGAAGATAAATTCCTCCAGAAGAGTGCTTAGAAATGCTCAGTAAACACAATCAAATATAGTTTCCCTTCAAGTGACAAGTTCATAAATACCCTTTAACTATTTCATCTCAACGCTATATTTAGTCTGTTCTCTATCAATATAGTTCAGAAGGCCCTTAGTCATCTTGATAGCATACTGGCCCATTGCACTTGTGGTATTATGGTGATTGTTCTTTGTGAATAGAAATTATAAAGCACTCTAGATGCCTCAGTATATGACATATGCAGGCCAGAACAATGTATAATCTGCAAAAGTTCAGGGACCTGCCACACTGGTGAGCTTTTAAGTAGTCCAGATGTGTGGGACATGTCAGAATTTCCCCTCTAATATGAGAGATAAGTCTTATTACCATCTACTATGCAGAAAGAACTGCAGTAATTCGTGGGCTTCTATGGACTTTGGAATTAACATATACTGCAGTTGGGTGTGCTGCTCTGGTCTATTACTATATCATCTGTAAGGCTGGCCCTGGATGGGCACAAGAGAGTTGTGTAGCAGAAATAAGGTTGGGATGAAAGCGGCCCTGCCACCTGGGCCAGAGGCCAAGCAGGCTCAGTTGTTCTTGAAGTACCTGAGGCCAATTGGGATGCTCTGTGAAGCCCTTGGCATTCCTCAAGGCTGATGCAGAGTTTTGGTGTAAAGCCATCCTTTTTCCACCTGCCAACAACTTGTTGTCCTTTGAAAACCTGCTCCTGGCTTTTGACCAAATGCCTCATCCCACATTCAGAACTGGATGTCATCTGATCAGCAACACTGGAAGGCTGGACAACCACAGAGTTTTCTGTGATACGTGGGAAATGTATAACCAAGAGCAGACTCAAGCATAGCTGGCTTCATACAGAAATGATTTCCATCTCACTCCTAGTTTACTACAAGGTCCAGTGGGTCTTGCCCAATTTCCACACATACTAATTCGGGGGCCTCTGGGATCCACATATGAGTCTATTGGATCTAGTGCAGTGGTCAGCAAACTCATTAGTCAACAGAGCCAAATATCAACAGTACAATGATTGAAATTTCTTTTGAGAGCCAAATTTTTTAAACTTTAACTATATAGGTAAGTACATTATTATTAAGTTAATTAGGGTACTCCTAAGCTGGCCTTTGCTAAAAGCGTCCTCAGTCTGACTGAGGTACGTTCGCTGAGGTCGACCCCTTCCATCTCTCCCATCCACAATCATCTTGTATACTTGTTTCATCGATCTTTTGCGTGCAATTTGCGGAAGCGACTAGCACTAACCACTGCACACCAGACTGCTGACTGACTGGTTCACTCAACTCGTGCATGAATCAAGCACATCTCCCCCACACCGTGTCTCCTGTTGCCCAACTGACCAACACCCCCCACTTCTTCTAACACCACTTCTTCAAAATAGACTCTCCCAGGCTGAAAACCGACTTCTGTGCATGGGCCATGAAGTTTCAATCGCACTGTACATTCACGCCCGCACGTGATATTTTGTGGAAGAGCCACACTCAAGGGGCCAAAGAGCCGCATGTGGCTCGTGAGCAGTGGTTTGCCGACCACTGATCTAGTGGGTCCAGTGCCCGCTTCCCTTCCTGCATCATGCTCCCATTTCCCCAAGAAGTGGGCAAATTCACATACAGATAAGTCGGGCTGTGAGCATCTTTCTATATGATAGCACAGGTTTCTCCTAAGAAGCATTAAAACACTAGCTAGAAGCTTGAATTCTGGCATCAGATAGACCTGAGTTTAAAATTTGGCTCTATTGCTTGATCACTGGATCTAACTTTGAACGGGTTGCACAATTCCTTTATATATCTCCACATATGTAAAATGACGATAATAATGATACCCACAAAATGAGGTAGGAGGGTTTGCTATAAGAATGGGATGAAAAAACCCATATAAACTACATAACACTGTGCCTCATAGCGATAAAACATGCAACGTAGTTACTACCTAAATTTATTTCTCACTGTAATACATGAAATTATACCTTAGCAATTCCTTTCCTGAGGTTAGCTATTGCCCTTTCTGGGAAAATTTTATTTATTATTACAATAGTTTTAGCTGTTTTAATTGCAAAATAAATGCATGGTATTGTGATATACAGAGATTATTAAAATGAGAATTTTTTTAAATATTTTTATTGAGTTTCAGAAAGAGAGGAAAGGAGAGGGAGAGGGAGAGAGAGAGAGAAACATTGATGTCAAAGTGGAACATCAATTGCCAGCAACCCTGGCATGTGCTCTGACCAGGAATCTAACTGGCAACGTTTCTGTACATGGGATGACACTCAACCAACTGAGCCATACCAGCCAGGGCTAAAATGAGAATTTAAATCATGCATTTAAACAAAGTTAGATCATATCATACATACTGCTTTATAATTTATTCTCTTAATCCATCAATATTTCATAAACACCATTTTATATTAAAATACTTTATGTCAACTTCTATAATAATATTTTAATGCATTAATGATAATCCTTTTTAAAAATTGTTTAATGATTTTTAGAGAGAGAGGAAGGGAGAGAGAGAGAGAGAGAGACAGCAATCATTTGCCTCCCGTACACACCCCAACTGGGGATCAAACCCACAACCTACGTATGTGCCCTGACTGAGAATCGAACCCACAACCCTTTGGTGTATGGGATGATGCTTCAACCAACTGAGCCACTCACCCAGGGCTAACCATCCTTTATATATCAGTTTTATGTCAAAACCAATGGCAAGGTAAAAACCGTATGCTAGATGACAGGGTTATTTCATTTAAAAAGCAATGGTTGTGTGTTTTGGTTTATTTTTCTTACAGACTCAGCAGGCAATAACGAAATCCTCTTTTCCTCACCTTCACATGACTGTCTCCTTATTATTCAGATTTTAACTCAAATATCACCTTCCCAAAAAGATCTTTCCTGGCCACCTTACCTAATACCGCACTGTTGCCCCAACCACCTGTCACTCACATTGATTATCACTTTATCCTATTTTAATCCTTACTAATCACCATTATCTGATAGAAATATATATGCTATCTATACATAATAGACATATTCTTATTTATTGTCCGTCTCCCATTGCTGTACACGCAAATATACATCAATGCCACTAAAGCAAGCACCTTTTCTATTTTCTGCATCGCTGTTTTCTTATAGCTTAGAAAAAACACAGCAATATCACGGGAATTTAGTAACTATTTACTGAATGTTATGGATGAGTTGTACTTCTTCAAAATTCCTGTGTTGCAGTCTTAACTCCCAGTACTTTAGAATCTGACTGTATTTGGCGACAGAGTCATGAAAGACCTAATTAAGTTAAACCAAAGCCATTGGGGTGGGCTCTAATCCAATCTGGCTGGTGTCCATATCACAAGAGATTAGGACATACTTGGAGTTAACACCAGGGTTGTGCTCACAGAGGAAAAGTAATGTGAGAACACTGTGAGAAGGTAGCCATCTGCAAACCAAGGAGGGAAGCCTCAGGAGAAACCAATCCTGCCAACACCTTGATCTTGGACTTCTAGTTCCAAGAACTGTGAGAAAATAAATTTCCATTGTTTGAGACACCCATTTTGTGGTATTTTGTAATGGCAGCTTTAGCAAACTAATACACTAGTAGAGAAATATAATTCATAAATAGAGGAAAGTTGGCCAAGCTGTATGGACTTCCTTGGAGAAAAACTCTAGAAAAGCATTTGAATGTAGATAATGTCAACCCATAAGAAAATGAAGTAGATTGTTCTAACAGGGAGGGAACGGATGCTTTGACCTTTATATCTGGATACAAAGGTGGCCCAACAACATGATCCAGGCCCTTTGCTGCCTCCAAGGCTGGGAAAGAGACAGATGTTATGGGTTCTAGATACGTAAGCCCAAAACCTGCTCAAACACAGTGACCCTGAAGTGGAGGGTCTTCAAATGGAAACTGTGTTGGTTGGTGCCTATGTGGACAGAGCACTCCCTTTTGGACCTGAGAGCCTTTTGCATATACTCCTGAATGGGTTGGCCTATAGCAGTGGTTCTCAACCTTCCTAATGCCTTGACCCTTTAATACAGTTCCTCATGTTGTGGGGACCCCCAACCATAAGATTATTTTTGTTGCTACTTCATAACTATAATTTTGCTACTGTTATGAATCTTAATGTAAATATCTGATATGCAGGATGTATTTTCATTGTTACAAATTGAACATAATTAAATCATAGTGATTAATCACAAAAACAATATGTAATTATATCTGTGTTTTCCGATGGTCTTAGGCGACCCTGTGAAAGGGTTGTTCAACCCCCAAAGGGGTCGCAACCCACAGGTTGAGAACCGCTGGTATAGAGTTTTATGAGCCAAATGAGTGGAGGGAGCCCAATTGGCTTATCACCAAGCTGGACTTGTGGGACTCAATCTGGATATAATATGAACTGAAAAATAAATACACATGTTACTCATTAAACTCTGAGTATCATGGGAGAAGTCATGGCTGCTACAATAACGATTATCCACATGGGTAGTCCTCCTAGGCTCTCTCCCGATTTCTTCTGTTGTTTTTTTTTAAAATATATTTTACTGATTTTTTACAGAGAGGAAGGGAGAGTGATAGAGAGTTGGAAACATTGATCAGCTGCTTCCTGCACACCTCCTACTGGAAATGTGCCCGCAACCAAGGTACATGCCCTTGACCGGAATTGAACCTGGGACCTTTCAGTCTGCAGGCTGACACTCTATCCACTGAGCCAAACTGGTTAGGGCCCGATTTCTTCTGCTTATTCTCCAATAACCTTGGGAGTCACTTAAGCAATTCTAGTAGGTCCAAGGATGGGACAAAGAGTGACTGAAATGTGAACAGAAAGACCATTATAGTATAGAGACCAATCTATATTTACATTAAAAAAATAACCTCAGTCTACTTCCCTATTCACCCCTCCATAGAGGCCTAAAGAATATATAAAATATGCAAATGTTTCCTCTGGGCATAAAACATGTTTGTGCTCCCTGGCTTCAAGGTGGGGGATAGGATGGGGTTAGGGGAGGAGCAGAGGCTACTCCATTTAGCCAACCAGCCATGACCTGTCTATGCCTACACATCTCTCTCACTCTTGGATTTTTCTGGATCACACAGAGGGCTCCCCCACTATCCAGATTCAGTGACCTCCAGGATAAGATATTCAAGAAAATAGTCCTTATTGGATAAAGGGAAAACATATAGTTTAGAAAAATAATGGAGGAAGAAAGGAGCTGGGAGTTTGGAAGAAAGATAGCCCGCAATGTGACAATCTGATTGGAGAGTGATAAAGGAGACTGAGGCCCAGGGAGGAGTTGATTGTTGATTATGAGCTGAGAAGAAATAACTGAGTTGGGGGGGGGGATTTAAAAGGAAGAAATTAGTGATTTGTAATCTGACCAAAATCTACTTCTCAGACTACTGGGAGGTCTGAAAGAATCTAATATGTGGAAACACAATGGAAATGAATTTAGCTTAAAGAGGTGTCATCTGTTAATTCCTTAACCAGGTGACCTTGATGAAGTCAACCTCTGAGCTTTAGATTTCTCATTGGTAAAAAGAAGAAAACTATACCTCCTGCCTACCTCATGAGGCTGTACTGAGCATCGAATAAAAGGAAGAGCAGCCAATATTTATTTCTATGTTTAAGCAGGCTGATTCTAGAGTCAGACTACCAGGCTACCATTCATCTCTACAAATGACAGGCTGTGTGACCTTGAGCAAGTTACTTCACCTCTATAAAGCTCATTTTGGCATCTATAAAATGGGAAACCCCATAAGTAGCTATGATAATAAAAATTTTTTATAAGGTCCTTGAAAGGTTCACACAGTGTTTGTATAGTAAGCACCTAACAACTCTTTCATATTATCATAATTAAAAGACAATGGTTTGATATGCTAAGCACTAAATATGAACTAAGAGAATGTCTTAAAGAAATAGACAAAGGAATCCAAGGTTCAAATTGAAGAGTACCAAGAGCTGTATAGACTTATCCAAATTGAATTGAAGCAAAGGAGGACTTGAATCCATCCCACAGACCTGAATCCATGCTACACATCTGAGCCTAGAGTATGATGCAAGTCTCCACCTATAGCTATCTTCTCTGTCTATAGGGTGGTTCCTGATACATTGAATAAAACTGACCTCATAGTCTGTGTGGTTGTGATGGTTTATTCTAAGGAGCACAAAATATCAAAGGAAGGCTAGTTTTAAGGCTTTAGACACAGAAAATCCCCAAGCTCTTGGGTGTTCCCTTTTAGACAGTATCAGAGCTGTAAGCACCAATACGAAAATGTTTCCCCATGCCCAAAAATAATTTCCTATATTCTACCAAGGATTAATTACCTCCCCAATACTTTTCCAGGTCATGTTGGTATCCACAGCAAGAATTTCTCCTTATTCTCTAAACCAGGACTTTCTATGAAGACCCCACAACAAGGGATACAAAGAAATAGCATATTAGGTGATGTTACAGGACAAGCCCCTATTATTGAGGCTCCATAACCTGGATAACCTGGGTCAGCTACCTGTGAGCACAGAGAGGTGTGTCATCCATGCCTTAGAAGTGTACTAGAGGGGTCCAGGTCATGGCAAGGCAAGGCTCTGAGACCAGGTGCCAGGTGGAATGCCGCGACCTTCATGGCAGGGTTCAGGATCTGAAGGAGAGGCTGATGCACAAATGAAAATATTATATAAGAAGTATTAATTTAGAAGGCATTGGGGGCCAGGTGGAGCCTCTTTCTTTTTTTCCAAAAATGTTAAGATTTTATTTACAAAGCTTCTTTGTTTTACAGAAAGTAAAAACGTGTTACAGTCTTGGTGTAACTGGTAGCCACAGCTGGTTGACTCACCAATCATAGCTATCCATGCTACAGCAAGAGTCTTACATGAAAACCTAACAATGCTTACAATGTTGTTGGGGTGCAGTCCCCAAGCGTGGTCGTGAATTTCCAAAAGGGACTAAATGGAGGAAGGCGGAATGTCACAGGAACTATTCTTTGGCTCTTTGAGTGGGTGGGTGTCCTGGGGTTTGTAACACAGCTACCTTTTTTTTTAAACAGCTCCCAAATCCATATGATGAGCAGTCCAACCAATACTGAACAGTTCTTTTGGTTTTTTTGCAAATTACTTGGGTTCTTAAACATCTTCTCCATCATCTGTTTCTCTCTTCCTCTTTTCAGCTTTCCTGCTTTCTTCCTCCTCTTCATCCTCATCCTCATCATCCTCATCTTCATCAACTTCTCCATCATGTCCAAATTCTTCCTCCTCACTGACTTCATCTTCATCCTCTTCTCCTTCTACATCTTCATCTTTATCTTCATCATCAAATTCTTCTTCCTCACCATCCTCATTCTCCTTGTCCTCCTCATCTTCTCCTTCTTCATCATCCTCTTCTTCATCCACACTGTCCACCTCAGCATCTGAGTCAGGAGCTTCTCGATCCTCTTGGTCATAGCCATCCAGGTAGGTCAGCTGGGGCAAGAGTTTGAAGACACTCTCTCAGTAGTCATTCAGGTTAGCAACCTCACAGTTAAACAGATCCAGGCTTTTCAGACATTCAACTTTTTCAAAGGTTCCAAGGTACTGATATCTTTCAGTTTATTTCCACTTAAATTTAGATGTGTGACATTTGGAAGTTTTCCTGCCAACATGTCCAAACCCCCAGAGATTCTATTGTCACTGAGTTCAAGCTTTTTCAATTTTGGTTGTTTGGGGAAATTTGAAACTGAAATCAAGCCTACATTTATTAAACTGAGGAACTCTAAATTCACAAATTCAGCTGTTAAGCCTTCAGTTTTCCCATCATCTGATTTGCAATTGTCCAGGACATGTTCTTGAACAGCTGCCGGGGTCCGGTTCCTCAGCTCCAGCTTGAGGATACACACCAACCTCTGGCCTGGTCTGATTTTTATTCACTTGAATACACATTTGCCCTTTAGCAATGCATACAGGCAGATCTAAGGTAAAGTTTGATGAACACTGTAAGGGTTATCAGGTTAGGAAATTTCCTTGAGCCATTGAGCCCACTGCAGAGCAGTTTTATGCTGATTTTCAACCCAGCTGAATATCAAAGTCCATTGGTTTTCCAATGTTTCTTTTTGCATTTTTATGCTAACTGCTGTTTGCTTTAGCCTCCAGGAGTGGAAGGTTAATTACCTCTTCTATTTCTGCCAGGAAGACAAGCATCAGGAGGGATCAGGATGGAGCGTGCCCTCTGACTTGATCCTAAACAAACATTCTCTTAGATCCACCAGCCATGATTCTCATGCTTCTCTACACTTCCCATGTCTTCCTGTAGGCCTGAGACCATTTTCAGATCTGTATAATCAGGCAAGACAGAACCTTTCTGATTCTCAGTCTCATCTATAAATGGAGATAATTTTGTTCTGCATAACTCACAATTAAAACATTTGTGAAAAGTTTAACTTGAAACTCAACACAAATGAATATCAGCATGGTGTGTGTGAAAGCCCTTTAAAAACTGTCAGGCACTATACAAATATAGCAGTATTCCCACCTGGATATAAGCCCATTGGCGGTTAAAGGGTGTGCAGTGAGGACAGGGGAGGGCTCTGAGCAGTGGGTCTCCTGGTAAGGAGAAGCTGGCTTCCAGTCATGTCAGACACTGGACCAGAAGACACCCCATGGGCCCCTCTCAACCCCATGGGTCTCACATTGGCATTTCCCCCAATTCACTCTAGTTTTCAGTTCCTCCATCCCTCTTAACCTACTTTCTATCTCACCACTTCTGAGTTTTTCTCATTTGGCTCTTCATCTCCAGAATATTTACTCATTTCTACCTTTCATAGAATTCAATGAACTCTGCCCACTCCTGCCCCGCCACTAACCCTGAGCTCAGAAGAACTGAGAAGTCTCTTCATCAGAGGGTCCTTCAACCAGGCTCACATAGACTCATACACAGACTACTTCCATCTCTATACCCCTCTGGCCAGGTTTTGCCTCAATAAAGTACAGAATTGTGTCTTGGTGGCCATGGAAGGTCCCAAATTGAAATCATTTTCTGGGAAGATTCACTCTATATGGATCCCAGCACAGAAGTGCCATTGCATCTAAAATAGAAAATTCCAGACACTCCCCTCCCCACACACACACACTGCATCTTTGTTATTGATCACCCAATCCTTAGCTCCTTTACCATGTGCTAATCCTTCTACCTACTGCTAATCTTCTGGTCAGAAACCAATTTTATCAGTCCAAACCCTTTCTAATATCTGATTGCACATAATTCTAGCTCAAACTGTCAGCTCTTAGCAATTGAGGCAATTTTCATCACTGTTAGTATAGATTCCCATGGCAACCAGGAGGCTGCTTAAAGAGAACCTATAATAAGGTGAGTGGTGAGAAAGGCCAAGGTCCTGATGGTGAAGAAGAGGAGGAATGTGGTCTTCTGTCCCCCAAATGTACCTGGTGACACCATTTAACCCTTGCCCTTTCCACCTTCCAAATACCCTCCTCCATAGGCTTTGAAAGGCAGGAGAGCCAGCTGAAAGCCCAGAATTTCAAGGAATGCAGCCTCATCCTTCTCATCACCTCTTCATGATACAGTCCTGGTTCCTCAAAGCCTTGGATTTGACCTTCCTGCCCACTGATTTAGAGTTGAAAAAGGGTCTTCACGCTCACATATAGAAACTTAGAGAAGACTTCTTTCCTCTCAGGGGACACCAGGATACTGAGCAGCCACATTTATGACCAATATCAGCCCTTCCTTAAAGTCAGTTAAATAAATCTCCATGAGGTCAGAAAATTTCTAAGGGCCCAGGTTACTCTTCTCCTCCTAAACCTCATCCTCTTAGCCTAAGAAGGCCCAGATGTTATATGAGGGGCTTGGCTTCCCCTGTTCTCCTCATCCTGGAATACCTCTATGAATCACCAGGTCTTCTTCCTCTCTGCCCTCAGAAAGTAAATGTTCTAATCACCTGTAGGTCACGAACCCACAGAGTGGCCAAAAATAGCAGAGTTGATCCAAGACCCTGGGAAAGGGAAAACTGCAGGTGTGTTTGTACAGGGAGTAGGGGTGGCCACCTACCCTCACTTCGGGAGGTATAAAGGCTCTCCACCACCAACCCAGCTCTACTTCTGCCACCATGAATCCACTCCTGATCCTTGCCTTTGTGGGAGCCGCTGGTGAGTTCCATGTGTTGCTTCAGGCTCTGCCTCCTGGCAGAAATACAAGTTCCACCACCTTGCTGCCTCTCCTATTTACCGGTGCTCTGATGTTCTCTCTCCCCTGTCTAACACCCCTCTATCCCATTCCTGGGCTCTCTTTAAGCCTTACCTCTCTCACCTTCTGGATGACCCACTCTCAGCTCCATCATCCATTCATCTCAGGCTTTTAGAAGAGAGGATGGAAAGGGAGGTGAGGTGAAACTGGTTTATTAAATTGACCAGTGGTCTTGAGGCTTAGGTCTGACAACTCTGGGCTAGCTTCACTGTGGATATTTCTTTAATTATTATTATTGATTAAGGCATTACCACTGTGGCTATTCTTAACCCCAGATACACCACCTACAGAGACTGAAAGAACATTCATGCCCGAGTCCTAGCTCTAGAAATTCTGACTTCTTTGGCCTAAGGTGTGGCCTGAGCATTGAATTTTTAAGTTTCCCAGGTGATTTTACGGTTCTCAGGTGTAGAGCCAAGGTTGAGAAACACGGTTCTATCAGCCAATAACAGTGCTTAACTTTGTCCCATCCAATGGGTGTGGGGGCTCCTCTCTCTGGCCTCTCTGTGCCGATTTGAACTATGGGAGAAGCTGGTGCAGTCAGAGTGACTGAGCCAGGAGGTTTTCCTTGTTGGGCCAGCCCATCCTGATCCTCCAGGGCTCTGATAGTCGTGGGGAGCAGATGAGTGATGTTGAGCAGGAGAGAAGCATTCAGTGGGTGAGAACACCACATTCTGAGCTGTATCACATTGAGGGCACTATGAGGATGTTTATTGTGTCCTCATTCTCCTGGTGCCCCTGTAGAGGTCTGGGCTGGATCCCTGCAGGGAACCTAGCTATGTGCCCTGCAGACACAAGGAGAGACTCAGGAGAACCCCATCCATTGCACTGACTGGGGATGGCAGTGTGTCCTCACTGCCCGTCCTTGCTGCCCGTCATCTCTGTGCTTATGAAGGAATCTCAATTAGTATGACCTGGCCAGGTGCTCGGGCTATACCCTCTAACATCCTGCTGAATTGGCTTCTCCCTCCTGTCTCCACTCAAGTTGCTTTCTCCACTGATGACGATGACAAGATCGTCGGGGGCTACACCTGCCAGGAGAATTCCGTCCCCTACCAGGTGTCCCTGAACGCTGGCTACCACTTCTGTGGTGGCTCCCTCATCAATGACCAGTGGGTGGTGTCTGCGGCTCACTGCTACAAGTCGTAAGTGCTGGGCCCTGATGGCAAAATCCACAGAGGGGGCTCTTGGAGAGCTTGGTTCAGTCTAGGGGAGGGTGGGAAGAAGGACCATAAAGAGGAGAAGTTGTCAATGACAGCTGATGCCCAGGCATGGGGGTGATGAGAGACACCTGTAGGAAAACTCTGACACCCCAAATAAATAAATACAACAGCCAGAGCTACAGTCATGAGAGCAGAAAGAGGCTATTTAGGGTACAAGGCCCAACTGGGAAACAGGCAAGGACTTCATACAAGTAACCTTTGCCAGTGGATGCACATAAAAACACCTAAGAAATGTTAAAAAAAAAAAAAAGAGAGAGAGAGAGAGAAAGAAAGAAAGAAAGAAAGAAAGAAAGAAAGAAAGAAAGAAAGAAAGAAAGAAAGAAAAGAAAGAAAGAAAGAAAAAAGAAAAACGCCTGGGGCCTGTCCCAAGGTAATTAATTCAGACTTTTCAGGAAGAGGTGTCTAAATTTTGAACTCTCTCAGCTGAGACTCACTGCCTAGAGCAAAGGTTCGCAAAACTAAGTGTGGGTCAGAATCGCCTGGTGGATCTGCTGGACCATGGGTGGCTGGATCCCACCCCCAGAGGTTCTGGTTGAGTAGGTCTGGGGTGGAAACCGAGGCTTTGCATGTCTAACAAGGTCCTGGGACCACACTTTGAGACCCACTGGATTATATCATCCAGAACGATAGTGCTTACCAGACCAGGAAGGGAGCAAAAGTCACCGCTGTACATAGCAAAGTCACAGAGTGTGAGCAATGCCTGGGGGCTTCAAGAAGCTCATCTGTGCCCATGACATTGGAGGCATGGGGTTGGGGGGGGGGGGGCACAGCTGGAAAAGCAGATTGAGGAGCCACTGCAACTGGACTCCTTCACCCCATCCCAGCTCCACTAACACTTACATCTGAAGCAGAAAGGCCCTTGGTGTCTCAACTATACTTTCCCCCACCCCTCTGCTGCCCTGTGCATGGGCACAGCCCCACCATTGCCATGACCTTCACAGTGGGTTCAGAATAACTTGAAGGAGGGCCGATGACACAATAGATACACTATACAAAACATTTGAGTTTAGAAGGCATTGGGGCGGGGGCGGGGCGGGGGACAGGTGGAAACCTCTTTCATGAAGAGGCACACTGAGTTCTGGCCTAGTCAGCTTTTTATTCACTTTGAATACACATTTGCTCTTTAACAATGAATACAGGCAGATCAAAGTTAAAGTTTGGTTAATGAAGTAAAGATTATCAGATCAGGAAATTGCCTGGAGCCATTATAATCACAGCTGGAGCAAAACTTGTGCTGATATTCAGCCCTGCCGACTATCAAAGTCCATTGGCCTTCCCATGTCCCTTTTCCATGTTAACTGCTGTTTGCTTTAACCTCCAACACACCATGAGCAGGGAGCCGGGTATCCCAGGAAAGAGTGGGGATGTGCGAAAAGGTCCTCAGTTCTCCTCTCCCAACAGTCGCATCCAGGTGAGGCTGGGAGAGCACAACATCGAGGTCGATGAGGGGAATGAGCAGTTCATCAACTCCGCCAAGGTCATCCGCCACCCCCGCTACAACAGCTGGACCCTGGACAATGACATCATGCTGATCAAGCTGTCCTCGCCTGCGGTCATCAGTTCCCGGGTGTCCACCATCTCCCTGCCCACCTCCTGTGCGCCTGCTGGCACCCAGTGTCTCATCTCCGGCTGGGGCAACACCCTGAGCTCTGGCAGTGAGTAGGGTTCTCACTTCTTCACTCTCTGACTTCCAAATGTTTCCCAGAATGGAGCATCGCCTGAGCTCAGCCCCCTCAGCATCCAGTCTGCAAATAATGTCAAGTGTCCACCACCCTCAGGCTCCGTCCTGGAGGCCAGAGAGATGCAGAGTCTCGAGGAGTTGACCCAGAATAGGACAAGCATAGCACTTGCCATTCTCGCCTCCAGGGAGGGGTTCAGCAGTGGCCATTCTGGGAACTGAATCGCCTTGATTCTTGCTGGGGCTTAGGTTCTTGGGGACAGCCCCAGATTACCATCCTCCATCCTGGCCTGACTCTCATTTCTCCTTTCCTTTATCTCTTCCTCTTCCTCTAAGTCAACTACCCTGAGCTGCTGCAGTGCCTGGATGCCCCATTGCTGGCCCAGGAGCAGTGTGAAGCCGCGTACCCTGGACAGATCACCGACAACATGGTGTGCGCCGGCTTCCTCGAGGGTGGCAAGGATTCCTGCCAGGTGATTGCCCTTTCCCAATCTGAGACCCCTGCCCATCCACATGGCCTGCCTAGAGGCTGGATTTGAATCCCCAAGGCCATAAGCTGTGCTCCCCTGTTTCTCCCTCCTTATAAACTGTGTTGTGCCTTCCTCCTCCCCAGGGTGACTCTGGTGGCCCCGTGGTCTGCAATGGAGAGCTTCAGGGAGTTGTCTCCTGGGGCTATGGTTGTGCCCAGAAGAACAAGCCTGGTGTCTACACCAGGGTCTGCAACTTCGTGGACTGGATTCAGGAGACCATGGCTGCCAACAACTAAAGATCCCACCTGTCCCCCTGCCATCACTATGCTAATAAAGTGACACTGATCTGAAAGCCTATGTCTGTATCTGCTTCCCTGCCTGGCTCTGGCCAACACCCTCCCACCGAGGTCAGCCGGGTCTGGCCGGCCCTTATACCAAGTGCCCCACTTATCAAAGATGCTCCCTGGCATACTAGTTTAGCAGCAAATAAAAAGATGGAATCCAAAATCATAAGCAGGAGAGAGGGGACGCTGTTTTCTAGAAGGAAATACATTTCCAAAAGGCTGTCAGAGGCTCCTTGACCTTGGCACTGGAGTGCAGTGTGCCCGTGGGCACAATGTGCCGGGCCCTTTCCTCCCTCTTCCTGTACCCAGACTGAACACACCTGGGGAAGCACCTGTGCATCCACCTTGGCCTCTTCTGAATCCCTGTCACGTGCACTTAGCCAGCGTGTGCTCCCCAATGGGCCCTACTTCCTGACAATCTGCCCATGTGTCTGGGGGGAAAGAAGCTTCCCTGGGTCTCCATCCTTCAGGCTCCAGAGAAATTGGCCTTTTGTGCACCTCACCTGATGATACCAATATACATATACTGTACGGAGCTCTTATAGACATTACATGGTTGTTTCACCCTCCCCTCTGCAGTGGATATCACTTCTGTGGTACAGACAAGAAAGCAGAAGTTAGTTCACCTACGTCCCTCGTCCAGCAAATGGTAGATCAGGGGTTCAACTTCTTATTTGCCTGGCCTCAAAGGCATGCTCTCTCTACCCTGCCTCACGGTCTCTCCCATGCTACTGTGGTCCATCAACTCTGCCCTTCAACATCTCTCCAGCCCACTCCCTGCATCACTGCCCTTACTGAGGGGGCTGGCCTTCTGTCCACCTTCTAATACTGCACCCAAAGAGGTCCTGCTCATTACATCAAGTCCTGATTAATACCTCTCCTGACCTCCCACAGCTTCCAAATGGAACCCAAGCTCCTTATCCTGAGATGGGCCCTTCCTGCTTTGCCCCTGCCTATGTTTTCAGCCTCACTCCCTGCTGCTCCCGTCCCCTCCAGTGCTCTGAAGTCCCTGTGGTTCCTCCAATGAGCCATACACCTCTGACCTCTAGCTCTGGACACTACTGTCCATCTCACTCAATGGTCTTCTCACCCACCCCTTCACCCTCTTCAGAAAGGTCTTTTCTGACTCCTCCTGTTTCTGATTCCTCCCCTCACCCCTGTGCCACTGGCCCTCAAGCCTGAGTGAGGAACCCTGCTTCTGATCCTCGCTGATGTCTGTCACAGTCCTGCTCGTGCCACTGAGTGAACATAGATCCATCTGCCTTAGTATTCGGTGGTGAGCTCCTTGGGAAAGAAATCTTGCCTTGCTCATCCTGATATATCTAGTAATTAAACAATGCCTAGAATATAATAGCCCCCCAGTAACTGAATCAATAAACTATGACCTAGGAGTGGAGAGAAATGTACTGAAGAAAGACAGAGCCTCCAGAAGAATGGTTCTCCAGGTGTGGTCCCCGGACCAGCAGCACCAGCATAACCTGGGAATTTAGGAGAAGTGCAAATTCTTGGTCCCACCCCAGACCTTCTGAGTCAGGAATTCTGGGATGGGACTCAGCGACTCACATTTTGGCAAGCCTCCCAAATCATCCTGATGCAAGCTAAAGCTTGAGAACCAATGCGCTAGAGAGCTTCCTAGCTGTACTCTCTGTGAAAACAGTAGTAAGTAACATTTTTACTATTTCAGGGACCACACTCATCATTAAAGGCATTATCTATCTTATCTAGTTCTCACAGGAACTCCTAAGGCAGGTGACATTATTACTCTTCCCATTTCACAGATACAGAGGCTGGGGCTTGAAGGTCTCACAGATGTCAGTGGAGGGCCTGGGTGGGGGCCCGGGCAGACTGGCTCCAGGAGGTGGGCTTCCCTGAGGGGCAGGACCTTCAGTGGCTGCAGGGACAACAGCACCTACCGGAGCACCAGGACTTAAGTAAGGAGGCCTGGTTGCCTATTCCAGCTCTGTTTCTGCATCACACGTGAGGTTGGCAACCTATTTAGCCTCAGGTTTCAGTTACATCTGAAGAAAGTAGGAGACAAATTTTAGATTAACATGAGAGTAACCGCATGCTTGAAAGTTTCAAGAATTATGCATATATAAGATGTTATTTGTGTATCTCCTTCCCGCATGCCAACACACACCTTGAGAAAGGCACACAGGTAACCCCACTTTCCCCTGGTCCCCGTGAGCACCATCCACATTCTTCTCACTCCCTCAAGTGGCCACACTGAGATTGCAGCTACTTAGGTCTTAAAAAAGAAAATAAGGAAAGGCTGCCCCCTGCTGCCCAAACTGATGAATGACCGCATTCAGCGCTAAGCTCTTTTTAACCCCTCTCCCCCTATTCCCTCCCCCCCACCCCCCCACCCCCAAAAAGCTGCATATGACAATGTGACAGAATGGCAAAACTGGGGCAAATCCCATCAGAATTAAAAGAAGCTGTGATACCAAGACAGAGTGGTATTATTCTCTGTAAGGTGGTCAGGATGAGGATCCGGCCCAGCTAGATAGTCCAAAGGAAACTTACTGAGAGGGTCAATTATTGGTAAGACAGGAAAATATACGGAAATAGATCAAACTAAGTCATTACAGTGATAAAAAGTGTTTCTCGATGTTGAAAGGGAATAAAGACCAGGTCTTACTACAGTTCAACTGATAAAAGCAACCCAAGACCTTTTATTCGGGCTTATGATAGAGTGTGAGATCTGCCGCTATCCCTAAGTAAACAGACTGTCTTCCCTTTCTCTTTTTTTCTCTAAATTTTAAGAGCCACACTATTGCATCCAACTTGTGACACCACCAGGTAGCACTCTAGTGTTCTCTACCCTGACACCTGTTTCTTTACATGTCAGGGGACAAGCAGTGGGTCCAAACCTGGCACTGAAATAGAAATATCCAGGGTAATTTGAGGCTTGATTGTTTATTTAAGTACAAATTAGTAAAGCCAATCCCAGGATTTTTAATTCAAAAGTACCTGGGACTACTCAGAAATATGCATTTTTTTCACAAGCTTCCTCAGCAAATTCACAACCATAAAACCATGGGCACTTGTTATTCTCAACTGTTTTGTTATTTCAAATAATGCAAATAGTTTACACAGATTTTTTAAATTTGTATTCAATAATATTTAAGGATAAATATCCATAGGTGGAATTTCTGGGTGAATAAATAGATGCATTTTTGTAATTTGTATAGATATTTTCAAATTGTTCCCCATAGGGTTGTGTCATTTTGCACTCCTATCCACAATCAATACAGTAGTCTCCACTTTATCCATGGAGGATACAGTCCAAGACCTCCAGTGGGTGCCTGAGACAGACCATGGACAGTACCAAATCCTATGTATACAATGTTTTGTTCCTATACATACATACCTCCAATAAAGTTTAATTTATAAATTAGGCACAGTAAGATATTGACAATAACAACTAATAATAAAATAAAACACTATTAAGAATATACTATAATAAAAGTTATATGAATGTTGTCTGTCTCTAAATATCTCATTGTACTGTAGTCACCTTTTCACTGAAAGGAAGCACTTTACAGCATCTCTTTTGATATCCAAATTATTAGCATCAGTACTCTTTTGCTTGGGGCCATTATTAAGTAAAATAAGAGTTATTTGATCACAAGCACTGTGGTTCCAAGACAGTCGGTCTGATAACGGAGATGGCTACTAAGTGACTAAGGGGCGGGGAGCATCAACAGCATGGAGACACTGGACAAAGGGATGATTCACATATACTCAGAACAACATGTAATTTAAAATTTAGAAATTGTTTATTTCTGGAATTTCTCATTAATATTTTCAGACCTTGGTTGACCACAGGTAGCTAAAACCTTGGAAAGCAAAACCTTTCATAGTTTGAAAGGTGATAAAAGGAAGCTCCATTTAGTGAAATGAGATCTAGGTCACTCAACTGGAGGTTAATCAAGGTCATCTCATGCAGGAAATCTAAAATATCTACCAACTTAAAATGTATCTACCCTGCAGGGAAGAGGGAGAAGACTGACTGATTATCTGGCCATGATTGTATGTGCCTGAGACTATTTCTCCAGTTCTTCACACCCACTTCCCCGACTCCCTTGACCTCCCTCTGACATCTGAGCTCCACAAACACAGGTGTGGTCTTCCCTCACCCACACCCATTCAGAAATGCACTGAGCTCACAGCTCTCACTTTGGCCACATCTAGGAAAGCCCAGCCTGGGCAGCTCATGGTCAGTTCTCCAGACCACCCTAGAGGTTCGGAGTGGGGCCAAAGGGACAGAGTCTGGGTGTTTGTTAGGGCCTCATTCTCAGATGAAAGGCGTGGTCTCTGAGTGTCACAACCTCAGGGGCAGGCCCAGGATAGAAAGGGGGTTCCACTTTCTGGCAGGGTGGCTCCCCACTATGACGACAGACTCTGCAAGAGGGGCGGATACCAGGTTAGGGAGAAAACCAAGCCCTGTGGTAGGCAGTCTCAAAAAGACACATGTCTCTGAGGAGCTAAGAATATCCTGAAGAAAGGGTATGGGGTGAGGAGGGAGACCCTTGGCCTGGTTTGAACCTTGCCACCTCACACCACGGGGCAGGGGATGATGCCACTGCCCCCAAACTCCAACACCCTCAAAGGACAGCTGCTCTGGTTGTTTCTTCCTGGCTCTGAGGGGCGGGCCCATGGGAGGGGCGTTTTTGTACAAAGCTGAAACATTGTGGGGACAGGGGGCCACGGTGATTTATCTCTATGGGAAACCTTTACAAAAACCTCTCAGCATGACCCAACCCCATAGTCCCTCCACTTTTCTCTAGGGTCACAGGCCCAAGAGTGGCTTGGTTCAGAATGCCTCCTCCTCACTCCTGTCTACCTGTCCAGCCAAGGCCAAGGATAAGGACAGGCCTGAATCAGAACTGAAGCTTCCAGGCAGAGAGCCCAGATGTAAGAAGGACACCTCAGTGGGTTTATGGGGGAAGGACTCAGGGAGACTCCTTCATCCCAGGACAAGGTCAGTGGGAAGGTACATGGGAGGTGACCCAATCTATAAAGAAAGAAGATAGATATATATTGGGTTCTGGGACCCTGCCCTCCTCTCCAGCCCACATACTTTGAGACATTTGAAAAAGGGGCACGGGGCCCTCTGGATGGATCTAGCCATGCTCCATGACCTCAGAAGTCAAAGTTGAATATGTTCTTCTGTTCAGTACTTATAAAGCAGGGATGGGGGGCAGTTAGTTCTCATTCCAGAGACCAGCCAGGGCCCCTCCTCTCCATGCCTCAATTCTGTTTTCTTCCTTGCCCCATGTCACTGTGTGAACACCCAAGTTTTCTTTGGAGAAGGCACCAGGCTCACAGTTGTAGGTAAGATATGCTCTGGATCTTCCGGGGCCCTTGGTAGGGCATAGTGGGTCCAAAGTGTGCATTTTAGAGTGGCCCTATTCTGATGTGCTAACTATGATGTTACCTTCGGCCCAGGGACCAGGCTGATGGTCGTAGGTAAGGCTGGGTCTCCAGGGGGGTCTGGGGAGGGAGGACTCACCCAGACAACATGGGCAGGAAAAGATGACCTGGCTCCCAGGTTCTACATCTGTGAACCAGTTCAGAGGAAGGTCCCTGTACGAGCACATTCACTCAGCCACCTGAGGTCCCCTGTAATCCCAGAGCTGAGCCTGAGGGGTGGTGCTGCCCCTCTGAGTAGTTACCTGGGAGAGGGAGCTGGGAGAAGGCCAGAGGGTCATAGCGATCTCTGACATTGGCCCATCTTCCCTCGCCAACAGAGGCTCATATTCCCTGCTCTGAACTTCATGGGAGATCACACCGTGCCTCTTCCCCATGTCACTGGGCTGGCTCTGGAAGGGTATGCAGGGTGTCTGAAGCAGGCTAGGGACTCTATAAGGGAATCCCAGCTGTGCTCAGCAGACAAGAGGGGTTTTGAAATGGATCCAGGACGCTGTGTTCTGGAAACACCCTCTATTTTGGGGAAGGCAGCCGGCTCACTGTTGTAGGTAAGCAAGTCTAAGCGAGTTGGGGCTGAAGGGCTGGGAGCCTACAAAAAGAGGCAGGGACCCAGATGGAGCCTGTCTTGGGAGCTTAGATAAAAGCATGTTTTCATCGGAAAGATCTGAAGTCTTGTCTTGATGCAGACAGGAGGGACCAGGCTCCATCTCCAGTAACCCAATGGACTGCCTGTGCCAAAGTCTGGGTTCCTCTCCCCAGGGGCAAGTAGTCTTAGCCAGGAAGGGCTCACCTTGTCCACCTCCTGAGTCCGTGGAAGGTGCCCCGTCATGGCCAAGGTAGATGGAGAGCCTCTGGAGGTAAAGTTGCTGTAGTCCCACTGTTTGTCTCTCACACAGAAGGGGATGGACGCAGGAGGGGGGATCTCACAGGGCTGAGTGGGTCCTCTTACCACAGCATTTCTGGTGGCACAGTTGTCTCCCCTCCACCTCCCAGAGTTAAAATTCTGCTGAGAAAAGGGAAGGAGAACTGGCAGGTGAACTTGAGGAGGAGGAATGTGAGGCCTCAAGGACAGTTTTCTTACCAGGCTTTAGTGTTGTGTAAGTAACGAGAAGCTATTTTTCGGCAGTGGAACCAAGCTCTCTGTCTTGGGTAAGTAAAAGGCCTCCCTGGGGAGAGCGTGTTGTAAGGTGGGAGTTTCAGGAGGATGCCTTGGAGAGGACAGGGACTGAGAACACAGCAGGGAACAGGCTCCGAGAATGTGGGTGAGTGGACTAGAGTCCCGGGAGTTCTGGGTGGACTGAGCTTCTGGAAGGAAGGGCCCCACACCTGTGGTTCTGGGGTTTTTTACACTCCTGTGGTACTGTGAGCAACCAGGCACAGCATTTTGGAGATGGGACTCGACTCTCTGTCCTAGGTAAGGTACTGGCCTGAAGTGGTGGGGCCACTGTCCCTTAGACCTGACTTTGTCTCTGCTCCCAGCCCTGGTGGAAGGGGACTGAGGGAACTCTTCTATCCTGGAGGGGAGTTTCAGTCTTCAGTGCATAATCTGCCTCCTTACTCTTCTCCTGGTTCATCCTCCTTCTTACATTGGTGGATATGCCCCACCGGAGCCTCTTGGTATCCCTCTCCCCATTCTATGCTTGGGTCTTCCTCCTAATAGACTCTCTTGGGTCCAGAGCCATGAACCCAGGCAAGGAAAGGTGGCTTCTGGCTCCCAGGGAGCTAAGACTAGCCCTCTGGCAGGAGACCGCTGGTAGGTTTTGCCACAGCTCTCTGCTGTTGTGTTCCTATAACTCGCCCCTCTACTTTGGGGTCGGCACCAGGCTCACCGTGACAGGTATGGGGTCCTGCTCCTGACTGGGGGGTGCTTGTGCTGGACCATGATGATCAGTCGCTGGGAGGGGAGTGTGGAGTAAGGACAGGATCAGAGCTGCCCTCCTTCCTGGAACTCAGGGCCCTCTCCACCCTGCCCGAAGCCTCCTCCTTGCTCCACTGTGTTTGTGCGCCATCTCAGCGGTGGGTTCCACGCTTAGTCTTCAGGTTCTGTGTTTGCTTTCTCCTCTTCCCATTGTTCTCCAGACTCCTCTCATCTCTACTTTTTTATTACTATGTTGTTTTACTTTCCCTTTCTTTTCTGATCTTCTCCATTTTCCCTCCCATTCTAACTCCAGCCCTGCACCGTTCACTCCGTCCCTGTCTTGACTTCTCCAAAGATCCCGGTGTGTCTTTCTGGGTGGTTTGAGGGCTCAGGAGGCAGTGAGGGACCAGATGGGTGAGGTTGGGGTGGTTTGAGAGGTGATCCTGAGTCCCAAAGGCAGAAGTCCATGTCACAGCATTGTAAGAACTGCAGGGGAGTCTCTGGGGGACACAGTGTTTGGTGGGGATTAGCGGAGGTATGTCAAAATTAACTATTACAATGGGAACCTATACCATCTTCCAACAGACTAGATATAAAGAAGAGAAATAGGTAGGAGGACTCATTTTCTCAAACCTCCGGGTCTGTGCTGGGATTACAGGCTAAGGGACCTGTGCTTGGGAGAAGCGGGGCAAAGATGGATGGGTCTCGGCTGGAGATACAGACAGGGCTGGAGGAAGGGGGCAGGTTGGTTGGCTGGATCAGGCTTTGTTCCACAGATGGGGGCACAATGTCAGAAAGTATGATGGAATTGGGGTTGGCACCAGGCTCGCCGTGGGATTCACAATGCCTGGATTCAGGGGAAGAGGGCTCATGAAATTAGAAAGTTAGAGATATAAACAGAGTTAACAATGCCAGCCTCTTGGAGTCCTTCAACTGTAAGGGGTTAAGTTATGTGAAAATCATTTGTAAAGGACTCACCTATGGGCACCATCCGTCTCATTCCCATTGTTTATCTACTCCAAAAACTGTATTTGTGGTCAAAACAGAACCAAATACAGGGAGCAGAAAAGTCTGACAAAAAGGAGGGTGCTTGAAAGATGGCTGTGGTGTCTTCCATCCCTCTGTGTATTCAGGTGGGAAAATGCCTTCAAACAATTCAAGAAATCCTTTCTCTCCCATCTGTCAGACTGTAAAAAGGCCCAGGGGTTTACAATATGGAGCCTCTGATGAAATGGCCTTCAGACTTTGGGAGCTTTTTCCTACCCAGCAACCAAGGTCTCAGTGCTTTTAAGAATGCAAAGGTTGGCTGTGAAATAGGATTCCAACCCTGGCAGGGAGGCTTGCTGGGCACTGGCAGGAAGAAAGGGCTCAATCCGTGGGGAGTATCTCTCATGAGATGACAGGCATCCCAGGCAAGCTACCATGAACCCCGTGTGTCCGCGCTTGGGAGGAAATGTGGAACAGCTGAGAAGATAATAGCCAGGTGCACCTTGGAAAGTTACACAGTAAAAAATAAAGAAGAGAGAAAAAAATTTGAGTTGGGTATAGTATATAGAAAAAATATTTAGTCAGATGCAATGGGAAAGGTGTCTCTTCTAGATAAGAAAGACTAATTCTTATATGTGCTATCATACTGACAAACATATACACCTTACAAAACAGGACAATGCTAATTAGAAAAAGTCAGTTTAGCTCCCAGGGTTATGTTGCTAGTGAGAATCTTCTGCCTTAACATCCAGGCCCATTCAACTCTGCTATAACCACTTCTAAATCTCAAAGATTACATCGAGCACCAAAGAGGGCTTTGAACAAGGAAGAACAGATAAGACAGATATACTCCTCTGATAGGTAATTGAGCAAGGCCTGAGTGTGAGACTTTAAAAAAAATCCAAGAAAATTGGGACAAAAGGGGGTGCCCCCTTAGGGAGGTGGAAAAGATAGTCACTCCATGGGGTGACTAGGAAGGAGATGGGAAAGTCAAGGAAAAATGACAATAGAGAATGGGACCTATAAACAAACGGGATCTAATACATAATGTTGCTTTATGTTGGCCCCCTTCCGCAGGCCCACATAAAATACACACAGCCCCTACCAAACCTAGACAGCTCTCAGACCAGCCCTACTCCTAACCCCTCTCCCCTTCCAGACGACCTGAACAAGGTGAAACCACCCAAGGTCACTGTGTTTGAACCATCCGAAGCAGAGATTGCCCGGACACAGAAGGCCACGCTTGTGTGCCTGGCCACAGGCTTCTACCCCGACCACGTGGAGCTGAGCTGGTGGGTGAATGGGAAGGAGACCCAGAGTGGGGTCAGCACAGACCCTCAGCCCTACAAGGAGCAGCGCAACCACAGTGACTCCAACTACTGTCTGAGCAGCCGGCTGAGGGTCTCTGCCACCTTCTGGCACAATCCTCGCAACCACTTCCGCTGCCAAGTGCAGTTCTTTGGGCTAGACGAAGAAGACCAGAAGAATTGGGAGGACACCCGCCCCATACCCATCACCCAGAATGTCAGTGCTGAGGTCTGGGGCAGAGCAGGTGAGTGGAGCCTTGGAGGGTCAGGCAAGGAGGCGCCAGACCAGAGAGAAAGGGGGATCCAGGTAGAAGGCCACAAAGACCAGGTTAGACTTTTTTTTTTTTAATAAAAGGAGTGGGATGGGAAGATGAGAGCACACCATGAAGAAGAACAGGCACCTTGGGCTAGTTCCTCCTCAGATCCCCAGCCAGCACAGCCTTGCAGCTGGCCGCTTACTACTGGCCTGGGTGGCTCAGCATCTGTGTGGTGTGTCCCCATCCCCTTCAGAGCTGCCACATGTGTCTCATGAATTTCAAGGATAATGTGTCTATATTGGCACACAGGAAGGCAGTGCTAGACTCCTCTGGTCTGGGCCTGAAGTGTGCTGATTACAAGGCTGACAGTGTTTCATCTGCTCATCTCTTCTCTCCCTCTTCTTTCTTTCAGATTGTGGCTTCACCTCAAGTAAGTGACCCTCTGCTTCTTTCTCTCCTTCTCCCATGGTCTTTGGAACCAGAGGATGGAGAACCCATGGACCCTGGGAAGGGGCAGAGATATCTGCTTAAAAGTATGTACTTGCTCTCATTTCCTACCAACAGGTTCCTACCAGCAAGGGGTCCTATCTGCCACCATCCTCTATGAGATCCTTCTGGGGAAGGCCACTGTGTATGCGGTGCTGGTCAGCGCCTTGGTGCTGATGGCCATGGTAAGGAGGAGGGTAGGGTGGGCAGGCAGGTTGGAGGTGACACTCGAAACATAGCAACTCAGATCCAGGACCAGAGGTGGGAGGAGAGGAAGAGGGGTTTTACTCACATTTCTTAGAAGATGCCTTACTTAGTCAACCTCCAGAACCACAGTGGAAGAGATGTGAGGGAAAGAGAAGCTGGGGTCACCTGAAACCTAGTTATGAGGAGCCCTGTTCATCTAGTCAATGGGCCATCCTGCTTCCTCTAAGTCCCCAACACTCCAGGTAACTCCAAAACCTTCTTCCCCTCTTCAGGTCAAGAGAAAGAATTCCTGACACCAGCTCAGAGGTGCAGCCAGGAACTTCCAGCCTGTTATCTCCCCAATATGGATTCCCCTTTTTCCATTCCTAGCCAGTGCTTCTGAAGAGCTGTCTCAATCTCTCAATTCATCCTGATATCCACCTGCTATATACTTGCACAGCTGAACACTCCTGACTAAAATCTCCCTAACCCCAGGAGACCCTGGTGTGCCTACATTGACTGAACCAATAAAAATGGCCTGTTCTGGCTTGATTCTGCCTTGAGTGTCTACATATCTCTTTTTTTCCATCTCTAAACTCTCATGGACTCCAGTTAGGATAGAAACAAGATGTAGTCAAAGAAAGTGCAGTCCCCTCAGGTAGCCAGGGACCCAGCCTGTGACTGGCACTGCTCCTTCTGTGGGGAACTTAAGAAATGCGAAAGGTGGTGATGGGACGTGAAGAGGCTCACTCCCAAACAGACTAGAGAAATGGTGATGCTGACCATAGGAATCTGCTGACCTACCTGGACAAAGGTGCTCTGTGGAAGAGCTGACCTACATAGGTGTGTCAACCCGCCAACTGGTTATGTCCCCCTGGCTATCGAAGCCTGATTTTCTACATGTCATTCCTGTCCCTGTCAGCTGTCTCACTGAGCACATTTCTCCTCTCCATTCATCACCAACCAGGTTTCCCAGCTGAGAGAAAAATGCACTGACCTGGAGATTTATCCTCAGCAGCTGTGTCTTCAGTTTTTTAAGTTACAAATCAGTTTATCTATTTCTCTCTAGTGAACTAACAGTTGTGAAGATTCCCCTTGATCATGCCTAGAAGGATAGAAAATAAAGTTTCTCCAAACCCAAGATCAACCCTATTGCTATTTCTAGAAATCCTACAAAAGTTCTTTGTTGTCTCATTGTCACCATGATCATGTAGTCCAAAATTCTTAGGATGGCATGAAAGACCCACAATTGTCCTCCACCTTCTTATTCCACACTCACCTCACTCCTCTCATCACCAAACCCCCTGAGCAATTTGCTTCCAGGCCATTTTGCACTCCTCTACCTGGAATGACTGAGTACTCTTGACTCCTACTTACTTAAAGATTTGGCTCAGTATCTTCCCTCAAGAGGCCTTCTCTGGAGCTCCTTACCCCTTATTCTCTTAAGGTTGGGTTGAATGCACCCTATATTTTGCTATCATTGTGCATTGTGCACCCCTCCTTCCTGACACCACACTTGATGCAAACTACCTCTTCACTTGTCTGACAACCCCATTTGATGGTCAGCTCCTGATAACAAGGCTGTGTTTTACTACAGCATCCCTGGGATATGGCCTAGTACCCTAGTTCAGTGTAGAAACCCAATAAATTATCTTTGAATAAGTGAATGAATAAATGAGTGAGCCCAAAGTGACCCAGTTTGGGAGCAGGTATCACGACAAGCCTGCCGGAAATAGCCACGTACCCTGCCATCTACAGGACTACAGAACACAGCCTTCCCTCACCATTGTAACACATGCACACATTCAAATGTGTGTGCACATATATGTACATATATATATAAACTCATTGAATACATAGATAGCAATGTTTTTCTATGAACTTGCAAGAAAATAAAGATATCCAAGTCACAGTCTCCAAGCCTACCTTTTCCTAAAGGGGATGATTCATGACTAGAAATAGCTGAAATACAGGCGATGCTTTGAAACAGCAATGCAAGCTGTCTACTGAAATGCAGTCAGAGGCGAGTGCTCAACTTTCTGATTGGGAAAAGTCTGAGAAGCTGGAAAACTCTTCAAAGGAAGAATGGAAGTGTTAATGACCGTCAGAGGCATAAACAAAAGTCGAAACAATGGGGCTGGGTACTTCGGTGTAGCTGAGTACAAGGTTCAGAGACAGGAGTCATAAAACATAAGGCTGAAGGGAAGATGGACCAGCATGAGGCCTGGCGCATAGTAGATGCTCATTAAATATCTGTGCAATCAATGAAGGATAAGGAGCTTGGACTTTGTTCAGGAAGCAATGGGGAATTACAGAGGTTTCTGGGGTGCTGTCCTGGTGCCATAAGTAGCCATCACCTGCTCTATAGATCCCACCCCTCGCTCCTCCTACATCGCCTGACTATAAATGTGCAGGTGGGCACGGTGAGTCTCAGAGGGGAGACCTGATGACATAGGAGACCTCCTCAGAGTTGTGTATGTTCCAGGGAGGGGCCTCTCTGCCCCCCATCCCCACTGGCACCATAACCTTCCCCAAGCCCCTCCCCACTCTAAGAGTACTCTGAGTTTGTCTTTCCCCAGCCCCACTCAATCAGACCAACCTCTGCCACCTGTGCTTCCTGCCTCTGCTCAGTGGTTGAGGGAGGGGGGCTAGAGGGGAGAAAACATTTTTGTATCATGGTGTAGCATTGTGGCAACTGGGGGGGGCCACAATGATTCAAGTAGAGGAGGTGCTTTTACAAAAAGCCCTGCCTCAGAAAATGCATCCACCCAGCACAGGGGATACGCTCCTGATGGGGAGAGTAGCTGGGAGAGGTCTCTGAGGCTGGTCCCAGAAGGTCTTGCAGGCACCCTGACTCAGTGAACACCTCTACATCTCTCTGCTCCAGACTCAACTTCCCAGAATGCCAAGGGCCAAGGCAACAAAGTGGGATCTCATTCAGCTGTCTCTAAAACCTGCCCTTTGACAAAGTAGCGCATGCAGCATTCATCAAGAACTCACAGCAGCCCCGTGGGAAAGACCTTGCTCCATCTTTTCCAATGAAGAACTAAGGCCACAGGGGCTATAAGTAGCAAGAGGCAGGGTCTAGCCCACTCCAGCCCAACCACCACCAATACCCCTTCAGATTTCACCGCCACTGTATTGTCCTCAAGCCAAGTTGACTTCCTCTGTGAATTGGGGGTGACCTGACAGTGTCCAGATTGCCATGTCCAGCTACATCTGGAGATGGGGGGATGAGAAGCCAGGAAGGAGGAGGGAGGCGCTTAGGCTGCGCCAAGGGGGATGGGGAAGTGTGTGTGTGTGGAGGGGGGAGGAATTCTTGGCAGCCCCTTCCCACTGTGCTCCTATGCTGAGCAATACTTCGGGCCAGGGACCCGGCTCACGGTGCTCGGTAAGAAGCTGCTCCAGGTGGGAGGGAGGGTGGACTCTCACTTGGACGACCCCTGAACACTGGCCCTCAGGGAGTGGGCGCTGGAGCCTCCCAGGGGCCCAAGTCCGGGAAGGTGGGGTTTGCGCCTGGGTCCCCAGGGCTGTGCGAACACCGGACAGCTGTACTTTGGGAAAGGTTCCAAGCTGACCGTGCTGGGTAAGGAGGGCAGTTGGGGGTCCAGAGCGCTCCGTGGGGCAGGATGGAGGGGGGGGGGCAGCTACCCAGCTCCACTGGGGCTGTGCTCAGAGGCAGGGCGACACTGGGTCGGGGACTCTGGGTGCTGGGTGCTGAGTGAGCTATGGAGTGCCCGCTGTGGCGGGAGCGGAGACCTGGCTGAGTCCGGGGCAGCAGCCGAGGGCAGCGCCGGGTTTTTGTCCCGGGCCTGGGTGCTGTGAGCACAGATACTCAGTATTTCGGCCCGGGCACCCGGCTGACCGTGCTAGGTAAGGAGGGACGCCTGGGGGCCAGGAGGGCAGTGGGGAGGGTCGGGGAGACCACGGGGAGCGGCGCCTGTTTTTGTGCTGCGCCCAGAGGCTGTGAACCAAAACACGCAGTACTTTGGCCCGGGCACCCGGCTGACCGTGCTAGGTAAGCGGGGACGCCCGCCGGGCGCACGCGGGTTTTTGTGCGGGGCTCGGGGGCCGTGACGGAGAGACCCAGTACTTCGGTCCCGGCACGCGGCTCCTGGTGCTCGGTGAGCGGCGCGGGGCGCGGGGAGCGGGCGGGTTTTAGTGGGGGGCTCCGAGGCTGTGCTCCGCGGGCGCCACCCTGACTTTCGGGGCCGGCAGCCGGCTGACCGTGCTGGGTGAGTGGCCGCGGGACTCGGCGGGGCGGGGCGGGACGGAAGGCGGCGGCGCAGGGCCCTCGCCTTCTGGGCACCTGGTCCCCCGGCGCTGCGCCGGAGCCGGCGGGCTGGGAGCCGGGAGCCAAGCGGGATGTGGCGCGGCGGGGTTTACGTGCGGGGCTGGGGCTCTGTGAGCCTATGAACAGTACTTCGGCGCCGGCACCAGGCTCACGGTCGTCGGTAAGAATCGGACTTCTCTCTGCCTTCCCGCCCCAGCCCCTGGGGCTCTGGAGAAGGGTGGCGGCTGGAGCTGGGGCGCCGCGAGTTGTCCGTGGGTAGGGTTGGCTCTGTGAAGGGGGGATGGGAATGGGGGGGGGGCTCAAGGTCCGAGAACATGGGCAGAGTGTCAAGGGGGCTTTGGGTCTGTTTTTCTGGGGTATTTAGAGGCAGGGTGGGCGGTGGAGAAGAGGATTCTTTGAGCTCTGAGAGCTGCTAGAAGGCAGAAAAAGGCTGAGACTAGAAAACCTGGGCTGGGGAAAGGGCGGGAGGGGTAACTGCTCCACCGGGGAGAGAGCTGGAGGGGCAGGAGAAAGTGGGAAGAGCTCGGATGGCCGGCCCCCTGCAGACCTGGCTTCTGGGAGGTGGAGGGTGCCCTGGACAGAGGAGGGGAAAGGATGACAAACAGTGGAAGAGAGAGGCCCAGATGATAGAGACAGAGAAACATGAATCAGTGAGGAAAAGAGCCAAAACAAGCCGGGTTTGCTGATTGGATTTAGAAGTGTGGACTTGAGATTAAATTGAAAACCCTTTCTGTCTCTCCTAAGCCTCAGACCCCTGGGGTGGGGTGGGCAGTGGTAGGGGGAGGCAGCACCCAGTCCTGCCATGGCTGGTCCTAGAGGAGGGACAGTAACCTCAGCCAACTGAGGTGCATTTACCCCCAGATGGGTCCCCTCTCCCCCAGGCTGCAATCATTGTCCTCACACTAAGAAGTACTCTACATAACAGTCTAGGTTAGTGGTTCTCAATCTTGGCTGCACATTAGAATCACCTGGGAATCTTTTTAAAATCCGGATTTCTGGGCCTCATCCTCCGGAAATTCTGTTTCTTTGTTACTAATGTTGTGGCTTCGCCCCATAACAAAGAGACAGAATTTCCGGAGGGTGAGGCCCAGCAATCAGGATTTTAAAAAGATTCCCAGGTGATTCTAATGTGCAGCCAAGGTTGAGAACCACTGGTCTAGATGGTGTGGAAGCTCATTTATTACGAACACATAAACTGCAGATATTTTGCTGTGAGGTAAGGAAAATTCCCAGGAGGATCTTGGGCTCTTAGAGCTGCAAAGGGACCCTAGATGTCACCTGGTGATGAGAATGCTGAGGCCAGAGAGGGAAAAACTCTTTACCTGGATTATGTGATAACCACGAGCACTGTTGGTAGTTAAATTCATTGGGCTGGAGCCAATGGGGCTCAGCTGAGCTGCCCAGAGGATTCGCTGGCTGTGGGTGATCAGCCAGGTTGGAGAACAGACCTTGACTTTCGAGCCAGTGAACCCAGGTCTCAATCCCTGGCTCTCTAATGATTGGTGACCTTGGGCATGTGTATCTGTGTGACCCTCAGTTCCCTCTAATATACAATATCTTTAGCAAAGCCTACCACTTACTATCATTGTGAGGATCCCAAGGGAAGGCTCTTGTAGAGTGTTCAACAAAGGGTGGATTGCTGTAATTCAGTGCCTTCCTTCCCCACCTCTACTCACTTGATCACTGGGGAGGGCAGGAGTGGGTGAACCCAATGTCCTAGGAGGGGCAGGATTTGGCCTGTGGATAATGGAGTGAGGGCTGTGAGAAGTGGGTCAGGAACAGGCAAGCAGAGCATACACACACAGAAGCTCATTAGCACGCACACCTACATACATCTGGGCAAGCTACTCACACCTTACAGGGACTCACAAACATGGAGGGATAAGACCTGCCCCCACTGCGGGGCTGTATTAGACAGTGCTTCAGAGTCATCAGATCCTGCTTCTGCTCGTGCTGCTCATCGCACCATGGGGAGCCTCACACATGGCTCAGAGGACATCTTTCATTTTGACACTAAGCACTGATAGTTTGCCAGGTGAGGGGTCAGAGGAGTGCATCTGTAGTTACCCTGGAGGCAGGGGCTTGGAGATGAGAGCTAAGTAACCTGGCTGTAGGCAGAAAGGCTGATGGAGCCGGTACTGCATGTTTTAGGATGTGGCCACTTCACACAGAGCGGGCTAGTGAAGACCTAGGGACTTGGTAGCAGGTAGCAGGGAGGAGGTCCATGGCAGGGAGCTGACATGACAGGACACAGGCTGGCTCAAAGTGAAAATGTGGGGACACTTGTTAAAAAATTATTTAGAATTTCAAAATGGTGGCAGCAGCCATTAAACCAAGTGTGTGGTCCTTCTAAGTGTGGGGTCCTGTGTGATCTGTGGCTGTGACCCCATTTTAGTAGAAGTATGACATCTCTGTTAGAAGAGCATTCCTCTATCTTCTAGGCGGAACTGGATTTTCATGAGAATGAGATTTCTTAATTTTTAACAGCATTGCCCAGAAACAAACACAATGAATGGAAAACAGTATAAAATAAACGGGGAATGGCCCAGAAGGAATAAGCCCGCCAATAGAAGGCCTTCACCTGTGGCCTGGAGGACACTGCAGACAGGCTTAGGACAAATTGTATCATGACAACTGGGAGCAAGAAGTTGCTCCGATGCTCTCAGATGCTCATTTAGGTGGGAAAGATGCAACAGGTGGAAACAAAGGGGCAGAGAAGTTTGGAGAATCACTGAGTTGGACATAAGGGGAGACTACTCTCTGAGCTGAGGAAAACTCCGGGGTTCTTGGAGGTGGTGGAATGGCTTGAATGACTTCATGAACCATAAAAAAATGCCAGGAAACCCCAAAGCTCATGAGCATGTCATGATACAAAAGGGTGTCCTCACCTCAATGGATAAAAATGTGCCATTTGCACACTGTCATCTGAAGACAGCCCCAGCTCCCAAATGATCCCCTTGTCCCCAAATCCCCTTTCCTCAGCCACTTAGCTTCAGATATTAAAGACCCAACTGAGGACTATGTGTCTGAATTGTTGTATCTTTTAATCTCCACACACACCCTGAACAGTCTGTGTTGTGATTCTCCCTTCAGGGCAGGAAAAATGATGCCAAAGTCCTAAAGTCATTTCTGAGATTTGGATCCTGTTTTTTGGATTCCAATCCAGTGCTCTATTTAAATAATTACTAAGTAATATGGTGAGAAGTAGACAGGTAGCTTTTATTGAGGGGAAGAAATGAAATAACATACTCAGACATTAGGCAGTACCATTTATCATGCCACCTTAGGGGATGGAGAGACAGTAGACAGTGACACCCAAACAAACAGGACCTACTACATAATTTTGCTTTATGATGACCTTTCTTCTCGTCATACACACACATGCACATGCATGCACACACAGCCCCTACCAAACCTAGACAGCTCTCAGACCAGCCCTACTCCTAACCCCTCTCCCCTTCCAGACGACCTGAACAAGGTGAAACCACCCAAGGTCACTGTGTTTGAACCATCCGAAGCAGAGATTGCCCGGACACAGAAGGCCACGCTTGTGTGCCTGGCCACAGGCTTCTACCCCGACCACGTGGAGCTGAGCTGGTGGGTGAATGGGAAGGAGACCCAGAGTGGGGTCAGCACAGACCCTCAGCCCTACAAGGAGCAGCGCAACCACAGTGACTCCAACTACTGTCTGAGCAGCCGGCTGAGGGTCTCTGCCACCTTCTGGCACAATCCTCGCAACCACTTCCGCTGCCAAGTGCAGTTCTTTGGGCTAGACGAAGAAGACCAGAAGAATTGGGAGGACACCCGCCCCATACCCATCACCCAGAATGTCAGTGCTGAGGTCTGGGGCAGAGCAGGTGAGTGGAGCCTTGGAGGGTCAGGCAAGGAGGCGCCAGACCAGAGAGAAAGGGGGATCCAGGTAGAAGGCCACAAAGACCAGGTTAGACATTTTTTTAAAAAAAAGGAGTGGGGTGGGAAGATGAGAGCACACCATGAAGAAGAACAGGCACCTTGGGCTAGTTCCTCCTCAGATCCCCAGCCAGCACAGCCTTGCAGCTGGCCGCTTACTACTGGCCTGGGTGGCTCAGCATCTGTGTGGTGTGTCCCCATCCCCTTCAGAGCTGCCACGTGTGTCTCATGAATTTCAAGGATGATGTGTCTATATTGGCACACAGGAAGGCAGTGCTAGACTCCTCTGGTCTGGGCCTGAAGTGTGCTGATTACAAGGCTGACAGTGTTTCATCTGCTCATCCACTTCCCTCCCTCTTCTTTCTTTCAGATTGTGGCTTCACCTCAAGTAAGTGACCCTCTGCTTCTTTCTCTCCTTCTCCCATGGTCTTTGGAACCAGAGGATGGAGAACCCATGGACCCTGAGGGAGGGGCAGAGATATCTGCTTAAAAGTATGTACTTGTTCTCATTTCCTACCAACAGGTTCCTACCAGCAAGGGGTCCTGTCTGCCACCATCCTCTATGAGATCCTTCTGGGGAAGGCCACTGTGTATGCAGTGCTGGTCAGTGCCTTGGTGCTGATGGCCATGGTAAGGAGGAGGGTAGGGTGGACAGGCAAGGTGGAGGTAGAGGGTGAAACATCACCCATGGGATAGGAGGGGATCTCAGAGCCGGACCTCAGCCCTTTCACCTCCAGGGAATTATAACTGGACTGCCAGTCTGGGCAGAAAGTATAGGGATCATTATAGAATGCAGCATTGAAGGATGGGGAGAATCAGCCTGCCCTACCCAAAATTGGGGCCAAAGTTGGTCTCCTCTGACCCACTCCTACTGTTCATGACCCCTGGGATCCTGACAGTGTCCTCTCTTCTGCAGCTCAAGAAAAAGGTTTCCTGAGACCAGTTCCAGATGAACATCCTCAGACATTTTTAATCCAAACCCTAGATTCACCTTCACATGCTTCCAGTCTGTGTTCCCAATGAAGGATTCTCTCCTCGCCCTCTTATCTCCTACCTATATAAGTATCTTTCCCTTCTCTCTGCTGCCCTGCAGACTGAGCTCCTCAATACTGAGTCTGAGATAAACTAAACCAATAAAAATGTTGTGCTGGACTTGGTAGTGTTTCATGAGTGTCTATGGAGTTCTGCCCTTCAAAGACCCACCTTCTGGTTGAGGACAGCATCACCTCTCAGGCATATGGAGTGACGGACTCTCCTCTCTGATCAGTGCTACTTCCTCCTGTTCATCCTGGTGGGGGTGGACCTTATACTCCATACCCAGGCATTCTGTGCCCCAGTACATAGGGTTAGTCTGAGGGGTAAGGTGCTATGCTCTTGAAAAAGGATGAGGACAGGTAAGGACCTCAGTACAAGACAAAAGACAGGGCATACCTGTGGGTTAGAAAGCCTGGTCATTTCTCAATTCCAGATTCAAGTTTCATTTATTATGCATTCACGTTTTATCTGTGTCTGTTAACAACTCCATCTTATCTTATTTCTGGACTTCAGCACAAGATTTATTTAGCTCTATTCTGCATGTCTAGGTTAGAATCCTAAAGAAAGAACAGAGTTTAAAATGCTGACACGTGAAACCTAATTTCCTAGAGGCAGGACACATGGGGTCAGGCCCTGGGGGTGGAATAGAGACAGGAAGCAGGGTTCAGTGGGGCTGAGGTGCTGTAGCCACATAGCCCTTCCAATGGGCAACTTCACCTGAAGGGATGGAGACCAGGCCACCCCGGATACAGCACACTGAGTGCACCCACTTGGGTGGACGATTACCTTACTCAGTAAACTCTACAAGAAGGTTGCATTTACTGCACTAGAGGAGGGGGGGCAATTAGAGAAAAGAAGGCAGAGATGGAGGGAGAGAGTTCATGTGTAAGTTATTTGAGGCCAAATGTCAGTGGTAAGAAGGAAGTCTGAAAGCTAAGAAAGGGTGGTGAAGATGAAGTCCTTATTGATGCCCTGCCTGACTTCAGACTGGGGGCTGGGCACTGGCCCACGTGTTGTCCCAGTTTCCCTCACAACAACCCTAGAAGCAGATATTAGTCTCCCCACTTCACAGGTAAGGAAACCACAGTCCAGAAATCAACTGACTGGTAAGCTGGGAAACACTGGCACATTCTGCTGAAGATTCAGGAAACATTTCCAAGTCAACACTTGGATGGTGTGATAGTCACACGGTGACACTGGAGCAGCTGCTCCCAAACTCTGATGCAGGACCCACAGCAAGAGTATGAAGAGACCTTGAGTCCTGCATGTATTTGTTTTCCAGTGCTGCTGTAACAAAGAACCACATCCTTGATGATTTAACAAAATATATTCTCTCATAGTCCTGGAGCCATAAATCCACAATCAAGGTGTCAGTAGGGCTGCACTCCCTTCAAAAATTCTAGGGGAGCCCAGCCAGTGGCCAGTGCGGCTCAGTGGTTGAGCATCGACCTATGAACCAGGAGTTCATGGTTCAATTCCTGGTCAGGGCACATGCCCAGGTTGTAGGCTCAATCCCCAGTGTGGGGCATGCAGGAGGCAGCCAATCAATGATTCTCAGCATTGATGTTTCAACTCTCTCTCCATCTCCCTTTCTCACTGACATCAAATATATATATATATATGTGTGTGTGTGTGTGTGTGTGTGTGTGTGTGTGTGTGTGTGTGTGTGTAAAGTTCTAGGGGAAAATTGTTTCTTGCTTCTTCCCATTCCTAGGATTGTGGCAGCCTCATTTCAACCTTCTGTCTACCCTCATCACTTTCTTCCCTATGTCTCTGTGTCTAAGTCTCCCTCTCCTTTTCCTTACTAAGGCAGAAGTTATTGGATTTAGGACACAAGCCTAACTTCAGAAGAATTTCATCCTGAGATCCTTAACATTTATATCTGCAAAAACCTTAGTTCCAAATTAGGTCACATTGGGTTGGCACAAATTAAGGGTGGACACTGTTCACCCCACTGCACTGAGTGTCTAGGAACTGGAGGTGAGAGGATTATCTGAATCATCTCACATAAGTCAGAGAAGGATGTGGCCCAGGGCAGGGCAGGCCTAGAAAAATCATCACATGACTATAAGTTCCCATCAGTCACAATAATCTCTAGGTTTCTCTAATTCCAGTACAGTTTTGTTCTTATTGTGGTTGCTTATTTGTTTTTGTAATGGCTAAAAAAGTCCCAATACAAAGGAGACAGAGTTTAGGTCCTAGACCAGCACCCACAAAAGCAGCACCTTCCATTCTTTAGGCATGTGTGGTGGTTCCTCTCAAGGGTGGGATAGGGAGATGAGCTGCTGAAGGGACAGTCAATGCCTCAGAGAGAATAGGGCATTGCGTGGGCCAGAGGGAATGGACTGGGACATGGGTGTTGAGAGATGGGGTATTGAGGGATGAGAGCATTGTGGATGGGGTATTGTGGGACTGTATGTTGGGAGATAGAGGTCTTGGGGAATGAGGTGTAGGGGGAATGGGGTATTGGGGACAGGGGCCTGTTCCAGCAGAGCTGTGAGGAGGGAGCTGAGCAAAAGTAGGGCAAACATCAAGGTGGAGGTGGGTTACCCTCACAGAAGAGAAGTGGGGTCTGTGGGCTTGGTGACTGTCATCTTGGGAGTGCTAAAAGCAGAGGCATCAGCAGGTGGGAGGATGTGGGAGAAGTTGCTGGTTAGCACCTGTGGTTTGTCAAGGTGAGGAAGGAAGGAATGGCCTCTGAAGGATGAATGACTCAATGCCGGAGACATAATAGAGGTGGAGAAAGTTACAAACTTCATCTGGTTCCCATCCAACATGCCACTTGACCCAAGAAAGGCTCCTTTCTTCAAATCTTTACAGCCATGGAGAATTAGTACTTGAGACCTCTCTTGAAGCTCATGTGTACAGCAAGGGTGTCTCTCAGACAGCACAGCCCCCAACATTCCACGCCCAGGCACTGGGAAGTTATTTTATTCTGCATCTGCCTCTTTCTCTAGAATCTAAATAGGTCCTTCTGGACCAATTCTGGGCATGCCATCCATTCTTCCTCAGGTGAAACTGAGCGCAGATGGGTTAGATATAGGGCAGTCATCTCATTTATTGCATAAATGGGGATACTATTGAGAGGAAAATGGGATGCTGGGATAAGAGGGGTAAATCAGGACTGTCCTCATAAGTGCCCAGGACACACGGACACTCCAGTAAAAGGGACCCCCAGGGGGTTTCTGGGCCCAGAGGTATTCCTGGAATGAAAGGCATTAAAGCAATTCCTCATCTACTTGGGCCTATCAACCTATTCCAACCTCGGGCTAATCTAAGCTTCATCCCATTAAGAAAATCTGTGGGCAGAATGTAGTCTAGGCACAAACTTCACAAGTGACATACAGTTCAGGAGTAGAGCTTGATTATTGATTGAAGACACTTGAAGTCAAACATCTCTAGAAGAATGCCCAGGGTCCCCCAAGTTATCACCATTCCATGGGGCACAACTGGACTCACCATGGTAGCACCCCAGGAGAGGAACCTCAACCCTACAGATTTTAGAAATTTATTCAGAAATTAGGAGACAGGAGGAATTCAACTGGTCATGTAATAATGGAAACATCCTGGTGTGTGTGTGTGGGGGGGGGGGCGGTGCAGGGATTGGGATTCCTATGGGGAGAGGCTAGTCAAGTCACTGTCACTTGTCCAAAAGAAGAATTTTCCTGTCAGCATCAGTATCCGCCAGAGACCTGCAACCCTTCCTACTGCACAGCTCATGGCCAGGATGCATAAGCTTGGTCAGTGGTAATGGGGTTAGAAGAGGTTGGGCCCATCCAGAGACAAAGACTTTTTCTCTCTTAAGTAAATGATTAAGGAAGAGTGGGTAAGAGAAAGAAAAAAAAAGGATTTTGATGATTATATAAAGAAGAAGTGGTACATATATACAATGGAATATGACTCAACCATAAAAAAGAATGAAATCTTACCATTTGTGACAACATGGCAACATGGATGGATGTAGAGGGTATTCTGCTAAGAAAAATTTGTCAGACAGAGAAAGACAAATGCTATAGACTTTCAATTATATGTGGAATCAAAAAAAACAACAACAAAACAACAACCACCTACACGAAACAAATTAACAAACAAAATAGAAACAAACTCACAGATACAGAGAACAAATTGATGATCTCCAGATGGGAGGAGCATTGGAGGTGTGGGTAAAAAATGTTGAAAGGGATTAAGAAGTACAAATCACCAGTTATAAAAATAGTCATGGGGATATAAAGTACAGCATAGGGAATATAGTCAATAATGCTGTAATAACTGTGTATGGTGTCAGATGGGTATGAGACTTCTCGCAGTGATCACTTCATAAGTTATATAAATGTATAATCACTGTAAACTAATATAATATTGTATATCAATTATAATTGAAAAATAAATTTAGGAAAAAGAAGAAGGATTCTGGATGAATAGAGATTGGGATAAGAGTAAGGGATCCTGATAGATACTAATCTCTCCATTTCCTGCCCTGAGCCATTTCCCCATCTTCCTCCTCCCAGGTGCCCCAGAGAATGGCAGCCCAGTGACCTCAGCCCAAGCAGTCTATGTAACACACAGCTTCGAATGTTCCGTATAGGAGAAACTTCATGAGGTCTTTTTTCTTAGGGATGGATGTGGGAATGGAGAATTGGTACTTGAGACCTCCCTTAAAGCTATATGTGTACAACAAAAACATGCTCATACCTAGAGGTATTACATTTAAGGCTGTTAAGAGATGTTGATGGAGATCTCTGGAATGCCTAAGAACCCCATGTCAGTTTTAGCATTGCCACTGACCCATGGATGAATCAGTCATCTGCAGCCCCACTGACCTCTGCTTAAACTTTCATCACCAAGTTCCCTTTTACCATGTTCATGTGGAAATCACCCTATGCCATATAGACTGGCAGTATAGAAGGCCACCAAGCCTGGGCAATTTTAATTACAATTAATTCTCATTATTTGTGGCAAACTCCCATCCTTTCAAAAAGGTAATTTCTGGGCCCTGACAGCCCACAATGTGAGACATCATCCATCCCATCTGGGCCAGGAGCACAAAGCACTTCCTGCCTTAATGTAGGGTCAGACATCCTCCCCTCCCATCTGGAGGACTTTCTTCTCTTGCACTGTGTTTATGGACCTGAAGTCCCTGGGCTCTTAACATGCCCTTCCCCTCTGCCTCTCCTTAAGTTGTATTGTGACAGTATTTGTTCATGCCCTAAATCACTTCTCCTCCGTTTCCGTCCACAGTCTTTACCTCTGCTGCACTTGTACTTCTTGGGGAATATGGGGTCCCAGAGATGAGTGGATGGGTCTGTACATCAGCAATAAGGGCCTGAAAATGAGCCTCCAACTGTGGCTATTCCCACAGAAGTTTCATCAGCCTCTTCTAACTTATCTTTCCTCTGTGAGTATGAGAAGTGATCTTGATAGGAAGACTGCATTCCAGGGCTTCCTGTTGACCCCCTACAGCATCCTGGCCAGACTCGCTGACATAAAGAAGTGGCTTTTAGCCTAGTCGGCGTGGCTCAGTGGTTGAATATAGACCTATGAACCAGGAGGTCACGGTTCAATTCCCAGTCAGGGTGCATGCCTGGGTGGCAGGCTCAATCCCCAGTGTGGGGAGTGCAGGAGGCAGCCGATAAGTGATTTTCTCTCATCATTGTTGTTTCTATCCCTCTCTCCCTCTCCCTCCCCTTTCTCTCTGATATATATATATATATATATATATATATATATATATATATATATATATTGTTGTTGTTGTGTTGTTGTTGTTTTGCACTTATAGCTTTAAGGGAGGTCTCATGACCCCTTCTGATCAGGACGAGGCCAGTCCAGCAATTACACCTCAATCCTCTGCACCCTCACTACCATGGTGGGACTTGATCTTAACTGGATCTTGGGTGGTAAAAAAAAAACACACATAAATTTCTGTCTTGAATCCCTCCCCAGTTATGCTCAACTTGCCCTTGGACAGAAAACTCTTGACTTGTCTGGGTAAGCCATTTCATCACTATGAGGAATTTTGCCCTAATTGGGTGTCCATAAAACTCTTTGTAGTGGCCCTCATTGGTCACAATGTTACTCCTATGAGAGCCCTTCCTAAGACACCTCCAGCCAAGCGTCCACAAATCTATGAGAGACAGAATCAGCGGAAGCTTCAAAAGCTTGAGTTTGCAGAATGGAAAAAGCAGGCAGTAGATAGGTGAGAACACTATATAAAGAATATGAACTTTATCAAAGACTCATTTCTAAGATGAGAACAATTCACTCATGAGTAAAATTAGAGTAGGCCATTAGATTTCCAAATAATAGCCTGAACTATGCCAGATATCTTTTAAGATAAACCCATGATAGTGTTGTGCATAATAATATAAAGCAGATTTGTAAATATTAAAGAAATCTAACAAAATGCATGTTGGCATTACTATCAATTAAAATAAAATCATATATTTCCCTGTAATCCTATAAAGGAAGAGAAAGAGATGAAATCAGGCTTACATAAGTGGCATTGTGGTCTGATTGGATTCTACACTGGTCTTTTAATTGTAATTATGTCTTTATGTTTGAAACTATGTAAAAGAAATCAAATTGGCCCTACTATATTATTTTCTAAGTAAGTTAGAAAAATTTGAATTTCAACAATATTTACAACAAATAAATGGAATTGTAGCATTCAAAAATTAAATATATATATTTAAAGCCAAAGAGACCTAGGCTTAAACCTTAGATCCACCACTTATTAGCTACGTGGCCTGCAGCAAGTGACCTGGGGCAAGAAACTCAGTCTTCCTTCCTACAAAATGGGCTCAATCACAACCTCAAAATCACATAAGGTGATTTGATCTTATTTAATCCACACAACACATAAAGCTGTTATCACAGCATCAATAAACATCTGCTGCTATTATAACAATTAGTATTCGCCTAAAGATTATTTTCAAGCCAAACTTGTCCAGTTCTCTCACTTTTTGTTCCATATGGCATGGTTTTGAGGACTCCCAGCTCCCACAGCCCAGCCACTCTATTCTGAAAACATTTACTAAAAGTATGATGTCCAGACAGGAGACTCTGACCTACAGAGGGCAAGAAGGAGCTTAACCTCCTTATCCTCAATATCTTCTACATTGGGTCCATAGTAGGGCAGCTTTTCCACGTCTGTACTCAGATCACCCCATTGACTCACAGAGCTCACTTTTCACTCCAACCCTGATCATTTTTACATTCACTGCAATGTGTTCAGTACATGAGCAACATGGTCCACTTCCAATGTTTCGAAGGTTGGTTTTCTCTCTTTTGGAGGGTGGCTGGGGGTGGGGAGGGCTTGTTTAATTTTATCATATTTCTTCAGCTCATCTCTCCAACCTATCTCATTTCTGCAGGATTCTGATTCTGTGGTTCATCATATTTACCCCTCCAGCCTCATGCCTCCTCATATATGATTGCCATGACTTATTTATTCTTATACAAGTAGTCCCTAAAATTCTTAGGAAGATCTCAGCTCAGCATAAAGCCCACGTTCCCTAAGTGTTGTCTGAGACCCAGGAGCTGCTGAAACTCAGAGAACAGTTTCTGGTTCTCAGCTGCATGGCCCTGGACAGTTCACTTTTCTTCTCTGGGCTTCTAGAGCCCCTCTGTAAAGTGAGGAGGTGGGCAAAGTGATCTCTAAGGAATCGTCTAGCTCTGCTCTTCAGATTCAGTGATCCAACATCTGCAGGTCTTAAAGCCGCATAAGGGAGGCCACTCAACTGGGACTCTAAGCTCTTCCCCAAGACAAATCATTCACAGCCTCAAAGAGTGGCAATGGTGTAAGGGGGCAGTGCGGACCCCAGGTCCCACAGCTAGAAAAGAGATCCAGGGCCATGGATGAGTAGACAAAAACCATGTTTAAAGGAGAATGGCCTTGAATCAAAGGCCAAGAAGTAAGGAGCTGCATGTTGGACTTCTTCAGGGGACAACCAGAGAAGGGATGGGGTGTCTGAGCCCAGTGCAGGGTGCTGGGCTGCTTATCTCTGAGTAACATCAGCATAGAGAATAACAGCCACCCACCTGCCCTTAATGCCATCTCAGGGACTCACAACAGGATGTGGTTTGGTATTTACCAGATCCTGCCTCTGGGGTGCCTGTGAAAGTTCCTCCCCCCAACCCCCATCCTGAGCCCCCTAAGAACCACATGACCACATCCTGCCCGACCTCTTCCGTGCTGCTCTCTTTACTGGGGCCCTGGCGAGCACCCCTGCAGTGGAAAGAGAGGAGAAGGTCTCTCAAGAGGGATCTGGGCAGACCACCCCACCCCCAACTTAACTTCTACACCTGCAGGAGGTCACACTGAGATCTGAAGCTGCAGCGACACCTTGGAGATAGTGAGGAATGCAAAACAGCTGCAGTAACTGCTCTGACCCAATTGAGGTCCCTTCCAGCCCCACATCACTCAGGCACCTCCCTTCTCTCATCTGCCCCCTAAATGCCTCACCCCCCACTCACCCTCCCACTTCCTTCCACTCATCTAGTGAGAGCTGTTAATGAGTCACCCAGAGGGACCGCTAGGTAATGAACAGACTGACAAGTGGACAGTCCCTGAATGTCTGAGCTATGTCTGTGTGCTGTACTGACTGGGTTTCTTTTAGCATCATCCCCCTGCCCCCCCTCCGTGCTAAGGCCTGGTGGATATTCTGTGCCATCAGGGTGAGAGGAGGAGAAGACATAATGCAGGAGAGAATAGAAAACCAGAGTCTGAACATCCCAAGAGAGGGAGAGGGAATAACATGAGACATATAACCCATCAGGCCTGCTTTGTGCAGCTCACAATCTGTCTCACACTCAACCCAAAGCTTAGAATCCCAGTCAAAATTATGAAGTAACCAATTGCTGTTTCACCAGCTTCCCAGCCCAGGGTATTTCCATCTTCCCCAAGCTTCCAGAGGCCCAGGGTCTCTCTCTCTCTAAGCCCCTTGAGTGGCTGAAATACAGGCAAAATGACCTGAAGGAGTTTGTTCCTCTGGCTGCCAGCATGTAGCCCTGGATCCCATGTGTGGGACTAGTTGTCTGGGCTCACCTACAAAGTCAGAGCCAAGAACCAGTCCTGTAAGATCTCCTAACTTAAAGAGACAGCCTCAGCTGCCCACAGGGGCAAGTGAGATTGGTGAGTTCCTGGCCAGATGGAGCATATCTGAGTGGCGTGAGTCATCCTGAGCTGCTTTCCTTTGTTTCCTGAAAGGATGAGCACTATGGGTATTTTCTGGGTCGTCGGCACCATGGAAACCATAAGGGAACAGGACTCATGAACAGAGCAGGCAACATTGAGAATATTAGCTTGTTCTGATGAATTTACATGGCTTTAGGCCTTTCCTTGCCTAGTCTCTCCTTACCTAGTCTTGTCCTGTGTCTCTGTCACCCTATTCCATGACCAGGACTATTTCTGGCTGGCTTTTTTTGAAACTTACGATATTCAGGAGACCTCCACCTTTCCACTCAAACCTACTCTCCTGCTGAGAAGGTTATTTTGTTTTAAAGCTAGCCTCCCAAAAACTAAATCTTGCTAAAATTCTCTCTCCTTCATGAAGTTTTCCAGAACTTTGCTGAATTTCTTACAGGAATGAAAAATCTATTTTAACTCTCCTGTCAACTCCACTTGAATAGTAGAGATTACCTGGACCACCTCCCTGTTCAGAAGGACTCTGAGGCTGCATGAAACCCCCCGAAAAAGACCAATGGCCAATCTGAATGGGCTCAACATAAGGTACAAGTTTCATGGGTTTGCCACCCAAGTGCATTTAGCATTTTAAAAGATTTACTACATAGTTTAAATTTTAATTTTTTAAAATATAGCCGAAGCCGGTTTGGCTCAGTGGATAGAGCGTCGGCCTGCGGACTGAAAGGTCCCAGGTTCGATTCCGGTCAAGGGCATGTACCTGGGTTGCGGGCACATCCCCAGTAGGAGATGTGCAGGAGGCAGCTGATCGATGTTTCTCTCTCATCGATGTTTCTAACTCTCTATCTCTCTCCCTTCCTCTCTGTAAAAAATCAATAAAAATATTTAAAAATAAATAAATAAATAAAATAAAATATAAGTCTTTCTTTTGGGTGAGTTGAATTAACTAGCTTGTAAACTCAAAGAGAGGAAAGTAATACCTAGCTGTTGACAATTAGACCCTGTAATAGGGCTTTATAAGGTGAGCACCATCTTATTTAATACACTGAACAATCCAATAGGGGAAGTTAGACAGATGAAGGAAATGAGGCCTAGAGAGATTAGATAATTAGCCCAATGTTAAAACTTCTGGTAAATTTAGACTCAAAAACCCAGTGCCTTAAAAATACAGAGATGAAAAGATCAGCAAGGCTTCCAGGGGGAGAAGAGAGAAGTTAGCAGATGAAGCATAAGGAACTATCCTTCCACTACCCTTAATGTTAATAATAAGGGAGGCCCAGGAAGGAAAGGGACATGTATGAGAACTTTCTCTATTACCCACTCAATTTTTATGTTAATCTAAAACTGTTTGAAATACCGGAGTCTATTAACTACAAGTAATCAGACAGCACTGTTTCCAGGAGGGATCTGTTTCTGCTAATGTTCAAAAATCAGCTAATGCCTAAACAGTAGCTTGAGGCATTGCTTACTATTCAATGAGTTGTAAATTACTTCTATGATCACAGCACTACAGAGAGAAACAAAAAGGTAAGCCAAATGCCTTGATGAAACCATGCTGTGGCCATGCCCAGCCCCAACTTGAATTACTTCATTTTTCTTTTTAATGCTTGTGATGGCTCAGAGTGTCCACCACACAATAGTTGCTTGATACATAGTTGATCCTGATGGTGCAGTAGGAACCCTTGGGCACTGTTAAATACTGTCTTGCTCACTAGTGTCTCTGTCTCAGATTTTCCTTGGCAGAGTGAATGTTATTGAAAATAAATATGTCTGAATTGTCCTAATGAAGTGATGCCAGAAACAAGAATATTTTAAGGCTTTTTGTGCCCCCTCGTGGAGCAGAAGTGACATTATGAAAGAAAATCTTTTTGAGAAGAATGAGGACAATGACGGAGGGATGAGGAAGGAAGCTCCGTTGCCAAGGTAACTGCGGCATCTCTTTCCAGTCATCTCCATAAGCCTTTTCTCTCCTTCATTCCTACCCAAGTAATTTCTCTCTTTTAGGGCTTTGTCATCAGATAAGCGTGCCTCTCCTTTAGCCTCTCTTTGATTACCACCTGTTTCTCTGCTCCCTCCTTTGCTAAAGGGGAAGGGATAAGAAACAATAGAATGGGAATTTTTAAAAAGCCTGAAATGCAAAACAATAATCAAAATCTCTAAGTGCATGTTCCTGATACTGACAGAAGCACATTTGTAGTCACATGAGAATAGTCCACGAACACCTTGTCCTTCACTGGCTCAGGTCTCATCCAAGCCTCCACAAGATACTGTCCGGGTGATGAAAATTGACCAAGTGAGTCACCTGAGTTGGCATCTTCCTATTTGTTCACCAGTCCACCACCACACCACATCCGCTTACAGGTGTATGCTTCCTCTCTCACCTGCATGCGTACCAGCCCACTCCCCAGTGCAGACCAACCGCAGTCAGGGAAAATAACATGCTCTGAGGACTGCAGTATGGCAGCCACGGGCTAGACATCCCCACATTGGGAACTTGACTGTGTGGATGAAATTCACAGGTTCTGCACATGTAAATCATTTTGTTCTCCCTGAGAACTTAGTAATGTTCTTTTGGGGAACCTGCCTTGATTCAGCTGCTCTCACATTGGCTGACCATGAGAAACCCAGTGACAAATACCCTCCACCCAGTCCCCGAGTGAGGGCTCCTGGAGAGTGTGGTGAGGACTCAGGGGAGGGTGGGTTTTTGCACAGAGGTCTGCCCCACACAGCTCAGTGTGATACTCCAAGCACAGAGATAGAAGCCAGAGTCGCTGAGCAGGAGCTTCTTAGAATGTAGAATGAAGTAGCCATCCTCGGGTCTGGAGGCTTCTAAGTTCTCGGGCGCCTGAGAGGCTACCTGGTTAGTAGTGATGGAGTAAAAGAGCATCTGGGGGCCCCCTCCTTCAGCCTGCCGGTACCAGTATAGGTTGGGGCTTGATGTCCCCTTCACTGTGCACTCCAGGGAGAGTGGGCTCCCCTTAAGCTTCACCTTGGTAGATGGCCACTGATGGATGGTCTGTGCTCCGACACCTGTGGGTAGTGGAAAAGGCCATTTGGAGTGAAGAATCCAGCCCAGCTTGCCTTCCATCCAGACAGAGGGGTGGCTCAAGCCCTTCCATGGCTCAGGAATATGGGATCAACCCCAGGAAGTAGGTTGGGAGGGCCAAGGGGGCAATGGGTCAGTGGGCAAGAGGACACCAGAGAGCAAATGCCTTCCCAGGAGACAGAGGTAACCAAGACCCAGCACACCAGTCATAAAGCCCCATATTCATTCCAGACAATTAAAGGAATGTAAAGAGAATCAAACCAATAGCTGAGGCTCTGGATTCACCGGGTTGAGTGAGAGTGAGGACTTGAAGGGAGGCTTACCAGAGAGGAGAGTACCCGTTAAGAAAGTGCCCAGGAGAAGGGCAAGGAGAGAGCAGAGCATGTTTCAAGCCTGCCTTCAGTTGAACAAGCCTAGTAGACAGGGCCAGGCAGGTGGCCAGGCCCCTCCCTCTTGGAGATCTGTGGCCACAGAGCAGAGGGATCATTTCCCTTCAAGCTGGGGAGGAAATGAGGCCAGTCTCCTTTTAAGTGTGTGATGAATCACCCCCACCATCCCTGGGAACCAGCTTTACCCTGCACCGGTATCTGTATTAAAATCTTGCTGAAGTCCTGGTATGTAAATAGATTTAATGACTCATGAGCTACCTGTAAACAAGAGATGACTCTCTGGCTCCCCCAGGAGACCACCAAGACTAACCACCAGAGAAACTGTGATTCTGGCAGGATGGTGAAAAGTGATTTTAGTCTATCTGAAGTTGGAAACCAGATATAGGACATGTCCACTGGGTAGCTGGAAAAAAGGCAAATCAAGGCTCAAGGGGATTTAGGTCTTCAGCGTTTTCAAAGCAAAAAAGCTCAGCTCTGAGGGAAGGATGAGAGCTGCTGTAACATCCAACCAAAGGATCTGCATGCTCTTCATCCTAGCAGACAGGATCTGAGACCTGGATGGCTAGATCAACTCCCAAACTGATCAAAGCTGGACTCTGTGTTCCTTGTGCCTCTGATTTGTCCTCTTAATGCAGCGCGAGGTAGAGACACATCCTGGGGCCTTGGAGCCAAATAGATCTGGGTTCTAACCATAACTCTGCTTCGTGCTGGTTAGGAAACCTCAACAAACACTGATCTTCAATTTTCTCATCTGTGAAATTAATATAAGGATTATAATACCTATAAATGGTTGAAAGATGCACTTTGCTTGGTGCATTGTATGCACTCATAAGTGTTGGCTGTTTTTTAGACTTCAGGGAAAGCCTGTGCTTACAGCAAATTGTAGAAGGTTTATAGTGTGGTAGAGTGGAGGGTGGGACTGAGGGGATGACAGAGACATCAGAATTATTGCCAGGCCATCAGTTTATAATAGCTAAGGATGAGAATCTGGTAGGCAGCTGGTATAACCTCATTCTGTTGAAATGAGACATAGGAACCCAAGATGCCTGGAGGACAGCCAACATGTCCCTGGGAACTTCCCCTTCTCTCTGCCTTTACCATGCTCTGTCCTCTGAGGATTCCTTTTCAAAACAATTACTCAGTGTGTGTTGGACATGGTAAAGTGGTGTAGGTGAGTAACTGGGAAAGAGTCTCAGTAGAAGTGGCCTAACAAGGAGAATGAGCCTGAAGCAAACCAGGAATTTGCAGTCCATTCCCATTTCATCAGAGTCTGGTGATGTATTTGTTATTGTTGCTGATGCTAACAATTCAAAGTTAGTGTTGGGATTCTTGCTTCCAACAGAGTTTCCGCTGGAGCACCTTTTTTGTTTGTATTTGAATGCACTATATTTGTAGGAGAGTGTTTGTTTTATTCTTTCCAAATTTAATGAATCCTCTTATAATATTTACTTAAAAGATGACAAAGCAAGTGGTAAGCATAGGATGCATCCCCTGAGCATTTAGAACATATGATGAAAAATAGCTATTGGCAGTTGTTCAATCTCAGTTTTTAGAAATCTGCTAATAGGACTCATTATAATATCTATGTATGTATGGCTGGAGGGAGCAGCCCAAGATGATGGGTGCCCACATACACACAGACAACCTCTTTCCTCCTTTAATTCCCCTTTCTGTTTGTCCTCCTTTCTTTTTGCTCCTAGAATTTTTGTTGACTTAGTCCTGAGCGGGAATGGGCGTGTAGGGAGGGTAGATAGGAAATGGCAGCAGATACAAGGAGGAGGGAATTGCTCTTGCTCTTGATGGGACCATGCCGTGCTCCCATTGGGCTGGCATTTCACACCAGCAAAGGCCATGTGGGTCTTGCATAGCCCAGAAGAGCTGATGTCACTCATCAGCTGCATTGGCTCAGCATCATCACCAAGCAGAGTCCAATACAATCTTCCTCTCTAGAGATGGCTCAGCAGATTAGAGGGTGAAGAGAAATATCAGACAGATCAGAATAGCCAGCTGGCTTCTGACTCCCTGATCACTGTCACAACTCAATAGCTTGGCACTCCTTCCATGTGGCTGATGCCTTAGAAAAATACCTCCTCATTCTCCATCCCTATCTGCAATGCTGCTTATTCATTTAATATACTCAAGTCATTCATATATTGAAATGTGAGGATATGATCCCTCTGCTCTGCGGCAGCAGACCTCCAAGAGGGAGGAATCTAGCCATATGTCTGGCCAGGTAAGGGGGTGTCAAACAGACAAATGGAACTGAAGGCTGGTTTGAACTATGCTCTGCTCTCTTCTTGCCCTTCTCCTGGTCACTTTCTTAGGTGAGTGTCCATATCTCTAGCAATTTTTTTATTACCATGTTGGGCTTCTCTCTCCATCCTAGATTATATATATATATATATATATATATATATATATATATATATATATATGAGGAAGGGAGAGGGAGAGAGAGATAGAAACATCAATGATGAGAGAGAATCATTGATCGGCTGCCTCCTGCACGTCCCCCACTGGGAATGGAGCCTGCAACTCAGGCATGTTCCCTGACCAGGAATCGAACCTTGACCTCCTGGTTCATAGGTCAATGCTTAACTGAGCCATGCTGGCTGGGCCATCCTAGATTCTTAATGAATCACGACTGACAGGATAAAGTTTTATCCATAAAGAGGATAGCAATAAATTCAACTCTTTTCTTTTTAATATGAAAACTGAAAGCTATCCCTAAACAGTAGATTTGGAAGATACTTGCAGTGTCTGTTCTTTTTCCACTACAGAAGAGTTAAAAATTACCTGGGCTGATGGAATGGGAGAAGAGTCAGCCAAGATGTTCTTAATTTCCCTGACCTCTAACCTCTCCTGCCTTGACCTCTACCTGGCTACATCCTGAACGGGGAAAGAGATGAGAGAAAGGTTGGGAGAGCAGAATCAGAAGCTCAGAGTCTGAGGGAAGAAATGAGTTGTCCTCATTTCCAGGGTGGAAAGAGCAAGGTTCTGCTTCCCTATCAGAGACCAGGAGGTAGAAATGGCTTGTGGGGAGCAGAAAATGCCCCCCAAGGTGTAAATTGCAAATATAGGAAATATGTTAAAGAATAGAAAAATAAATATCTAATCACATGCAATATCATGCAGCAGTACTGTTGAATGAAATAGAGCACTATGTGATACTATGGAAATATACCTAAAATATGCTGCTAAGCAAAACAAGCAAGCTGCCAATAATATGCATAAAGCAGTGTGATTTATATCAAAACACATATGCAAAACAGTTTATATGTATACTTACGCGCGCACACACACAGATATACACATTCATTTATTCAACCAGTAGTAATGGGGTGCTATCCATTCCCATATAGCTTATTTTAGTAAAAACTGCAAACGTATAGGGAAAAAAGGATTGGAAAAATGAACACCAGATTGATGACAATGGTTATTTCTGAGAAATAAAGCAGGAGAGGGAACAAGAGAAACTTTGTTAGTTTTTCAGTGTTTTTTCTTAGGTAGACATAATAGTATAATGTATGCTGAGTACCATTGACTAAGCCTCAGTCTCACCCCCCTTCACTTATTTGAGCCAGTAAGTACAGTCATTAGACTCACACTCCATTTTCCTTCCTCCCGTCCATAGTAAATATCTACTGAGAACAGCATCAAAGAAAGGTGCAGAGTAGTACAGACTGACAAAGGTCAGAATGTCCAGTGAAAGATGAATAAGTGAAATAAACAGAAGAAATGATCCAAGAGAAGAAGAGAGGACTGTGTGAATTGGAAATGCTGACAGAAAAGATGTTGAGAAAGAACTGTCTTGTAAGATAAAGGCATTCAGTGCTTGGCCCAAGTGGTGTACGATCTGGACTCTTGAGGGCTCCTCAACAGATAGCCTGAGCTCATAAATAAATGCCAGGAGGGGGACTAGAGAAAAGAACATGAATTGGTTATTGAATCATCTTAGGATGTGAAAATGGGTCAGCAGAGGGTGCTAAGCTATAGATTTTAGAGGGCTGTGGACATAAAAGGCAAAGACTTCAAATAATGACGAGCAGAGGGAGGGTGGCAGAAATGGCCCAAAGTACAGTTGGTCCTACCACCACCCACCACGGCCCCCCTCTGGTGTTAGTTTTGGAGAAATCTCAGATGAATCCAAGAGCGGGAGGAGGAATTTCTAAAGAGGAGGACTAGATAGGACAAGGATGTGAAGCTAAAAATAAAAGTTGAGAAAACAGTATGTACACTAACTGCATAATGTCAACAATTGTGGGGATGAGACTGGATGCTGCCAACAGGGTGCCTAGGGTGAAAGGGTGGTGCTCTGGGCTCTGGGTGTGGTTAATTGGGAACATTTGGGCAGATGGCAAAAAGGACAGCCATTCAGGGGAAAGTCAGAATGAGAACCGGGGTGTCCAGTTGCTGTCACTCCCAGATCAAGGGGCTTCAAAGTGGGAAAATCAAGTTCAAGAGGCTAGAGGCCAATGAACCTGCACACTCACACTCTCACACACACTTTCCTATGCACACCCGGAGATTCCAAATGGGAGGCTGGTAATGAGTCATATCAATAGAACAACAATTATTTGACCAGTCAGGTATGTTTATTCTTGACTATGTTACTAAGAGCAGTGAGGAAGTGAGAAAGCATCATTTACATCTTTGTTTAAAATCTTGCTGTGCTCTGTTAAAAGTTGTGTGCTAAACTATAACTGAGTTCTCTCTTACTAAAGGAAGTTGAGACAGAAGCAGTTTAGAAGGTTTCCTAAAAGTCAACAGTTGCTCAAGAAAGTGTCTCATGAAAGAAAACAATAAACTTCCTATGAAAATTTAAGAAATTCTGAAAAAGAAGCTTAAAAATTAATGGGCTAGCCCCTGCACACTGGAAGGTCAAGGGTTCAGGTCCTAGTCAAGGGCATGTACCTGGGTTACAGGTCTGATCCCCACCCCAGGTTGGGGTACGTGTGGGAGGCAACCCATCGATATGTCTCTGTCTCATCGGTATTTCTCTCTCTCCCAAACTCTCTCCTCCTCCCCCCTCACTTCCAATCTCTCTAAAATCAATGGAAAAAATACCCTCACTCCTTAGGTGAGGATTAAAGAAGAAATGAATAATAATAATAATGGACTAAAGAGATGCAGGGAATGGGCTTTTTTTTTTTTTTCCTAAGAAATAACATACTATGAGTACTTGAGTCCAGGTGCAATTTAGTTGTTTTCATATATTATCACCCTTAAAGTAAAGCTGTGAGGTAGTTGGTATTTGTCCCATTTAACAAATGAGGGCCTTAAGGCTTGGAGCAGCTAAATCACTTGCCTACGGTCACACAACACAGGCAACATCTGGGCTCCGCGTCATGTAGAACAACCACAATGCTCATGAGTTTAATGTACTCCACTCCATTACTTCTTGTCCTAGAGGGAGAACAGCCAGGATCTGCATGGTTGCTGTGCAGACCCCGGCATTTCCCCCTAATGTCTGATCCTCTCTCAGACACTGTGCTTGGTGTTGAAATGTTTAACAGCTTTATCCTGACAAAGACCTCATACTGTAGATGCTTTTAGTATTGCCTCTATTCCACAGATAAGAAAGCACAGATGGGTTAGACAATTCTGCCCATGGTCACAAGATTACTAAGGAGTTAGTTGAGCCGAGAGACCAACCCAGGCAGTCTGGCTCCAAAACTCTTAATGATGATGTTGTGTCATATCAGAGAAAATGGTTGGTTTTGCTTCCCCTATGGATAGAGAAGCAATAGAAAGAAAGCTGGGCTCAGAGGCAAGAGATGAAATTTTAAAAATCTTCTCTTCACAAGACTGTTGAGTAGACAAAAGAACAACAACCTGAGGTTTCTGTTAGCATGTACATTTGCAGTCTCAAGAATTTCAAACATTTGAAAGACAATGAGAATTTCACAGAAACTGAGAATTTTGGGACTCCTAAGTGACTTTCAAAACAAAGGGCCTGGAAGCAAGGCCAACTATGGAAATCAGGAAAAGGAATCAGGAAAAAAGAGAAAGAAAAAAAATCAAGTAAGTTGACTCAAAGTACAAAAATAGTATTAGTAATAATCAATTTTTATTGAGTGTTTGTCATTACCAGACATTATTGTAGACAGCATGTTACCCTGATCTAGAATGACTAGCAATGTGATCAGAATATCCCCCAGAACATGTTAGAAGATCTCTTTAAATGGCATTCATTTTTAAAATCTAATTAAGTAAATAAAGGCTTATTCTTTGAATGATTCTAGATTCCATGATTCTAAAAATAAAAGAAGATTCCAAGAACATAGCCAGAGAAACAAATGGCTTGGAGAACTGTTATAACAAAACAAGACAAGCAAATACACACACACACACACACACACACACACACACACACACACACGAGTTGATTCCTGCATGTTTCATAAAAGCCCAAGATGTGGCCACTACCTTTAGGCTTAATGAAGCTATAATTATGAAAAAAATAATAAGAAGCCCCTATGATGGTATTTTCACTAATAGCAGTGGCTTATCCATGTCAGGTGAACTTCTTAAAATGTCCCAAGTCTGAGGAAAGTAGAAAATAAGAAGATAGAAGCTTAAAGAAAGATTAAATAAAGAAGCTGGTATAGGACAACTGGTCTACACTTATAAAATTTCAATATCATGAAAAACCAAGAGAGAAGGAATTCAAAGATATTGTCACCTGTACATGCCATATCATTTATATATGGCATATATTTGACATTTATGTATGTTACATATCTAACATTATGAAAAAATTAAAATCTGTTTTAGAGACAAGAAAGCAAATACCTAAGTGTAGAGGCAAATAGCTTGTGAGAGAGGCAGCATTCACAAGGTGTGCTAAATGCAGATAAGTTAGTAATCTCTGAGACACATACAACTAGATAAAACCCAGCCTGAATGTGCCAAACATAGATAGAAATGGATGGGGGGAAAGTGAAAGGAAAGAGGAGAGGGAGGGAGGGAGGGAAGAAAGAAGGAAGGAAGGAAGGAAGGAAGGAAGGAAGGAAGGAAGGAAGGAAGGAAGGAAGGAAGGAAGGAAGGAAGGGAAAGTTGTTTTGAGTCCTGGTCATTATGCAGATTCAGCAACTGCCCTGAACTGCTTAAATTCAGGCTTTTATGTGAAAGAGAAATAAACTTCTATCTCATCAAAATCCACCCTGCAGCCTTTTTACCAGCTCTCGATTGCTTCACTCAGAGCTTCTTTTATATAAATGGGGGGGAAAACAACCCACTCTTTTTGTTTGTTTGTTTTAAGCCATGATTATTGAACATCTCTTACCAGCAGAAGAATGCATAGCCTAATTGATATAAGCTCAAAAGGGAGATCCTTGTTTTGGATACTTTGCTCATTGGCTTCATAAGGCAGCACATGGAGGATGCCCAGAGTTTATTTCAGGGCATAGATGAAGGAAACAAAGCAGGATGCAGGATGCAGGATGCAGGACTGAGTGAGTGGATCTGGTGACACTTATTCCTAATCAAACGTATTTTAGACCAGAATGTGATGTAAAACAATGGCTTCATTTCCCTGACTAGGGTGTTCTCCAGGACAGGAAAATCAGAAGGAAAGGGAAAAATAGAAATAAAATAAGGCTCTTAATGTAAAATGCTTCATGTAGCCAACATGTTATCCAAATAATCCTAAATTTACAGAAAAAGTCAAGGCAGAGGCACATCCCAACACCTATTCCACCTGTTCAACCCAATTTCTCTTTATCCTATTATTTCTGGACCTAATTTTCTAATCCTATATAATAAAAGGCTAATATGCAAATTGGCTGAATGGTGGAACAACCAGTCGCTAGGATGTGCACTGACCACCAGGGGGCAGATGCTCAGTGCAGGCGCTGCCCCCTGGGGGTCCGTGCGCTCCCACAGGGGAAGCACTGCTCAGCCAGAAGCTGGGCTCATGGCTGGAAAGCACAGTGGCAGTGGCGGGAGCCTCTCCCACTTCCGTGGCAGCACTAAGCCTTCAGTCGGACATCCCCCAAGGGCTCCCAGACTGCAAGAGGGTGCAGGCCCTGCTAAGGGACCCCCCCTGAGTGCACTAATTTCATGCACCGAGCCTCTAGTACTTTTATATTCACCTTTTTGCATCCAAGATCATCCCTTTAAATATTCACAATGTATATTATTGCTATTTCTTTTCTCTTTACTCTTTTCAAAATTCTGTTCCTTCCTTTCTGCTCACTGTTATCAAAAATCCCATTGTTCCTAAGTGAACCAGACACACATCCTCTCTGTACCTGGGTCATATTCATGTAAACACTCAGTGGGAGTGAGGATGAGCAGAAAATCACTTAACCACGGGGATAGTATACAGGGAGGGGATGACAGCAGTCTTGCAGAGAAATTGCTCACACAGAGATGCTCAGATAAATCTGTAATCAAAAGAAAATCTGAATGCTTGGCCAAGGAGAAGTAAATTTCCTGAGGCCAATCCTTTGTTGGTTTCTTTGAACTTCTTTAGTAATTGGTCATTCCTATCACCTGCCCCCAAGCTCAGATGCTATCTACATGATTACTTGCTTTCCCTGTGTCCTAGCTGGGGCTTTGGATTTGGAATACACTTGCATTCAAAAGACCTAGATTACAAAGAGAAAGAACGATAATACTTAACACTTTTATATTATATATATATATATATATTATTTATTATATATCACTTCTGTGTTATATTATGTATATATATAATATATATGAAAGTAAAGAGATGAAAAAAGATATTTCATGAAAATGGAAATGGAAAAAAAAAAAAGCTGAGGTAGCAATACTTATACCATACAAAATAGACTTTAAAACAAAGGCTATAACAAGAGACAATGAAGAATGCAGCAATTCCATTTCTGGGTATTTATCTGAAGAAACCCAAAACCCTAATGTGAAAAGACATATGCATCCATATGTTTGTTGCAGCATTATTTACAATATCCAAGCTATGGAAGCAACCTATGTGTCCATTAATAGATGAATAGATAAAAAAAAGTGATGAACATATACAAAGGGATGTGAAACAGCCATAAAAAAAAAAAAAAGAAAGAAATTTTGCCATCTGCTACAATATGGTTGGACCTAGAGGGTATTCTGCTAAGTGAAATGAGTCAGACAGAGAAAGACAAATACCATATGATTTCACTTATATGTGGAATCTAAAAAACAAAATAAATGAACAAACAAAACAGAACCCAACTCAAATATAGAGAGCATTTTGATGGTTGTCAGAAGGGATTAGAGTTGGGGAAACAAGAGAAAAAGGGAAAGGGATTAGGAAGTACAAGCTGGTAGTCACAAAATAGTCATGGAGATATAAAATATAGCATAGGGAATATAGTCAATAATACTTAATAATATGTATGGTGTTGGATGGGTACTAGATTTATCGGGGTGATCATTTTGTAAGTTATATGAATGTCTAATCACTATGTTGTACATCTGAAACTAATATACTGAATGCCACCTGTAATTAAAAAATAAGAAATTATTTTGAAAAGAACAATATTGAAACAAGCTACATGTTCAACCTGTGGAAGTTTATTGGTAAATTTTGTTACACTACAAAATGGAATATTTTGCATATTTCAAAACTGGTTTATATCATTTAATAATACAGAAAATAGCTCTATTGACATGGGAAATCATTTATTACTAAGTAAAAAGTGTATCACTTTTAGTTCAAGATAATGAATTGAAAAAAATAATTTACCTCCCCTCACTCAAAAAAGAAGCAACTATTGGCAAATCAAAACAACAATGAGGTACCATCTCACACCTGTCAGACTGGCTATCATCAACAAATCAACAAACAACAAGTGCTGGAGAGGATGTGGAGAAAAAGGAACACTTGTGCACTGCTGGTGGGAATGCAGACTGGTGCAGCCACTATGGAAGACAGTATGGAGTTTCCTCAAAAAACTGAAAATGGAACTCCCATTTGACCCTGTGATCCCACTTCTAGGAATATATCCCAAGAAACCAGAAACACCAATCAGAAAGGATATATGCACCCCTATGTTCATAGCAGCACAATTCACCATAGCTAAGATCTGGAAACAGCCTAAGTGCCCATCAGTAGATGAATGGATTAGAAAACTGTGGTACATCTACACGATGGAATACTATGCTGCTCTAAAAAGGAAGGAACTCCTACCATTTGCAACGGTATGGATGGAACTGGAGAGCATTATGCTAAGTGAAATAAGCCAGTCAATGAAGGAAAAATACCACATGATCTCACTCATTCATGGATAATAGAGACCATTATAAACTTTTGAACAATAATAGATACAGAGGCAGAGCTTCCTCAAACAGATTGCCAAACTGCAGCGGGAAGGCCGGGGAGGGTTGGGGGGCAGGAGGCAGGGGGGTAAGAGATCAACCAAAGGACTTGTATGCATGCATATAAGCATAACCAATGGACATAAGACACTGGGGGATAGGGGAGGCTAGGGGACTGTCTAGGGCCGGGGGGGGAAAAATGGATACATATGTAATATCCTTTGTAATACTTTAAGCAATAAAAAAGAAAAGAAAAGAAAAGAAATAAAAATAAATACAAAATTGGGCAAAAAAAAAAAAAAGCAACTATTGGGTTATAAATATTGGCAAAGAAGCCTAAAAGAGGAGGAATTAATATGGTTGCTGAATACTGGAAGGAACATATTAGCAACACAAGGTTATATGCATTATTGAAAGATCAAAGATGGCTCTGGCCCAAATGAGCTGTGGAGAGAGACACAGCTCAGTACAGGTAGGGGATAAAGCAGTAGGTGAGGCTGCTTTATTTTGCAGAGTAACTCAGGTCCAAAGGGATATGGTCAGAGTATGAGAAAGAACTTAACACAAAACAGTTGGCTGAAGAACTGTAATGATTGCTGAGTCATAGCCTCCTTTCTAATCTCCATATGTATAAATGATACCATTGTAATTAGCTAGTTATTAATAATAAAGGAGAATCAAAGTGAGAAGCAAGACATTATAGGAATATCATTAGGCTAGCTTCACCAGGAAGTTGCAATTTTGCACACCCCATGGAACCACTGGCCTATTCCCTGCAAAACACTTTGTTGGAAGAGAACCAACGAAGGCAAGATAGACACATGCCCAGTAAAGTTAAGGTGACTTAGAGGAGGTACTTGCCTGTCAATCAAACCTGGGGACAGAGATGGTTGGCCAGAATGGGCATGGCCACTGAAGCATGAGAAAAATTGGGAGTACATAATTCTTTATAAAAAGGAGTTCACTCTCTCTTGTTGCTCTTGTTGTGCTTGACTTGCATTCTTGGCTCCCTTGTGTTTGCCTGTGTTTCCTCCGTAGCCATGTTGACCTGCAGACCCCCACACGCAATAATGTACTAATGGACTGCAGGGGGAAACACAAGGTAAGCTAGCCTGGTGCTGGATTGGACTTGGCCCTAACATGGAAAGGAAACTCTGGACACTGGCTTTGACTTTAGCTCTACTAAAACCCCAGCTACACTTCTTCTATGGCAAGACAAAGGGAAATGAGACTTTGGAAACTCAGGGGTGTAATTCCATGCCACTAAAAATCACTCATTCTCCTATGCGAGTCTTAGAAAATTCTTTTTCTCAGGATATTGCAAGAAATCCACCCCCACTAGCAACTAGGAGATACAAGGACCTCTCCCCTCTGGTAATAGAGAAAGTCTGTAACATGAAGCTGGAAAAACACCTTTCAAAGAAATGAAACTATCTACTTAAGAGAGGGAATGGCTTTCAGAGAGGAGGTTCCCAGCCTGCTTATCTTAGAGTAAAGCCTGCCAGTCCACACACCACACCCACAAACAGAGCCTGAATGACATGTCCCAGTTCCTTGCACCTAGATGGGGCCAGAGGACCACTAGTTCTGAAAAGTAGAATGTGAGCAGCAACATGGTCCACTTCCAGACTTGGCCAAAAACACCAAATCTTCAACACATGTTTCCCCTGTTTTCCACCTTTTGTGACAACAATGGGAAGCCTTGGGTAGTGGTATCCCAGATCTCCAAGTCACCTCTTATAGGAGAGAGTTGCCCAGGTGAGCTTCCCGACTACAAAGATAGGTATTGGCCTTTATGCAAAGATCAAAAACAAAATAAAACACCAAATCAGGTTAAGCACTAAGAATTGGCGGGTTGTTTGTTATAACAGGTATCATTAATTATTCTTACTTATGCAGTAACATAAAAGGAAGAGATCAAAGTCATAAAATAGAATATTGACTCCAGAGGAAACAGATAATTCAGTGAAAAGGCAAGGATCTTAATTGAATTCTAAACCTCTCTCTCTTATCTTTTTTTATTTTTATTTTTTACTTTTCAGAAAAGTCTGAGGACATATTGTATTCATCGATTAAGAGAAGGATAAAGTAAAGACAAATTTATAAAACAAATAATAAAAGAAAGTTCATGGAATTTAAAAATGATTGCTTAAATGAAAACTTCAGGAGAAGAGCCTAAATATAGATGCCAAACACACACACACTCACATGCACAAAGATGGAAAACATGAGAGGAAAAGTTAAGCACTAATGGGTAGGTATTTTTGACATGTTTTTATAAAGTGGTCGCTATTCCAGCTTGAGTGAATGACCCCCATTACCAAAGGGAAATTTGGTGGCTGTTGCATAGTGGTGACAAGCAGGCCTCTGCCTGGAACCCAGAGCATTCTCTGGGGTGCCTCTGAGTGTTCCTCTGTCCAATATTCCTACATAATGAAAACAACAGCAACCCAGGGAAGCCAGGACCCCACAGATGCAGATACTCTGGGAAGGAGGATGTCATTCATCGGACCACAAAATAACTCCATTCTGCTAAGGTGCTGGCAGAGGGCAGAGGGAAAGTGGAATGAGAAGAGGAAGAAGTGTGACTGCAGGACCAGCTCAAAATGGTCCTGTTTAAAGGGATAGTTGCTTTTCCGACTACAGACAAGAACTGCAAGTCATCCAGACACAGCATGCACAGGGGAGGGAACTTTGACCTCCAGCTGTACCCAGAACCAAAGTCGACCCCCTCCCAAGGAACCAAAGGACCAAGACACAACCGGAACTAATGCTGGGTGCTGGGACCACAGAAGACAAGGTGTACTGCCCAGAAAGATGCAGTGTTGATGCCCCTTTACCATAAGTGGTCAAGTTCCAAGGTCCTCCAATTAAAACTCACTCCATCAGCACTTCCTCATACCTGCTCTCCTAACCCCTTAAAAAAACCTTAATCTAGTCCAGAGAGCAAGATGGATCTGCGGCACCATTAAGTCTCCCATCTCCTCAATTGGCACCTTCTTGATCAATAAACCTTTCCTTATTCCAAACTTATGTTTTGAATTTTGGCCTTTCGAAGAGTCAGGCACATGAACTTGGGTTTCGGTAACAGATGGTCACAATGACTATTAATTTAGACCTTATGACCAGCTACAGAAGCAAAGACTGAGGCAGCCATGTTTGGTGCTATTTAATGCTTTCCTTTCCTCTCTCCCCTGCAACATACTCATAATGAGAGGAGCCCTGGAATAGTAGCTCAAGTTTTAGGTTTCAAGTGGTTCCTACTCAAACCACTGTTCAGTAACCACCTTTTCTGATCCTTTGACTCCCATAGCCAGCTGAACAATCTCTGTGGTCTCCACACACCAGCAGAGCATATTAGGAACATTCGCAGCTGTAATGAGCAAACTCTAAACTTCATAATGGCACAATCAGGGTAGAAGTTTACTTCTTGCTTGTATAAAATCCTAAGTGGGTGTTCCTGGTTGAAGGGAGTCACCTCTTCAGGGAATAATTTAGAGACCAAGTAGTTATTGTTGTTTTTCTCATCTGCCCTCTTCAAAATGTAACTTCCAAAATCTCCTACTGTTCTGTTTCAAGTCAGCAAAGAGAAAAGAGAACATAGATAAAGCTCACCTGTCTATTAAATTTCTTGACTGGGAGATTATACAGTTATCTATAATTGCAAACCCTGAAAGAAAGTAGTCACAGGACACTCTCTGGATTCTCTCCCTCCAGTTTTACTGTGTCTTTTCTGTTTCCTCAGTTTCCCCCTTCACTGTCTCAGATTCCACATGAAATCCTCCAGGTGGGCCTCCAAGCAACTCAATCTTTTTCGTCCTTCCTTTAAAGATACATGTCTGTCGGTACTGAGGCCATATCTACCAATACATTATTTATGATTTTTTTAGGTTATACTCTTGTTTTATTAGTAAACTAGAAAGAAAGTGATCCATTAATATCTCAAATAAGACAAAAATAATTATTACTGGATTTTACCAGAAGATTCCTGGGAAGCAAGCATAAGGGTCTGCTCCAGAGGAAGTAACATTTATGACCATGAAGGACACTCTCCTTTCTGTCAAAATAGAAGCCTGAAAGATCCTGCTCTGAGGCCATCACCAATGGGTCTGATGTCATTACCTACTACGCCCCTACCAGAGTCACTGATGATGATGAGGCAGGAGACCTGAAGAAGTGTAGCTGCCAGCTGACTCTCCTTTGATCAATACAATTTATTGCGAAGAAAGAGTGATCCCCTGGCTTGAAGATGGGCTGTCAACATGACAACACAGTAACTATCTGGACCAGAAAGTTCATGACCAACAGACTCCCTCAGTGGAAACAAATGGTCATTGATGTCCTTTACCCCGGAAAGGCAACAGTACATAAGACAGAAATTCAGGAAAAACTGGCCAAAATGTATAAGACTGCGCCAGATGTCATCTTTGTGTTTAGATTCAGAACCTATTTTGGTGGTGGCAAGACAATTGGCTTTGGTATGATTTATGATTCCTTGGATTACATACACAAAAATAAATAAATGAACCAAAATATAGATTTGCAGGACATGGCCTGTATGAGAAGAAGACCTCAAGAACACACAGAAAGGAACACAGGAACAGGGTGAAGAAAGCCAGCAGGACTGCAAAGGCCAAAGTTGGTGCTGCAAAAAGTGAGCTGAAAATTGGACAACAGAAGGAGCCAAGATTCTTCAGTGACTTTATCTGTGATGACTGTGCAGATTTTGCTTGAGAGGATTAATAAATTAAGAACTTAAAAAAACAAAACAAAAAGAGAAATTGTGATCCCTTTGGCTACTTTCTTTTTCCTTAGGTAACCTGAAATTTCCATCTACTTGCTATTTTTAAAAAAGTTAAACACAAACCCTTGCACACTCAGACCTTTATTATGTAAAGCAATTCAACACTGCTCTAGCCCCCATACCCAAATAACAAATGCATGCAATACTCAGAAAAAGAAAAAAGGTGGGGGAGCATTTTTCTGTACCTGAGCATTCACACTGCAATAACCCTCACTCCAAATATCTTACTGACACATTTCCTCCAAACACAGCAAAAGTTCCCCAAGGAGAATTTTCAAACTGATGCCAAGAGGAAAAACAAAAACAAAAAAAACACATTCTCTGTCATATTATACTATTTCTACTGCTTGAATGTTGTCTCTCTGCCAACCAGAGTCTTAGCAGCCTTTTTTTTTTTTTCTTTTAAATTATTCAGCGGTATTTAGCAGATGGAAAAACCCTGGATCAGAGAAAGGCGCACATCATAATTATACACAAACTTACCAGAGGCCCAACAAAAACAGTCTTAAAGGCCTTAATTATTTATTTACAAAGACAAAATTGTTTCCATTTGGAGAAAAAGACTAAGTAACAAAACTGGTGAATATACTTCTTACTAACAAAGCAGATTAAGTAGGAATAGACACCTGGTAAAATAACTTCAATATAATCAATGTAACTATAGAAATTCCCAATTTTAAATAGTATTAAATCTACCAGCATCGCCACTACATCACCACTGAGATATATATATATATATATCTACACACACACACACACACACACACACACACACAATGGTGGGGGGAATATTTGGAAGATGCTTTATAAAAATGCTTACAGAATAAAATTTTGTCTGTATTCTTCTGGGTTGAATACCGAATGAATCAATAGCATTTACCAAAAAAAAAAAAAAATTGTTTTAGCTTTTCTAGTCCTTTGCCTTTTCTTTTAGGGTGATCTTGTCTCTATTGGCAAAATTATGTTTGCTGGGAAGGAATTTGATAGGAGTTATATTATGGTTTGATATTATCATTACTATGTTGAACACAATATGTCTGCTACTTGTTTTATAAATAAAGTATGATTGGAATACAGCCCAATAAATTAATATCATTTACCATGAAAAAAAAAACATTCACCAAAGAAGCTATCCTAAAATCTTAAACTTTCTAGTCAAATGAGGAAACAAAAATAAAAATGGAATTAAATCTAACTTTTTTTATTCACCCTTTGAACTATTAGCAATTGCATGAAAAGTTATTGCAAAGTATTAAATAGAAAAGTCCATAATGCTAACCCACTCTGCTAGTTTTTTTGAAGCCTCTTGCAAGATAGGTAGATTCTCATAGGCAACTTTGTTTACTCACCATGATTATCAATCTTCAGAGTGAAATGCCTGAAATGAAAATGTGTTGCTGTGTTGCTGTGCCCCTTCCTAATTCCTACCAAAGTCAAATGAAGGAAAATGATGGTTCTTAGAGACCACTGAAATGATCATTCCTTCTGCAATCTATGATTTGATCATGGATAATTATGTGATGTAACAATAGAATAATTAGACATGTTTCTCTATCTGTGTTTGTGTGTGGCCTAGTCAGGCTACATTTGCTAAATTATGTGTATATATATATATATATATATATATATATATATATATATATATATATATATATTGACTTATCTTTATTGTTGGAAGTATTACAGATGTCCCCCTTTTCCCCATTAACCCCTTCTAGCCCACCCCCACCCCCCACCCCAGGCCTTCACCACCCTATTGCCTGAGTCCATGGTTTGTGCATACATGTATATAAATTATTTGATTAAACTCTTTTCACCCACTCACCTACCCTTGCTTTCCCTCTGAGATTCATGTTTCTATGTCTCTGGATCTATTTTGTTCATCAGCTTATTTTGTTCTTTAGATTTCACATATGAGTGAGATTATGTGATACTTGTCTTTCTCTGACTGCTTATTTCACTTAGCATAATACTCTCCAGGTCCCTTCTTGCTGTCTCAAAGGGTAAGAGAGCCTTCTTTTTTACTGCTGCATAGTATTCCATGGTGTAGATGTACCACAGCTTTTTTATCCATTGATCTACTGATGGACACTTGGGCTGTTTCCAGATCTTAGCTATTTTAAATTTCACTGCTGTGAACAGAGGGGTGCATACATTCTTTTTGATTGGTGTTTCAGGTTTCTTAGAATATATTTCTAGAAGTGGGATCACTGAGTCAAATGACAGTTCTATTTTTAATTTTTTGAAGAAACTCCATACTGTTTTCCATAGTGACTGCACCAATCTACATTCCCACCAGCAGTATATTAGGGTTTCCTTGTCTTCGCATCCTCACCAACACTTGTCATCTGTTGATGGTAGCCATTCTGACAGGTGTGAGGTGATACCTCACTGTCATTTTAATTTGCATCTCTCTGATGATAGTGACTTTGAGCATGTTTTCATATGTCTCTTGGCCACCAGTATGTCCCCTTTGGAGAAGTGTCTATTTAGGTCCTTTGCCCATTTTTTAATTAGATCGTTTGCCTTCCTTTTGTTAATTTGTATGAGTTCCTTATTTATTTTGGATGCTAACCCCTAAATTATATTTTTTATAACCTATTGAAATTAGGCAACTCTGTAAATGTCACGGCTAGGGATGATTTAGATAATTGCAAAGGAACTCAAGATGATACTTTAGTTTCCTTCCTAATACTGAAAAAGTAATTAAATAACAACTTTTATACCCAAATATTTCAATAGGCTAGACCCGTGGTCGGCAAACTGCAGCTCGCGAGCCACATGCAGCTCTTTGGCCCCTTGAGTGTGGCTCTTCCTAAGCCTTAGGAGTAGCCTAATTAAGTTAATAACAATATACCTACCTATATAGTTTAAGTTTAAAAAATTTGGCTCTCAGAAGAAATTTCAATCGTTGTACTGTTGATATTTGGCTCTGTTGACTAATGAGTTTGCCAACCACTGAAGACCCTATTGGAAGATGTGTAAGTGAACTTTCTTTGGAAATCATTATGGAGCATACAATCCTGGGGAAGAGAAAGACATTTCCCCAAAATGACAAAAGTAAAAACATATTTAAAAACTAAGATGAATATGATGAAATAAAAAGCACAATGAGTGAGTATAATAGGATTTCAGAAGGTTTCCCTGAAACAGCAATCGGTAAGCTGAGATTTTGTTTTACATTTTGGTGAACTATACATAACATAATATTTATAATTCTAACCACAATTTAGTGGTATATACTTAAGATCATGCTTAATATGTTCTGAAAGCTGTGAACCACGACCTTTACCCAAAACATTTTCATCTTCCCCAACAAGAGCTCTGTTTCTATTAAACAATAATTACCTGTCTCTTTCAGCCCCTGATAGCTTCTATTCTATTTTCTATCACTATTAATTTGCCTATTCTAGGTACCTCATAAAACTAAACTTATACATTATTTGCCCTACATCTGGCTTATTTCACTAAGCAACAATATTTTCAAGGTCCAACCATGTTGTAGCATATATCAAAATGTTATTCCCCTTTCTGGTTGAATAATATTCCATTATATGTATATATAACATTTTGTTTATCCATTTATCTGTTGATGGACATTTGGGTTGTTACCACACTTTGGCTATTGTGAATAATGCTGCTATGAACATAGAAGTACAAATATCTGTTCTAGACCATGCTTTCCATTCTTTTGGAATCATACCTAAGAGTGAGATTGCTGGGTCATGTGGTAATTCTATGTTTAACTTTTTACAAAATGATTAAACTGTTTTCCACAGCTGCTGCACCATGTTATATTCCCACCAACATACAGGAGAGTTCTAATTTCTCTACATCCTCAGCAAAACGTGTTATTTTCCATTTTTAAATCATAGCCATCCTGGTAAGTGTGAAGTGGCATCTCATTGTGGTTTGGATTTCCATGAGCATATTTGGTCATTTATATATCTTCATTGAAGAGACGTCTAGTCAAGTCTTTTGCCCATTTTTGAATTGGGCTTTTAATTTTCATTGTTGAGTTTTAGTTTTTTAAAAAATATATATTCTGGATATTAATCACTTAACAGATATATAATAGGCAAATAATTTCTCCCATTCTGTGAGTTGGCTTTTTGGTTTCTTGTTAGTATCCTTTGATGCACAAAAGTTCTTAATTTTGATTTAGTCATATTTTTTCTTTTGGTGCTGGTGCTTTTGGTGGTATGTCTGTCTATGAAATCATTGTCAAATTCAATACCATGAAGATTTTCTCCAATGTTTTTTTTCTAGGAGTTTTATAATTTTACTCATAAGGTTAGGTCTTTGACCCATTTTGAGTTGTTTTGTTTATAGTGTTAGGTAAGGATTCAACCTCCAGTTTTACCAGGAGTACCATCTGTTGAAGTCTGTCCTTTCCTCATTCAATTATCTTGGAACACTAACCAAAAATCAAATGACCATATATTTCAGGGTTTATTTTTGGGCTGTGAGCTGAGATTTAAAGAATAAACAGGAGTTAAATAGATGACAAAAGAGAGAGAAGTCCCTCTAAGTAGAAAGATGAGTCTGAGCCACAAAAGAAAGTATTGACTTTCTTTTCCAGGAGTGTAGCATGAATATCTCATTCTCCTATTTCTCTTACACATGATGCATTAAATTAAGGGGGAGATTCTGAATTATGTACTCAGAATAACACAGGGTGGCACTAAATCCAATCTCCTTATTATCTTGTAACCAATGTGAATCATAAGCATGCCACTTTTTTTTCCCTAGTATCCAACAGGTAGCAGTGATTCATGAAAGCACAATTTACAAGGTCAAACATTAATTCTCATGGGTAGTCCAGAACAAAATTACAAGGAGGACGAACCTAATTATCTAATAATTAGTGAAGTCCACCTTGCCCATAATACAATTAGTAATTACACTATTATAAAGAGTAGCTTTAGAAAAGCTCCTTCCAGGCAATTAAAAGGTTTGTGGGAGCCCTCACCCCGCTGTTGTCTGTCATGAGTGGGGAGGATGGGAGGTAATGTGGAGATAAGGACACATATGTAATAACTTAATCAATAAAAAAATTAAAAAAAATAAACACTTAAGATTAAAAAAAGATTTGTGGGAGGAAGAAAGGGAAAGTTGGTGTTGTCTGAAGTGATTTCATGAGAATAAGCATGGAAAATTTCTGTAATTTATATTAGTTTTATTTAACATCTTACATTATCTGTCAAATGTTTCTGCTTCATTAATCTACTTTGAAGGAAAAGAATGAATGTGACCCCGTTAAGAAATGTAGTCTATTTTCCAATATGAAAATAAACAATTTCATGTTTTCGTTTAAAGTGCTTAACGTTTTTAAGCCTATATTTTTGTTGAACTTGAATGTGATGATACCATGATTTGTTAAAATCATCTCCCACTTTCACACCACATTCCTTTGGGTTTAAAATAAATAAAAAGTGAGTTCATTTCTTAGTTTTCTCTCTTTTCATGATTGCTGCTTTAGCTATACAAAGACTCAGATGAAGCTTTGAAATTATTACTTGCAAAATCCTAATCAATTTTGTAGACATGTCAACATCGTCTTCCCATTTCTCCTTACATTGTGGAGAGGCAAGGAAAGAGAGGTAGAAGAGGAGTGATCAGAAATGGGAAGGATGGCAATATCCTGCTCCTAATTATATGTGCGTGTGTTTGGGTGCATGTGTTTAAACTCTATGTTTAAATATTTCAAACTTATATGTTTAATTTTAACAGTATTATTTAGTACTGTCACTAATGGTCCCATTTTTATTTAAGAAATGAAAGGGTCCAATTGATATAAGCATTTCTAGAAATGCAAAAGTGAGCCTTTTGGTTGCTTGCTACATGAAGAAATTTCACAACATACTTATTCCACTGACTTATCATAGAAGTTGTTCTAGAATATTATGCCCATTAGTACTTGGTTTGAAATCTGTCACTTTAATTATGCTTTCCATATTTTAATGCTTCCTTGTCTATTATTTTGCCTTTGGATGAATAAACTATATCCATTTGCTTTTATCTTTTATCTGTGATCTGTAAGGTTAACACCCTATTTTAAAGATAATCTTACATGATTATCTTAAAACATTAAAATTCTTTTTACTCAATTATTCCAACAATAACCATTGACTTCCTTTGATGGGAGTCAAAGAAGCTAACATTGCTGACCTCCCCATCTTTGCTCCTTTCCTTTTATATTTTGTATTATGCTAAGCTGGAGATAAAGTCTCCTTTAAAAAATCTTTTTTTTAAATATTTACATTATGCATTTTACCTTTGCTCCCATAATTACCCTCAAGTACTTAATTTTCCTCTTTTTATTGCTTAGTAATTTGCAGGTTTGTGTTTTTTATTTTATTTATCCTATAATTTTAGATAGTTTTGGTGATCATAACCACTTTTCCTCAATCATAGTTTCCCTAATGAAGAATACAATTGCTTATTCATCTCTTAATTGCTCAGTGTACATTTGCAATGTGTCTTACTGGAAAACAGACTTGAGTGGCAAATGTTCTAAGAATTTGCAGATCTGAGAATGACTTTATCTTACTTTTGAAAACAATAAGCCTTTGGCTGGAGGTATAATAATATTTGAGTCTATATCCAATAGGGAAGTATAAAGCTACAGATAATAACAACCACAACAAATCACAATTACAGGCGTTTATTCTTCTCATGTAACAAGAAGTGTATGTGGTTGCTGGTTTGGGCTCAGCTGCCAATATGGCCATCATGTCTACGGTAGGCAGAATAATGGTCCCCCCAAAATATCCACATTCTAATTCTTGGAATCTGTTGTTAGTTGGCATGATAAAGGGGAATTAAGATTGCAGAAGAATTGGGGTTGCTAAGGAACTGACGTTGAGAGGTCAAGATTATCCTGGGTTATCTAGATAGGCCCAATATAATCACAAGGGTCCTTATATGTGGAAGAGGGAGGCTGACTTCTTCACCCAACATTTGAAGACAGAGAGGTGAGTTAATTAAGGAATGCAGTGACCTCTAGAGGTCGCACTAGAAAAGAAAGACGAACATTCTCCTAGGAGCCCCCGGAAGGAAAACAGTCCTGCCTACATCTTGATTTTTTTGAGTCCAGTTATATGCATTTCACACTTCCGACCTCCAGATCAGTAAGATAATACATTTGTGTTGTTTTCAGCCACCATGTTTTTTTTGTGGCATTGAAGAAACCGGCTCAATATCCCAGGGATGACTACAAAGTAAGACAAAGGAGAGAGGACCACATTAGCCAAATCTGAGTTTTTTAATCAGAAATCAAGCGCCCCCAACCAAATTCTCTTTTCTCCTGGTGAAGCAGAATTAGGTCCGGTATCCACTCCTAACCGGAAGAAAGACTAGGAGGGCAATTATTTAGCTTCTCAGCCTTAACATTTTGGGGAGCCAAGGACAAGAGTTGAAAATGGCTTTTCAGAAGTTGATCAATAATGTTTTATCCTTTTCTCCTGAAATCCTAAATTATTAATTAATCAGTTCCCTAGAGAAGAAATATGAATGTATTTTGATTTTTAACTCCTGAGTGGATGTGTAAATTTATAAGGTACTGACTGAAAAACTTTTTCCAAAATATATCTTAGCATTGATTTTTGCTTATTAGTTTTGTTTAGAAGATGGCAAAGCCTCTACATTTTTAGTTTCATGACTTTTTGAGTTAGTTTAACTACTTAATAAATATTTATTAAGTACTTAATATGTATCAGATGCTAAAATAATTTTTTTAATTTTGTCTTTTTCTTTTTTCCCCCTTCTGTGTATTTATCTTTCTCATTCTGAAAGTCCTTTTATTTTAAGGTTAAAATTCCCTATTGTAATTGCAGGCCTTTTACCTTCTCTGTTATTTAAAAATAATTTATTCATGTCTCACATCTTGAATGTCTTCCCAGGGTCATGTTATATTTCACTGGTTTATTATATTTCACTGGTTTATTTTTCCCGGAGTTTTGTCATTTTTTTCTTTCTGCATGACTGATGTTTTATTATAGCTATTGTGCTTTCTTTTATTTTCTTTTTTTTTTCATTGACTTTTATTCCAACCTTTAAAAATAGTTTCCATATCCGCTTTTACTAGTAACTCTCTAAGAATTTAAGTGGAACTTTTTCTTAAAACTTTTACATCCTGACTCCATTTCCCCGTGGCTTCATATTTTGAAAAGATCCCAAGTTTTATTGCTGTTGTTGTTTACTCATGCATGATTTTGACTTGTTCTCTTTAATATTGGTGCTTAAAAGTCTTATGGGGTAGATTCTAGAATCCTG